>NC_135788.1:7500-337500 GCF_051106095.1 Pogona vitticeps
TTTTTAAACATTGCTCTTCACATGCACACTCCGTACCGCACTTGGGATGGCACTAATTAATACAAAAGGAACAAGAACTGTAAACCCTAAAGAACAGAAACCCACATGCTATTTATACCGATCGCTGTGACCCCAAACAATTCACCTTGCACGGCTTTAAATACCTCACTTCCAAATCAACGTCCCATAATTCAATGACAACTTCTTAGATTTTTTTTAAACATTTCTTTTCAAATAAGAATTCAAACGCACAATTACGAGGGCACAAACAAGTAAACCCTAACCAACAAAAACCCAGATGCAATTTATTCAAATCACTGCCACCTGCAAGATTTCAGTTTTCAGTCATTTAAATACCGCACCTCCGCACTGCCCTTTAACAATGCATCACGGACCCCGTAGCAACTCATTCCCTTTTCCTTTCAAAACCTTTCAAAATTTCAAAAACCTTTCCCAGGAGAGGTAAAACACTCAAACGCTCCCCCTTCACTTGATTCGTACAAAGAGGTGCACCTCCCCAACGGAACCCTAGACACTCTTAACCTCTTCTCTCTTTTGCTTAACCAACGAAAGAAACAAAAACCACCTCTGGCACGGCACAGTCCCTTCATTAGTACCTCGAACCCTTCCCCGCGTAGAACTCAACCCCCCCCAGCCCCCGCACGAGAACTACACCGACTTGCTTTCGCATGGGAACCCGAAGTCCAAATACCCCTCAACCGGCATCTCCCTCACTTTCCGCAGCACCGCCTCCTCCGTATTTCTTTTAACCCCATTGGTTGAATTCAAACCACTACCGGATAGACCCGCCAATCAAGGATACCGTTTCGTCACGTGTAGCCCCTCACCTGGCGCGGTTGAGATTCCTGGGGGGGCAGCTGTGTCGTCAACGTGGGGAGAACGGCGTTTCGGATTTCAGGTAGCCAAGCCTGACCAAGAAGCCTTTTTTCCCGTCTTCAGATCAACGCTCAAAGTTTGTTGAGGGGGGGTTTGATACATTGGGTGTTAAGCGGGGCGGGGTGGTGGTGGTGTTTCCATCTGACAAGCTCCTACAAAAGTTTTGAACCAGCTTGGCAGCCTTTTCTACACAACGTCAGGTCCTTTATTACCTTCCTTATTAGTCGCCTGCGGTAGTTTGGAAATCTAGGCTCTCTCTGATAAAACCTGTCGTGGGGGACCTGTGTTACTCTACTGCAGTCCCCCCCCCCCCAGTGGTTGCTCAGGAGGGTCTAATCTACTGTCTGCCAGCCCGACCCCATCAAATAGCCAAACAACCTCTTTTTAATGTATCTTGTGCTCTGCAGAGTTTTCGGCTCAGTAATTTGCAGGGGTTAATGTTTTCCTCTTGCCTATGTGTTGCTGAGACTGTTAAGCTACATCTTCGTTTACAAGATTTCCTCTTACATGATTACAGGCTGCTAGAATGACTCTACCGCAAAATTCAATGAACGTGCAACAAAATTAATATGCATTTTAAATAAAAATAGTGCTGCCTAAAAATACTGTCCTCCGATTTTGGCTTCTCTGATGAAACATCATGCACTGGTCAATCTTAGTTTTCTTCACCTGCGGTGTTCAAATCTACTCAATAAATCGGGAACTTGGAATTTCTAATTTGGCCATTGTAAGTGTGCGTTAAAAAAAACACCAGACAAAACAACGACTTATGCAACGTTGGCTTTATTTCAGGGAATCTAATGTTCCCTAAGGAATGTTCTTTCCCCCACAAACCTGTTTCATTGGGTGTGGCAAAAACAAACAAACAAAAAACTAAAAGACATTCCCAAACACGAAAATAAAAGAGTGGATTTGTCTGTTATAGGTATGTACTTAACAAAGACAAAATGACAGCCACTCCTCCCTGTGTGTTCTGGGTGAAAAAATTGTATGCAAGAAACGTAACTAGTAGGTTTCAAACTGAATGATACCAATTTTCATCCAAGAGCAGGATGCTTAATTTAATGCTCTGTGATGTTACTCGTCTCGACGAGTATTTCAGCCCGGGCTTCCTGATTTCTTAACGTACTCTCTCCACTACAAAAAAAATGGATGTTTTCGTTAGGAATAATCATGATAGGAATAACGATGTTATACAAATTTTTGGATTGATTGCTGATTTTAACTTATAAATATTATCTTTTAATGCTGTGAGTCACCTTGGGTCCTGTTTTCAGCAGGAACACAGGGTAGAAAAACTTCAAATGAATAAAATCTACACGGTCGTCTTAGAACTCCTAAGTTGGAGGGCTGTTTGTCGGGTTCTCTAGACGAAGCAGATTTGTAAGAAGCGATCCGGTGATACTAAATATTTTACTTTCCCTTAGTAGGAGCATCGGAGACGTCGGGAGGAGGTGCTTGCGCCTTCATGGAGCGGCCGAAACGTCTTCTATAAACGTATGGAATAGGAGCTTCCGTTTTCTCTATTAGTATCGATAAAGGAACGTGTGCTGTGGTGGTTTCTTTTTCTTTATACCTGCCAGAAGAGAAAGAAACAAAATGTAAACTAATGCTTTTGATGTTAATGTGCTTCTTAACGTTAATGTGCCAGGATTAGTTTCTTCTTTGTACGATGACAGGATGAAGGAAATCCCTTCGTGGGCTTTCCTTCAAGGATGCTTTTGTGTCTCTTCCTATATAGAGGAACGTGTAAGCAATCTATAGCTATCTTTTTAGGATGGGGATTCTGTGCAGGACATTTGATTCTGTATTTTTCTTTATAGGACGGGGAAAAGGAAATCCCTTCAGGGGTTATTTCGGCTATCTTCCTATGGAGATCCATAAACAGACGGGATCCGCTCTGCAACCACTCAGGGATCTTCACATGGAGGCAATTGCTCATCATACATCCCACGCCTCTGGCCTTGCATCGGCGTTGCTTCTGAAGGAGACCAGCAGTCTAGCCTTCTGTGCAGGTGGAGTGGGGGTGGGAGTTAAGCCCATAGGGGTAGTTTATCATAAGGAGCGATTATGGGCTCAAGAAGTACCCTTTATTGTAGCTTAATAATCAATCCAGATTGGGTACCAGGCTCCAACTGGTCGCGTCGATAGAAAGTGTCAAGATACTTCCGCAGGACTAAAACGTGGCGGCCGGATTGCAGACTGTGGTTCCTGATAGGGATCGCCTCGCCCTCGTGTTATGGCAGCTCCGCAGGCTGCCGATCGGTTTCTGGGCTCAATTTAAACAGCTGGTTTTGACCTATAAAGCCCTTTCTCTTCAGGCAACTCTTCCCGGAGTGTCTGCCTACCTAAGTGTGGTTTTTAGGTGGATTTTCATGCATTATACCTATGACTGGATGTTTACTACTACTTGTGTTTTGCTTTATTCAGAGTGATTTTAGTTTGTTCATTTATAATATTCACATATTGCTTTTACCTTTAATATAATATTTTGTTGATGTAAGGTGCCTCTCTGTATTCATTGGTCCTAACTTTAAATATGGCCTTTTAATGATGTAAACCACTGTTGGATAGTCCTTGTTTCTGCTTTTAACTATTGTCTTTCAACAATGTAAGTGGCCTCTTTAAAGAGAAAGGGGGGCTAAAAGTATTTTAGCTAAAATGAATGAATAAATAATAGTGTCTTGGAAACCTGAGTTTCAGGATATTTTTTCCCACCTCTGCCGCTGGCTGTCAACTTTGTGCGACATCCTCTCGGTAAATGAACGTGACCTTACTCTGTTGGCGTTGCCCTGCATCACAACCCGTTGCTGTCCAATTAGCGCTAGTTTGTTACAGTCATTCAAATATTATTTTTTTCTAACTTTAATTGAAGGAAAATGGAGAAAACCACAGCTCCATATGGAACCTCCATCCTTATGAGAGCCTCGTGGTGGACTGGTTAAAATGCTGTACTGCAACCAAAACTGCTCACGACCTGGGGTTCGATCCCAGGTAGCCGACTCAAGGTTGGCTCAGCCTTCTATCCTTCTGAGGTCGGTAGAATGAGCACCCAGCTTGCTGGGTGGGGGCAATGTGTAGCCTGCATAATTAACTTGTAAATCACCCTGAGAGTGCTTGAAGCACTATGGGGCGGTATATAAGCAGCACACTTTCTTTTTTTTCTTTTTCTTTCTTTTTTTCTTTCTTTCTATTTTTCGCTTACTGTGCCTGGGTCTTCTTTAACAGCTTGGTACTCTTGATCCTCTTATGGAAAAACCGGTCCTCCCCGCCTTAACTACAGCCATGGGAATTTCGGTGGGGAAAGCCTGAAGAATATGGCTCCCCCTCCTTGGAAGTAATCCAGGAGTCCCCCGTCAAATGCCTAAAGGGGGAACTCAAGAGCTTAAAAGCAGCACAGGTTCTTGACTCCTGAAATTTTAAATTTCTGGGCACTTACATCTCAGAGGACTTCTCATGGACTATAAATGGCAACATGCTAGTGAAGAAGGCACAGAAGAGGTTGTATTTCCTGAGAATGCTCGGCAAGTTAAATTTATCTCAGCATTTACTTCTGTCATACTATCGTAGCACCGTTGAGAATGTCCTAACCTATGGCATTCTGGCATGGTTTGGGAGTAGCTCTGTAGCGGACAAAAAAGCTCTACAGAGAACCATTAAAATTGCCCAGAATATCATCGGGTTCCAGCTACCAACCCTGGATGACATCTTCACATCCCGCTGTCTAAGGAAATCACATAGCATCCTGAGAGACTCTTCCCATCCTTCTTATAACTTTTTAGTTATAACCCTAACCCTAAGCGTTTTGTCCGAAGACAGTTTCCATGGTCACGTGGCCAGCACAACTAGACACGGAACACCATTACCTTCCCACTGAGGTGGTATCTATTTATCTACTTGCATTTACATGCTTTTGAACTGCTAGGTTAGAAGGAGCCGGGACAAGTGATGGTAGCTCACTCCATCACATGGATTCGATCTTATGACTGCTGGTCTTCTGACCCTGCAGCACAGAGGATTCTGTGGTTTAACCTGCAGTGCCACCACTGCCCCAGTGATGGGGTAAGTAGTGGGTGACATATCCTAATTTTAGCAGAGGGGAAGAAATGAGGCTGGTAAACCACTTGAAGAGAACTCTGGGAGGGCAGCTGTAAATCAGAATCAGTTTCATAGCACACAACTTTAAAAACTGTCTGTCAGTGTGCATGTCTAGTTCTTGTGGTGCCTTTGCAGGAGGTGGGTCACTTTCATTTTATAGTTGGCTGCACTGTCTGAAGTACTGGAGGGTTGTAGTTTTGTAGATTCTGCAAGAAATTGCACTTTCTCATCCCACCTGCGGGCACATATCCTATTGTCTTAATCCTTAGTAGCTTCTCTTGGCCATCAGGAAAAACAATAAAGGAATCCAAAGTGTCTAATGGATTTAAAAAACTGTTAAAAGAGCTAAAATGCAATAAATTACAATAATAAAAGCAGTTATATGGATTATAATAAAAACTGCTCAGCAAAAACTATTTAAAACATATTTTAAAGATAAAGCACACATACTGTACACCTTTCTAAGAAAATGAGTTTGCCCAGTGTGGTACAGTGGGCAGAATTACGATTAGGACTTGGGCAGCCTGGGTTCAAATCCCTGATCAACCATGGAAACTCACTGGAGGGTGGTGGTGGTTGAACTTGAAAAAAAAATAGACTTACCATGAAACCCCAGTTAAGGGTTGCCATTAGTCCCGACTTGATGGCACATAACACACATACAACAGCTATTTTTTCTTGACTAAAAGAACGGGTCTTACCTGTGAACGAACAGCACCGAGGGACTAACTGCTGTCTCCTGCAAAAACGGTACGTTGCCCTAAGTCGACTTGACTTCAGGGCACAGAACTATGATTCATCCCGCTGGAGTTCGGTACTCAGTACCAAGGCCCTAGTAATTTTATGCAGGAACAACGAACGTTTAATAGTTCCCAGGGCTGAGACTGGCGTTCGGGGGCAGCGTGGGACTTATTTCCTTGCGGGCCGTGCTGAGACGCCTCCAGGTCAGCGAGGATGTGGCCGGAGCGCGCCGTGGCTCGACTTCCCTCGGGAGCGATTAACCAGCTATGTGTGGCCGGTGGAAAGAGTTCCGCGCGTTCTCCGGAGAACAGTTTGTGGGAAGGAAGCTGCGGGGGGGGGGGTTGCGCTTGAGAAGTACCGTTGTCTTGGGCCACTTGGGGAGGTGCTGAGGGCAAGCGAGGCGTGGGCAGGGGTTCCTTCTGGCCCCCGGGAAGCGAACGACCAGGCAATGTCTTTAAGCTGGGCTCGCCCCACCCTATGCCTGGGGCCCCCGGTTGAGGAGCGCCCGGCGTTGTTCGAGGCAGTTAGTGCCCTTGGATCTTCTTGGCCCGGGGATGCCGGCCGCAGGTGGGCGGCGCGGGGCTCCAGAGCTCATGACCTGGCCCTGCTCCGATCCGGAGCTCTGTGGAGCACAGCAGGCCGACACCTGATCCTCGCCAGGCTCAGAGAAAGACCGATTGTTGCAGCTTGCCGCCGCCTTCGGGGAAGGAGGTATGGGACGAGGCGCGGGGTGCCGAAATGGGTAACAAACAAACCGTGTTTACTCCGGAGCAACTGGACGCCTATCAGGTAAGGAAAACGCAGGTCCTTTCCACCCCCACCCCCGCGTGTGTGTATTCATCTGCTCTGCAAATCGTTCCCACTCCTGAATATTTCTAATGCAAGATAAGGAAAACGGCGCTGTTTCCGTCCAAAATGCCAAAGCAGCGCACCGGAGGGGAATGGCGTGCTGGATCACGACACCTCCAGGGCGGCGAGAAGGCAGACAAGGACAGCGCAGGAACCGTAGCACCTGCTGCCTTCGCCACTGGATTTAGAACAGTAACAACAACAGCAGCAGCAGCAGCAGCAGCAGCAGCAGCAGCAGCAGCAGCAGCAGCAGTAGTAGTAGTAGTAATAATAATAATAATAATAATAATAATAATAATAATAATAATAATAATAATAATAATAATAATAATAATAATAATAATAATAATAATAATAATAAGGAACGAAGGAAGGAAAGACCTTTCCTGACTTGACAGAGCAGATGGTGTGTCTTCATGGTTAACACGCATCACGTTTTCCCACTGGGCAGTGAGAAATTACGGAGATGTTGGAGGCAGGGTTGGCGGTCATTTATGAACTCTTAGATGCCTGTTCTTGTCTTCTTTTGGTGTTTCAGGATGCAACATTCTTCACAAGGAAGGAAATTCTGAGGTGAGATATGCTTTTTTACAAATCGGTCACTTCTAAAGCATGTATCAGAAATACCAATTTATGGGGGAAGCAGAACTTTTGCCTTTTCAGTGCCAAAGGAAATGAACTTTAGCTTTCTACTGATTGCTGACAATCTCATTTCAAAGCATAGGGCTTTACTGGCCTTTCATTTACTTCACTAGCATGTCAATTCCCCCATTCCCCAGCTCAGCCTCTGGTATCACAGCAACAGAGTATGTTTAAGAATTCAGCAGGAACACAGTCTACAGCTGTGACTGTTACGTGATGGGGGTTTTTCTTGTTTGTTTGGGTTTTTTTGTACTTCCAGATGAGCATTCATGCTATTATCCTACTTCATCCATGCCATGTTATATGAAAAGACGTTACCCAGATTTTGGCATCTTCCACTTGTAATCTATTAGGGGCAAAGAAATGTGGATAACCATAGGGCATCCACTTTGAAAGTGCCTGGAAGCCCCCATAGTTTTATCCAAGAACTCAGAGAGTCTCTCCCTAGATGTCGAGCTGGATAAATGCATTGGCAAAGCAGCTATCATGTTCTCTAGACTCACAAAGAGGGTATGGCTTAATAAGAAGCTGACAGCATACACAAAGGTCCAGGTCTATAGAGTCTGTGTTCTGAGTACACTCCTGTACTGCAGTGAGTACTGGACCCTTTGTGCATGGCAGGAGAGGAATCTCAATATGTTCCATATGTGTTGCCTCCGACGGATTTTTGGTATCACCTGGCAGGACAAAGTTCCAAATAGAGTAGTCCTAGAATGAGCTGGAATGTTTAGCATGCATACATTTCTGAAACAGCAATGTCTACATTGGCTTGGGCATGTTGTGAGAATGGCTGATGGTTGGATTTGAAAAGATCTGTCAGCGCCCCAGAAGGAGACCGCAGCTGCGATACAAGGAGATATACAAGTGGGATCTGAAGGCCTTAGGAATAGACCTCAACAGATGGGAAACTTTGACATCTGAGTGTTCAGCCTGGAGGCAGGTGGTGCAGCATGACCTCTCCCAATTTGAAGAGACACTTGTTCAACAGGCCGAGGCAAAGAGGCAGTCCCGAAACCAGGAAAATCAGGGAGCTGGACAGGGGACATTGTATTTGTCTTCAGTGTGGAAGGGATGGTCACTCTCGAATTGACCTTCTCAGCCACACTAGATGCTGTTCTAAGACCTCTACTCAGAGCACTTTATCATAGTCTCTTGAGACTAAAGGATGCCTCCTAAAAGAGAGCTTGAGGTATTTGATACAGGTGACTCAGTAAGTTTGTAGTAAATAATTTATTTTCTGGACCTTGGGTTTGCCAGCAAAAAAACCCACTATTTAAAACAACAACAACACAATTTTATAATCCTCCATGTTTTCCTCCCCCTCCCCCCATGTAGACTATGTGAGTCTTGAAGAGATAATGAGGTGTCGTGGGTGAATGTTTGGCTTGGAATCTTGATACATCTGGTTTCCAATCCGCACTCACCTAAGGAAGTTTACTGGGTAATCTTAAGAGTCAGTTTTGCTCTTTCTGTGATCTGCCTCTCAGTGCTACTGTGAAAGTAAAATCAAGGTAAGTGCAAGAACAATGCTGTTTAAATACAGATGTGGTATGAATTAACAAATGAATGAACACAGTCCTGATGGTGGAGAGACATGACCACAGGCTGAGGGACATGGCAACAATATCAGGAAAAGCAGGGACACAGGGCATGCGGAGGGTCCAGGTCAATAAGCATTTGCCCCTCTTTTATAATGAGTTGTATGCCAAGTAGCATGAAATGCAAATGGAGTGAAATAATGCAGTTCTTGAAACCTAAGTACGGGTATGCTTTCATGTCTGGAATGGAAGCCAAGACCATAATTGTATCAAGAATAAGGCATGTATTATTGATAGGGAGCCTTTCAAAACTTCTCATTCATTGTTCTCAGCCACAGCCACTGATGACAGCTGTGCACAACAGACACTCCTCCACCCACTTCAGAAGCTACAGAAGTAAAACATTGCCAAGAAGGCAGACCCCCTACTATTTCCCTCCACCCCCCACATTTTCAGTGTAAAATTGAGGACTTCGCCTTCCTCCTGCATTTCAGAACTTTTTCACAAATTATTTTGTTAATTAGTTATATTTTTCAATCCCACTTTTTTACCTCCTTTACAGATCAGCTGACAACAAAATTAAAATGATAACTTATATATGGGGGCGGGACCTGGAAAGAACAGATTTTGATATTAACTTGCGAAGTGAAATGAATGCCACAATTAGATACTAATTCAGGTTGTTAGAATAGGAAGAGAGCAGTTAAAACTAATATATGTTTACTCAAGTAAACTTCTCTGCATTCAGCAGGCCTTATTCTTAAGTAAACACAGGGTTGCAAGGAACATTCATGAACAGGGATGGCTAAATTTAACTGCACACCCTGGCAAAGCCCTCTAACCAATACCAGCAGGTTCACATCCTCATGGACTTACACAGCAGTACCATTATTTCCATACCATAAAGGGATGTGGTGGCGCTGCGGGCTAAACTGCAGAAGCCTGTGCTGCAGGGTCAGAAGACCAAGCAGTCGTGAGATCGAATCCACGCGACGGAGTGAGCTCCCGTCACTTGTCCCAGCTCCCGCCAACCTAGCGGTTCGAAAGCATGCAAATGCAAGTAGATAAATAGGGACCACTTCGGTGGGAAGGTAACAGCGTTCCGTGTCTAAGTCGCACTGGCCACGTGACCATGGAAGATTGTCTTCGGACAAACGCTGGCTCTATGGCTTGGAAACGGGGATGAGCACCGCCTCCTAGAGTCGAACACGACTGGACAAAAATTGTCAAGGGGAACCTTTACCTTTACCATTATTTCAGAAGGTCTTGGCACAGCTGTCAAATCTGTTTGTGTCCTGAGCTCTCCTAACTGCTTCGAGATGACTGAAATCTTAACTTGACCCTCCTTCTGCCCTCTTCTGTATTTGGGGTGGGGTGAAAGGGCAGGACCCTGCCAGCCTATATCCTCCAGGCAGCAGCCCCATTGCACTATTGAACGGAGTCTGAAAAAACAACAACCAAAAAACCCCCTTCAAAAACTATTTAAAAAGGCCTTCTTGGATCTTAAAACATACTGCCTCAATAATGTAACATCCAACCTACTGTCATGTTTCCATTTTTATTTTTTTATGTTTTTACTGTGTATTTTTACTGTAATTTGTTTTGCACCTGTAATATTTTATTTGGCTGTTGTTGCATACCCTTGTCACTACTGTATATTATTGTTATTGTTTACAGTACAGTATCGTCGTTTAGTCGTGTCCGACTCTTCGTGACCCCATGGACCAGAGCACGCCAGGCCCTCCTATCTTCTACTGCCTCCCAGAGTTGTGTCAAATTCATGTTGGTTGCTTCGCAGACACTGTCCAGCCATCTCATCCTCGGTCGTCCCCTTCTCCTCTTGCCGTCACACTTTCCTAACATCAGGGTCTTTTCCAGGGAGTCTTTTCTTCTCATTAGATGGCCAAAGTACTGGAGCCTCAGCTTCAGGATCTGTCCTTCCAGTGAGCACTCAGGGTTGATTTCCTTTAGAATGGATAGGTTTGTTCTCCTTGCAGTCCAGGGGATTCTCAAGAGTCTCCTCCAGCACCACAATTCAAAGGCATCAATTCGTCGGCGGTCTGCTTTCTTTATGGTCCAGCTGTCACTTCCATACATCACGACAGGAAAAACCATAGCTTTGACTATTCGGACTTTTGTCGGCAAGGTGATGTCTCTGTTTTTAAAGATGCTGTCAAGATTTGTCATCGCTTTCCTCCCAAGAAGCAGGCGTCTTTTAATTTCGTGGCTGCTGTCCCCATCTGCAGTGATCATGGAGCCCAGGAAAATAAAATCTGTCACTGCCTCCATATCTTCCCCTTCTATTTCCCAGGAGGTGATGGGACCAGTGGCCATGATCTTAGTTTTTTTGATGTTGAGTTTCAGACCGTTTTTTGCACTCTCCTCTTTCACCCTCATTACAAAGTTCTTTAATTCCTCCTTTCTTTGGGACTGGAATGTAGATTGATCTTTTCCAATCCTCTGGCCACTGTTGGGTTTTCCAAACTTGCTGGCATATTGAGAGTAGCACCTTAACAGCATCATCTTTCAAGATTTTAAATAGCTCAACTGGAATGCCATCACCTCCACTGGCCTTGTTGTTAGCCAGGCTTTCTAAGGCCCACTTGACTTCCCTCTCCAGGATGTCTGGCTCAAGGTCAGCAACCACACTATCTGGGCTGTCCAGGACATCCAAATCTTTCTGGTATAATTCCTCTGTGTATTCTTGCCACCTCTTCTTGATGTCTTCTGCTTCTGTTAGGTCCCTCCCATTTTTGTCCTTTATCATGTCCATCTTTGCGCAAAATGTTCCTTTACTATCTCCAATTTTCCTGAACAGATCTCTGGTTTTTCCTTTTCTGTTATTTTCCTCTATTTCTTTGCATTGTTCATTTAAGAAGGCCCTCTTGTCTCTCCTTGCTATTCTTTGGAAGTCTGCATTCAACTTTCTGTAACTTTCCCTATCTCCCTTGCATTTTGCTTCCCTTCTCCTCTTTGCTATTTCTAAGGCCTCATTGGACAGCCATTTTGCTTTCTTCCATTTCCTTTTCTTTGGGATGGTTTTTGTTGCTGCCTCCTGGACAATATTATGAGCCTCTATCCAAAGTTCTTCAGGCAGTCTGTCCACCAAATCTAGTTCCTTAAATCTGTTCTTTACTTCCACTGTGTACTCATAGGGGATTTGGTTTAGATTATACCTGAGTGGCCCAGTGGCTTTTCCTACTCTCTTCAGTCTAAGCTTGAATTTTGCTATGAGAAGCTGATGATCAGAGCCGCAGTCAGCTCCAGGTCTTGTTTTTGCTGACTGTATAGAGCTTCTTCATCTTTGGCTGCAGAGAATATAATCAATCTGATTTCGATATTGCCCATCTGGTGATTTCCATGTCTAGAGTCGCCTCTTGTGTTGTTGGAAAAGAGTGTTTGCGATGACCAGCTTCTTCTCTTGACAAAACTCTATTAGCCTTTGTCCTGCTTCGTTCTGAACTCCAAGGCCAAACTTCCCTGTTGTTCCTTTTATCTCTTGGCTCCCTACTTTAGCATTCCAGTCCCCTAGAATGAGAAGAACATCTTTCTTTGGTGTCAGTTCTAGAAGGTGTTGTAGATCTTCATAAAACTGTTCAATTTCAGTCTCCTCAGCAGTGGTGGTTGGTGCATAAACTTGGATTATTGTGATGTTGAAAGGTCTGCCTTGGATTCGTATTGACATCATTTTATCATTTTTGAGATTGTATCCCATTACAGTTTTTCCCACTCTTTTGTTGACTATGAGGGCCACTCCATTCCTTCTACGGGATTCTTGCCCACATTAGTAGATATGATAATCATCTGAGCTGAATTCGCCCATTCCTGTCCATTTTAGTTCACTGATGCCCAGGATGTCGATGTTTATTCTTGCCATCTCCTGTTTGACCACCTCCAGCTTACCAAGCTTCATAGATCTTACATTCCAGGTTCCTATGCAGTATTTTTCTTTGCAGCATTGGATTTTCCTTTCACTTCCAGGCGCGTCCACAGCTGAGCGTCCTTTCGGCTTTGGCCCAGCCACTTCATTAGCTCTGGAGCTACTTGTACTTGTCCTCCGCTCTTCCTCAGTAGCATGTTGGACGCCTTCTGACCTGAGGGTCCCATCTTCCAGCGTCATATCTTTTAGCTTTTTGTTTCTGATCATGGGGCGTTCTTGGCAAAGATACTGGAGTGGCATTGCCATTTCCTACTCCAGGTGGATTGCGTTTAGTCGGAACTCTCCACTATGTCCTGTCCGTCTTGGGTGTCCCTGCACGGCATAGCCCATAGCTTTTCTGAGTTACTCAAGCCCCTTCGCCACGACAAGGCAGCAATCCATGAAGGGGATTGTTATTGTTTGCTTCCATTGTTATTGTTTACTTTGTTGTAAACCACCCAGAGTGGCCTTGGCTGCCAGATGCGTGGTATAAAAATCAAATAAATAAATAAATAAATACATAAAAATAAATAAAGGTATCTTGTTGGCCTCTTCTGGCCTCCAAACAAAATTGCTTTTAGCGGTTGAAGTAAGATAACCACTTCAAGGTCTCTTGCATGTGCTGCTGTTGATGTGTTTGATGTGATTGCTGGTTGGGCTCTACCTTTGTTCATTTTAGAAAACAAACATCAGACCAAACTACCCAGTATTGTCCTGTGTCATAAACAGCATATTACTTGCTAATGGTTGTTGGTTGTATATCAACGAAGCCTGATGGACCAGCAAAACACTGGTCCTGGCTCTAGAAATTTTCCTCTCCTTTGCTTGCTTGCAGATTGTTTGATCGGTATCGTGATCTAGCCCCTCAGCTCGTCCCACTTGATTACACAAATAAACCTGATGTGAAGCTCCCCTATGAACTCATTGGCAGCATGCCTGAACTGAAGGTAATGTCTATGAGAAAGTGTGAAGGGAACAGTACAGGCACCACAGCTTCCTCTAGTGAACAATGCACTGTATGCTAATTGCCCAGGGCCTGGAAAATTACTGAGTGTCAGCAGTGGTAGCCTAGCATATCAAATGTATAACTTTCCAGAAGCCACTTATATGGAGTATGTGATTAAAGCAAGAGAAGAAACAGAGGATAGAAGTTAATTGTCTTCAAGGAGGTAGCTGGCCTGACTGGCAGGAGAAGATGGAGCACCAGGCCTCCTTGGCCTGTTCTAGCTGGCTTTGTGTCCAGGCACTATACAGTGGGGTCTTGACTTGAGAACTTAATCCGTATTGGAAGGCGGTTCTCAAGTCAAAAAGTTCTCAGGTCAAATCTGCATTTCCCATAGGAATGCATTGAAAACCATTTGATCCGTATCTGCTCTTTTCCGTCCATAGAAACTAATGGGAAGCTGCTATTCTGCCTTCGACCACTGGAGGGGGATATTTTGTTTCTTTTTTTCTTAGGTCACGAAAGGTTCAGGGAAGGCAGGGAAAATACAGTCCAGGCAGTACCACGCAGTCTGAAGACTCCCAATCCACTCTCTAAACGCTGGGAGGAGTGAGGAAGCAGACAGGCACCCTTTTCACTGGCCAACAGTTAACTGAAAGTTCAAATTTTGCACTTTCCCTGCCTCCCACGTGTTTTTTTTCAGTTCTTAACTCAAATCTAAGTATGTAAGTCAAATCAATATTTTCCTATGAGAGCGGTTCTTAAGTCAAAATGTTCTTAACTCAAGCCGTTCTTAAGTCAAGACCCCACGTACAACAAAGACAGGTCCACCATTAATAACAGCCACAAATGCCATTGACTCCAGATTTACTTAAATATCAAAGGGCAAATTATTTCACTAGAACATTTTGCTTAAATGCTGGAGGGAAAGGAATAGAGAAGTACATCTGTATATACACACACATATATGCTGAATGAACTATGAGATATTAACTTGCCAGTCAAGGCATTGATGACATTTTCTGATTTTTCTGGGTAGGAGGCAGCATTCTGATCCAGTCTGAGTTTTCTATTCTGTAGAACGAGCACAGTGCAAATGAGTCCCTACTTAGTTCCAAACCAACTGAGTGTTCATTCCCCCTTCTTTCTATATCACCTGAAGTATTAGAATTGCTAGATGCTCAATGCATTATTAAAAAAGAAACTGCATTTCTAAATTCCATTACTTGATGTTTCAAAAATCTGACTAAGAAAACAAGACACTCTCAGTATACCTAAGTCTATTAAAGAAGAAGAAAGTTAACCATTTAATTGTATAGTCTCTGGGGCAGTATTCCATGACCTATGAGTATCTTGTTCCTAGTACTTAGCCCTGGACCAGCAAATAGAGGCCTTTCAGGGTATAAAATAAGTGAGGTGCAAGAGTTTTGAAGCCAGAGTCAAAGCCACATTTGGGATCATGCAAAGAAATAGAACTGACATTTAGATTGCAAGGATGCCATAGCCCTTCCCTGAACTCCGCTGCAGGAATGCTGAAATGCAGGATTTTGTCCACTGTTCTCCTCAGGAGGAAGAGCTTTTTCTCAAGAAGATACCTATTCTTGAAAAGGCCTCTTTCCCCTTCAGCCTAAGTATTTCTTCTTGTAGCTTTTATTCAAGGCTTGTGACATTAACCTGTGGTGTTCTTGTGGGCTGGAATAAATAAATAAATAAATAAATAAATAAATAAATAAATAAATAAATAAATAAATAAATAAATAAATAAATAAATAAATAAATAAATAAATAAATATACCTCAGAGCTGCCTTTGTGTGGTGTGAGATTCTGGTCCTGTGGCATTTATAGAATCAAGGAACTGCTGGATCTGGCAACTCTTCATCTATGCTATCTTTGGGAGGCTGTGACTCACCCTCAATGTCCTATAGTCAGTCATCATAACCTTTATTGGCATAAAACATACAGCAAGCAGGGGTCCTCAGATAGATGGAGGGTATATACCCTGCATGAAGCAGATCAAAAAGCTTCAATGCGGGCAGAATAAAGCATTACATAGTTTCAAGGTATACAGTAGTTGTAGACCACTGCATCATGTGGATTAGGAATGCTTAATGCAAAGCTTAAATCAATAAAAAGCCTGTGGAGAGTAATAGAGCCATGGCCAGATTACGTTGGGAGAGTGATTCAACTATGCCTGGGGGATGGTCTCTCTGATTTGAATTGCGGTATGTAAAAAGCGAGCGACATAGGTAGTGACATGGTTAATATTCCCCTGGACTAAAAAGCAAACCTTGGCCTTATCGGAGCGTCCTTGAAAACTGGAGAGCAATGGTTCTAGAAATCTTGCACGCAAGCTGTTGTAGAAAGGGCAGTCCAAGAGAACGTGAGAAACTGTTTCGATGGCATCTTGACCACAGGGGCATAGTCTGAGATTAAGTGGGACTCTGTGGTATCTACCAAGTAGAATAGCTGACGGTAGTACGTTGAATCTTGCCAGCATAAATGCTCTTCTGTAGTGGGCGTCAGTTAGAAAGGAGAAATAGGGAGCTAAGAGCCCTGGCTTCAGGGGTAGGCCCAAATGACTAGGGGAACAAGTTTTCCGAGCTGCCTCGGTCAGATGTTGGAATTGGATGTCTAACAGTCTGCGTTTGATTGATCGAAGTATTGCCTGACTAGAGGACAGGTGGAATGTATCCAGGGAAATTCCCAAGGACATGATTTTTTTCTGAATCGTGGTCAACCATTGGGAAGCATGATGATCCGTCAACATCAGAAAGGTAAAAGAGTTCTGTTTGGAGTTGAATAAAAGACGGAGCCAGAACTTGAAGGTCAAAAGCCAAGCACAGGTTTCCAACAATAGCAATCCCGTTTCTATGCACATAGCGGCATAGGGGACACAATTAGGCAATCCGAGAATTTTCCTCAGGAAGGCAGATTGTAAGCCTTCGATGGTGCGATCAAAGGCTTCAATCCATATGGGGGCACCATATAGGAGTTGGGAGCAAGATTTCGCATTGAAAGCTCTTAGAGCCATAGGGACATATCGGTTCCCTTTCAGATAGAAAAAACGGGCAATAGCCGAAGCACTAGTTCTTGCCAGTGATAGAGCGCACTTGCGGTGGGTTAGCCAGCTCCCATTGTAAAAAAAAATTGTTCCCCAAGTATTTGATTGATTTGACCTGCTCAATAACACTTCCCTGTATTGACCGGTTTCAAGCTGGCCTGTCTTTATTAGTTTCCCAGCAATCTAAATTTAAAGTCCTGGAATTACCCCCTTGTGACACTCTTGCTCAGGCTTTCCGTTTTAGCTACAGTCTTGTGTTTATTGTTGTTAATGTTTACCTTCCCCCCTCCCACAACAAAGCTTCACTATGCCTTCTTTGGGAGCGCCTGTCCTCATACCTTGAGCATCTTGAACATCTGTTTCCCATGACAGACATCGTTTTACTTGGAGACTTTAATGCTAGAATCGGCAAAGATGACAGGGATCTTTTGGATGCCTTGGATTTAGACCCTAATGTTTCCCTCCCCTGGTTTTTTAGATCAGGCAGGATCTCCAAAGACGCACATATTAACCAGGCCGGTATCCAACTTGCCAAGTTTTGTATTCAATATGACAAACAAGTGCTAAATGGTTCCACCTCCAGAGATTCCCCGGGAGAAGTTACTTTTGCATCAACCCGAGGTTGCAGCGTTTTAGACTATATTTTAACTCCCCCGTCTTTTAAAGATAATTTAAAGCATTTTTACATTGACCATCGCTCTGAGAGCGACCACTTTCCCTTGGTTTTTATATTTGACATTTCACTATTTCCCAATGACAATTCAGCTTGTGCAATAGCTGATATGTCAACGGGGTCCTCACCCAGACTTAATTGGTCACCTAACCTTGCCGCAAAAGCTCAGTCAATAATCACTGAGCAATTACTCGAGAACCTACATTTTATCCTTATGTCCCCTACTAACCCTGAGGAAGTTATTACTGTTTACAATAATCTCATTTCCAACTTCATCTCCTTGCTTAACCCTTCTTCTTCCGCGGTCTCAAAAAGCAAACCTAAATACAACCCCTGGCATAACAGAGAATGTCTTCATCTGAAGTCCACCCTTCGCTCCATCATCCACCATTATAGATGCCGCAACATGCCCAGTCTACCCCAAGACTATTTTACCATTAAACGCCAACTATCAGATACGGTTAAAGCCAAGAAACTTCAGCTCGCTAGAACCCAATGGGAGCGCTTGATCGAAGCCTCCAGGTCCAAGGATAGTGGGAAATTCTGGGCACTAATCTCCGGGGATCTGCAGGGGAAACCCAAACAATCAATAACAATATCCCCCCAGATTTGGCACTCATACTTCACAAATCTTTTCAGTAGCGATGGGGCAAACCTTTCCAACCCCCCTGAAACCGATATCAGAGAACACCCTGAGTGGCCGCCAGTATCCCCCGAGGATATTATTACTTTGATCTTGCAACTTAAGCACAAAAAGGCTCCTGGCCCTGATGCAGTTATTCCAGAACTATTGAAGTTCTTCCCAGAATGGTGGGCTCCCCCTTTGGCTGCCCTGTTCACTACAATTAACAGAACTGGAATAATGCCCACAACATGGACCAATGATATTATAGTGCCTATTTATAAAAAGGGCAACCCCTCACTCCCGGAGAACTATCGGCCAATCAGTCTTCTATCAATCATCGGTAAGCTCGACGCTAAACTTCTTCTAGCAAAATTAGAAGACTGGCTAACAACGTGTAACATACTAGGCCCAGAACAAATAGGGTTTCGTCATGGCAAGTCTACCCTTGACCATTGTGCAGTATTGTCACACTTAGTTTCCAAATACAGTGGGAAATATCGGAATAAACTCTTCGCTGCCTTTTTGGAACTTAAGGCGGCATTTGACTCAATCCCGAGAGAATTGCTGTGGGCCAAGTTGGCCAGGTTGAATATAGATCCCAGACTGCTCTTCCTGATTAAAAACCTATACTCATCCACTAGTTGCCAAGTCAGGTATAATCTTCAGGGGAACTTAACTCCGGGAATTCCAATTTGCAAAGGCGTGAAACAGGGCTGTATTCTTGCTCCAGCACTTTTCAACTTATTTTTAAACGATCTAGCCCCAGTCTTATACACAATCAATGGGCACGCCCCTAAACTTGCTCACCGCCATATTCCCATCCTCCTATATGTGGATGATGCCGTTGTATTGTCATGCTCCCAAGTTGGACTGAAGCGTTTATTACGTCAAACTATGACTTACCTCCATCTTAACGATCTAACATTGAATACCAGGAAAACAATGTCCTATACATTGAGTGTTGGTATAACAAAGGGCAAGGCCCTATCTACCTGTTTAAGGATGGAGAGAAAGGTCCACCCTTTGAAGTGCTACAACACTATACTGCTTCTCCCTTAATGTAGCACATATTTCATGTAAGAGGAGCAAATCAGTGGTCAGTCCCTTTTCCTGCTGGAAGAGGCTTTAGATTCACAAATGGCAAAATCTATTTGATTCTTAGACATGTCCCAACACAAGGGGCAGGCATATCTATTTTGTTCTTTTTGTCCACAATGAAGTGGGTAAAAACAACAAGGTGAACAAAGAAACCCTGTTTGCTCCTTTTTTCTATCCACATTACAGTTGTACCAAAAGAGACTGTACTGTACTGAGTTCTCTGATATCAAAGCGCTCCAGATGGACAGATAGAGTTGTCCTGTACATCTAGGCAATAACACACTTTTCCATTTTTAAACTGGTTCCACACAGAATAGTGTGTCTGTCCGTCTGCAGCAGCGGATGGAGCAATGGGGTGGCTGGAAGTGCCCTGAGTCTTAGCTCTGCTGAGACACCAACTGTTATTTGGCTCTTTCTCTTCCTGAACTGCTTCCATTCAAACTTAATGCTGTATGATATATTATACAGTACAATATAAAGTACCATTGCCTGTGTTTACTTGTTTCCCTCATGACTCGCTGTCCCCTTTTCTCTTTTGTTGTGTTTATTAGATTTTGTGTGGCAACACAGAGTCAGTTTCAGCTGACACAAGATTTCTGAAATAGCAGGATCCCACTGCATTTAATTTATTAAATATTAGTTTATTAGCCTGTAAACTGTTCCTTTTAATTCATGTGCCAACACTTAATATCCTACACTAATGGATCAGCCTAAATCTGCTTTAACCAAGAGCAAATGGTATCACACCAAGACCTTGGACAAATACTCCCTGGTGTTCTTCTCTGTTTCTTCTCTGAAGTTTGGCAGAATTTTCTTTTAAAAATTCTATTAATTATTATATTAGCAGCAGCAGCACTACCATGCGCTGCAACATCTGCCTATACGTTTTATTCCACCTTTTTCTTGTCTCGTGACACAACTAAAAGTGATTGTGTCTTTAACCATCACTTTGGGGTTTTCCAAACGTGCCAAGGGGCATTACAGAAACCCAAAAGACGGAGAACAGTGTTTGCTGTGCTGCCATGGCAGGTTAGAAAAGTAAGCTTGATTGAGATAGAAGCCATAATTATTTGTGCCAATATATGCTTAAAAGCATCTTTAAAATGAGAGCACCAGATTGGAAGGGCAATAGCATCTTGAGTATATTCTGCCCCTGGTGCCACCCAGGACAGAGTTTGCTGTGGGCATGATACTGAGTACTATTTCTAGCCCAAAGTTGGCCTTCTTTCTCTCCCTCACAGACACCTTTCCAGCTTTAAAAAAATACAAGGAACATTGCTAAGTGCGAGGCTTGCTTTGCCTCTCTTTCCTAAGAGAAATTTTGTTTTTTCTGGTTACCAAGTAAGGGACCTATTCTGAGGCCAAAAGGGGAGTGCAAGGGAAGCCTTCCACTTGTCACAATAGATGTAGCTTGGTTCACATTCTACCCATCCCTTTTCCAAGGACAACCCTTTCCGGCAACGGATAGCTGAAGTCTTCTCTGAGGATGGTGAGGGCAACATGACCTTAGATGACTTCCTGGATATGTTCTCAGTGATGAGTGAAATGGCACCTCGTGACCTCAAGGCTTATTATGCCTTCAAGATCTATGGTGAGTGATCCTGGGGATGGCGGCGGGCGGGGGTGCAGCTGGGGATTGTTGTAGAGGAGTGTTGCAGGTTGCATCCATGGCCTTGTCAGCCTTCCAGAGCACAGGCAGCCTCTTGTCATTTGCACTCCCACTAAGTATTGTGAGGAGCCATTAGTGGCTGGAGCACCTACTTGTTCCAATAATGGAAAGGGCAGGCAGCTCTTGAAATGAAATCACAGTGGCATGCAGTGCTAGCCTTGGCAGGCTCCATGTAAGAGTTGCAGAGCAATCAAGGGACAAGAAAAACTGCATTTCCAAGATTTTTAACCCATCATACATTTCTAAAGGTACAAAGAACATCACTGAAACCTCACTGAAGAGTGAACGCCATAGAGGAAGAATATGTTTTAACATTGATTATGACCTGCCATATGTAGGAATAAGACAGGCCTGACATTTGCAGAGGGAGACCAGAGATGGTGAACCATATTGTGAAGTAGCAACCTTATGCAGCAGGTGTCACAGTCCAAGATATCCCAGGCAGCCTCTCACCAGGGGCAAGGGCACCAGGACCCAGTCCACCACACAGGGTATTGAGTCCAAAGACACTCACTGCACAGTTAGTTGTGACTAAACAAAGGCAAGAGCACATGGCTGGGAGCACAGAGCCAGAACAAGGCACCGAGATGCAGGAGGCCAACAGAAGTAAGCAGGGAGGAAAGCAGGGACAAGAACAGGAGCAGATGCAGGAACACAGGAGTAGGTCTCCGGAGCTCAGGAGCTGCTAGGCACCCAGGACAGTAAGCACACAGGGTCGAAGCAGGGTTGAAGAGCTATGCTGCTAAGGCAAGTCCTGGGAGAACCACTCCCAGGACAGGCCTTCCCTCTAGGTTTCCAGGAGAGCCTCATAAGTGGCCCAGCAGCCACTACACAGGACTGGGCCTCAGCCTGCAAACACCAGGCCATTCCTGAGTCATGCTGGCCCCGATCCTTCAGCTGCCAGGGTGGCATGGGCCAGATCGTGACAGCAGATTTAGAGGGTGTGGGCCACATTCCCTAAGCTTCCACAATGTCCAGTCTAAATGCTGGATGAATCCCATCACTGGGCTTGAACTAAGAGTCAATGGCCAATCTAGTTACTTCTGTACATAGGGCATGCAGGGGGGTGGGAAAATAAGTCCTTTGCCTCATACAACATAGTATCTTGGGTTTGTAATCCCACATGGGCAGCAAAGAGATATCATGAAGCATTCCTGTGTTGAACTCAGAGAGTGGACCTTAATGCCAGAGAAACAAGTTAGCTTTCTGTTGGGCTTCTTCTGATACTCCTAAGTGCTCCTTTTAGCAGACTTTAACAATGATGACTACATTTGCAAATCTGACTTAGAGAAGACTGTTAACAAACTGACCCGCAAAGAGTTGACCCCTGAGGAGGTGTGTCTGGTGTGTAACAAGGTGATTGATGAAGCTGACTTGGACAACGATGGCAAGCTTTCCTTAGAAGATTTTCAACACATGATTGTGCGGGCGCCTGACTTCCTAAGGTAATAGAAACCATCCTTCTTCACTGCTTGTCTGCTCTGCCAAATTATGTCTGTGGCATGCTTTACTGGAATGTGCCACATGTCTTCTTCTGAAGGATCTCATCTCTGCTCTCAGCTGAGGTAGAGTGGCTCACTAGATGGTTTGGGCATGGTAGCTGCTGCAGATCACTATAGCTTTAGCTTCAGGATTGAGCATAACCTGTGCCTCTCTCCTTTCGTAGGACACAAACACTTGCCTCCCTTCTCACACTGTTACACTGATTTTTTTTGCTGCCTTATTTCATCAAATGCTTCAGACAGGGTGGTGGCAATTTCTTGGCTACATTAATGTTTGAATCTTCTGACCTTTCATGGAAGTTAGAAAGCTTAAAATGTGGTTTGGAACTTTTTTATTTTTATTGTTGTCTTTGGTATCAAATGCTTTCCTGGTAAATGATAAGAAATGCATAATCATTACTCTTTTTTTTAAACAGCACTTTTCATATTAGAATCTGATGCACCACAAACTCTCCAGGAGATAGACAGCAGACAAGTTTTTCTCCTCCTCCTGCTTCCACTGCTGATACTGAAGGTGGATCAGAGGATTCCTGGAAAGTCCTCTACAATATCTAGCTGCCGAGTTCTCATTGGTTGCTAAAGTGAAACCTTCCACTGAGAGGTGCAATAACAACAACAACAACAACAATAACAACAACAACAACAACAACAACAACAACAATAAACTTGTTTTGTTTCTGACTGTAGGATTATTAAATGAAGAGCTAAAATGTGACAGGATATATTTTTCTACCTATTAATTGGTTGGTTGGTTGGTTGGTTGGTTGGTTGGTTGGTTGGTTGGTTGGTTGGTTGGTTGGTTGGTTGGTTGGTTGGTTGGTTGGTTGGTTGGTTGGTTGGTTGGTTGGTTGGTTGGTTGGTTGGTTGGTTGGTTGGTTGGTTGGTTGGTTGGTTGGGTTGGGTTGGGTTGGGTTGGGTTGGGTTGGTTTCATTTGTATACCACCCATCTAACCAAAGCTACTCTGGGTCATTCATAACATATCAACAGTTTTATTTTATTTTATTTTATTAAAAAGGAACTCATATCTACAATATAACAAGGATCAAAAAATCTTTCCTTTTTACTTTTTGACTGGTTCAGTGAATTCCATACATTGGATTTTAAAATAACTCATTTTGCCTTGTTCTCTCAGAAATGGCAGTCTTTTGTAGACCTGCCACTCAAAGCTGAGCATGGTATCTTATCTCACAGTGACACCTAGCTAAAGAATGATAGTCTGATCGTAGATACCCTATCATTTGTTTCATGTCACTAACCTTCTGTGCAGCAGCCATTTCGCTCCGAAGTATACAGAAAGAATGAACATTGAGCTTTGTTGATGGTAAATAAATCCTCTTACAAAAGGATCCTGATGTAAACACACATAGTAGCACTTTTTACTGCTGTTCTGGGAAAATGAGCCCTGAGTTTTCACAATGAAGTATACCCCACAATTCCAATTTCTGACCAGAGAAAACAAATAAGCATCTCTTCTTTTTTTTCACATGAACAGGAGTGATTAAATCATCCTACTATTTTTGTGCAAGCACATTCCCAGTCCCAGCCTCTCATGTATGCTTAATGCTGAAGGGACTCCAGAGTCAGGTTTGCACGCCCTTCCCACTCAGGATGGGAAAATAGTGCATTGGAAATGGATGTCTGTCTCTCTAAGGGACAGATATGGACTTTGATTGAAAAACTGGCATTTGTTGCATATGCCACAACAGTTGTTAAATTAATGCACAACATGGAAAAGAAAGGGAAGACACTGGATTGGGTTCAATGATTTCCTCCAAGATCAGAGTTCTACACCATGGAGGAAGAAGGAGGATAATTACAAGGTTCATCGTTGTTTAGTTGCTCAGTCGTGTCCGACTCTTCGTGACCCCATGGACCAGAGCAAGCCAGGCCCTCCTATCTTTCACTGCCTCCCGGAGTTGTGTCAAATTCATGCTGGTTGCTTCGATGACACTGTCCAACCATCTCATCCTCTGTCCTCCTCTTGCCTTCACACTTTCCTAACATCAAGGTCTTTTCCAAGGATTCTTCTCTTCTCATGAGATGGCCAAAGTATTGGAGCCTCAGCTTCAGGATCTGTCCTTCCAGTGAGCACTCAGGGTTGATTTCCTTTAGAATTGATAGGTTTGTTCTCCTTGCAGTCCAGGGGACTCTCAAGAGCCTCCTCCAGCAACACAGTTCAAAAGCATCAATTATTCGGTGGTCAGCTTTCTTTATGGTCCAACTCTCACTTCCATACGTCACTACAGGAAAAACCATAGCTTTGACTATGCGGACCTTTGTCGGCAAGGTGATGTCTCTGCTTTTTAAGATGCTGTCGAGGTTTGTCATCGCTTTCCTCCCAAGAAGCAGGCGTCTTAATTTTGGGGCTGCTGTCTCCATCTGCAGTGATCATGGAGCCCAAGAAAGTAAAATCTGTCACTGCCTCCATATCTTCCCCTTCTGTTTGTCAGGAGGTGATGGGACTAGTAGCTATGATCTTAGTTTTTTTTTTTTAATGTTGAGCTTCAGATGGTTTTTTGTACTCTCCTCTTTCACCCTCATTACAAGGTTCCTTAATTCCTCCTCACTTTCTGCCATCAGAGTGGTATCATCTGCATATTGGAGGTTGTTGATATTTCTTCCGGCAATCTTAATTCCGCCTTGGGATTCCTCCAGTCCAGCCTTTCACATGATATATTCTGCATATAAGTTAAATAAGCAGGGAGACAATATACAGCCTTGTCGTACTCCTTTCCCAATTTTGAACCAATCAGTTGTTCCATATCCAGTTCTAACTGTTGCTACCTGTCCCACGTATAGGTTTCTCAGGAGGTAGATAAGGTGGTCAGGCACTCCCATTTCTTTAAGAACTTGCCATAGTTTGCTGTGGTCCACACAGTCAAAGGCTTTTGCATAGTCAATGAAGCAGAAGTAGATATCTTTCTGGAACTCTCTGGCTTTCTCCATAATCCAACGCATGTTAGCAATTTGGTCTCGAGTTCCTCTGCCCCTTCGGAATCCAGCTTGTACTTCTGGGAGTTCTCGGTCCATATACTGCTGAAGCCTACCTTGCAGGATTTCGAGCATAACCTTGCTAGCATGTGAAACGAGTGCAATTGTGCAGTAGTTGGAGCATTCTTTGGCACTGCCCTTCTTAGGGATTGGGATGTAGACTGATCTTCTCCAGTCCTCTGGCCACTGTTGAGTTTTCCAAAGTTGCTGGCATATTGAATGTAGCACCTTAACAGCGTCATGCCCCATGATCAGAAACAAAAGTTACAAGGTTAACATTAAGCAATGACAAGTAATAAGTGGCATAAGAACATAAGAAGAGCCTTGCTGGATCAGGCCAAGGACCTATCTAGCCCAGCTTCCTATATCTCACAGTAGCCCCACCAGATGCCTCTGGAAGCACACAAGACAACTAAATATGTGTCTCCTGGCATTTTGATGTACCTTCTTTACAAGCCTGCAGCTTATACATCCTTAACATGTGTCCTTGTGCTGACTCTGTTTGAGATCTTTTTTTTTTAAGCTGAAGCATGCTTTTGGAATCCAACACCTGGGGTGTGGGAAAAAACCCCAGGGAACCGCCACTGGGGCCAGCCCAAATTAGCAGTTGAATGAAATCAGGGAGAGAATCTCTGATAGAATGAAGACAAAGACAGTGATTTTACAGATTTTTGATAACACTTAGTGAAAACATTAATCAATGAAGGAATACATCATATAAAATAGTAAATAATACCATTCATAAATGTTAACAATGAAGAAATTGAAATAGTTGGAGAATTTTAGATCATGAAGTGTGAGAATGTGTCACTGGAGACTAAGACCAAAATCATCCACTATCTCATATTTCCAGCCACCATGTATGGGTGTTAAAGTTGGATAGTAAAGAAATCTTCTAGGAAATAATTGAATTTATTGAAATGTGATACTGGAGGAGAGCTTTGTGTATACCTTGGACGGCCCAAAAGATGAACAAATGGGTCCTAAAGCAAATCAAGGCCAAGGTTTCTCTGGCGACAAAAATGATAAAATGGAAACTCTCCTACTTTGGGCCGATCATGAGAAGGTAAGATTCTCTGGAAAATGCAAACATGCTGGGTAAGGTAGAAGCAGCACAAAAAGAGGTGCCATCTCCAAATACAAGATGGATTGGCTTCTTAAAGGAACCGCAGGCTTTAATTTGGAGGAGGTGATTGGGACTGTTGAGAACAGAACATTTTGGAGGTCACTCCTTCATTGGTCAGAGATGACATGATGGTACATAACAACCACAACATTGCCAAAAAGACAAGTAAGTAGGTGCCAGTCCAATCAAGTTTCAAATCTCACTAAAAGCTAAAATGATTACTATTGTGCCATATATGCTGCAGAATCAGTACCAAGTTTTTGGTGGTAGTGATGATGGACTGAAAAGCATAATGTGATCTCTGCCCAAATTGTGGAGAAAAAGTTTCAAATTGCAACGTGTGCTATGTAGGCTGGACATTTTCTGAAAGACAGTTTTGGCATGGGTAATAATAGAGGGAGGCAGTCCTGCAGAGTTCCCACTCTGAAGCATCATGAAGAATGGTGACATTGTGTCACCACTGCTATTGCCAGGATTGCTGAGCTGTTGCTGTGGATACTGTCTAGCTGCTGTGTAGTGCAGATGGGAGGAGCACAGCACTATTGCCGTGGAATTAGGGGCACTGGTGTTGCTGTTTCTGCCTTGCATTTGGTGTCGCTGGGCTGGGTGGTGTCAAAGAACAGACCCAGAGTCTTTTTGTCTATGCTGTGGGCTAATAGGAATAGGCTAATAGGATCCAGCTGAGGCGCCAGTACTTTGGCTATCTCATGAGAAGAGAAGACTCCCTGGAAAAGACCTTGATTTTGGGAAAGTGTGAAGACAAGAGGAGAAGGGGATGACGGAGGATGAGATAGTTGGACAGGGTCATTGAAGCAACCAACATGAATTTGACACAACTATGGGAGGCAGTGGAAGACGGGAGGGCCTGGCGTGCTCTGGTCCATGGGGTCACGAAGAGTCGGACATGACTAAACGACTAAACAACAAATGAATAGGATCCAGCTAGCAACTGAAGACTGAGATTTTGGGTTAATTTTGTGTCCTACAAAAGATTATTGTCCAGATCTGTTACTTTCACTAACACTTTCCAGATGATTCCTGAAATAATTCTGCAGACATTCTAGAGAAGGAAATGAAAGAAAAGATAGAAAAATGTTCTTGCAAGAGAGAACACTAGATGCCACTCTTGCACTGTGAAAATAGACTACCTCTGTGGATTCCACTGAACTGTGCAGGAAATATTTCAGAAAGTGCTCTACTGTAGATGTGGTACCTTTACTTTTTATATCAAGGAATAATGCAGCAAAATAATATTCATCAATAGTTTATCATCAAATTAACTGGAGGTTTCAAGTGTGTCATCTTTACCACGTCTGGACCTGTTGATCCAGTTACAGAGTTAAAAAGTCTAATCATAAACTTTAGTTTCTGAGTTAACTGAATTGCTAACATGACTGTATTATGTTATCTTGGAGTTATCTAAGAAAATATAGTACACCTCTAATCTAGCAGAGACTTTGATCTCAGTTCACTACCTTGAGCTAAGAACAGGCAGAATACTGGCAACAGACATGGAGACAATCTCAGCTAAAACATCTATCTATCTATCTATCTATCTATCTATCTATCTATCTATCTATCTATCTATCTATCTATCTATCTATCTGTCTGTCTGTCTGTCTGTCTGTCTGTCTGTCTGTCTGTCTGTCTGTCTATCTATCTATCTATCTGCCCGCCTGCCCGCCCGCCTGCCTGTCATTTATTTCTAATTTCTTAAAATAACAAAGTGGCTTACATAAATAAAAAGACAATGTTTAAAAGCAAAAAACAATGTATATTAATATTTTAAAATAATAAGTATTCTATTAAAATGGTAAATAAAATCAATACCAAAAACACATTTAAAAACAACAGACCACCATAACAATCCATTTAAAACAAAAACAAAAAAACAACCCTTCTCAGATAGCCAGTCACCAAAGAAAAGCCTGCCTGGACAGAAAGATCTTCGCCTTCTTGTGAACAGGCAGGCAGCAAAGGGGCCAGCCTGGCTTCCCGTGGGAGGGAGCTCCAGAGTCTGGGAGCAGCAACAGAGAAGGCCACTGTCCCATGTCCCCACCAAGAGCCCCTGCGAAGGTAGTGGAGAGAAAGGCCTCCCCTGATGAGCTTGATTCCTGGACAAGGTCATGGAGGGAGAACGGGTCCTTGAGACAACTTGGACCCAAACTGTTTAGAGCTTTATAGGTCAGAACCAGCACTCTGAATTGTGCCCAGAAATGGATCAGCAACCAGTGGAGCTGCTGTAACATTGGACGCATGTGGTCCCTGTAAACAGCCCCAATTAGCAATCTGGCGGCAGCAGATAATTTTTTAAAAATGGAACTTCATAGGGCTCTGTCCTGGACTGCATACTCTTCAACATTTTTTAAAAATCAAAAATATAATCAAGGGTGGCTAATGTGTGGCTCTCTAGATTTTGCTGGACTACAGTACTCAAACATCATGGCTGTCTTGGGCTGGGAGGGGGCAGATACATTCATACAGCATATGAATGAATTCACATGTTCGGATACATGCCCATGAGTGATTTTTGAGTCAAAGATTGGGCTGAGTCTCAACTGCAGGTGAAACGATGTAAAGGAACTTTTGGGCAAGGGTCCTAAGAGAAGACTGGTTAATAGAAGCCCTAGGCCAGAAACTAGAAGCCATCTAGGCTAGCAGGATTCTCTGGCTAAATCCTGTATTTTAGGGGACTAAGGTAGTGGTTTCAGATAAGAAATTAAAACAGCATAAATAGGCCTGGAATGGATAAACAGGAGGATTAAACAGAGATAGATACAGAAAAGAGCTTAATCCCAGAAGATGCTTTCTAGAATATCAGAAATGGCTACTGTGTGCCTTTTTATCTGGTTTTTGACCAGGTTGCCTAAAATGTCCCCTTGTTAGTCATGTGTCTTGTTCAACTCTGATCACAGTCCTGCCACCTGGCTGATAGTCCAGACTCCAGAGACAATTTAAACGTAGCAGGCCAATTCACTTGAAGGAAGAAGGAGATGGGCAGACACACAATTTGTGAAAATGCTGGACATTCTAGGGTATTTTCTCTTGAAGACCTCCAGACAATCCTTGCAGCCCAAACAGAAAAGAAAATGATCTAATCTGCAGAAGGGCTATCCTCTGAGACAACGTTTTGGCTGCGGTATTCATGTCTTCTATGTCATTTTGACAGGAGCTATATTCCTGTCATTTCCTCTTGGGGCTTGGTTCACTTTGAGACCAGAGACTACTTTTTAGACAGTGGCACTTCTCCACATGCCTAGCAACTATGATGGTGAAGAAGGGGGTCTTCAAGCATGACACTTCATCTCAGCAGAGCCTCATCTCAGGGGTTGGAGGAGTTTCCCCAATATTTCATATCACCCCTCAAGCCCGTTTCTGGTCCTCAGATTCCATGCTCAATGTCAGGCAAAAGCAAAAGAAGAAGAAGAAGACAAAAGCTTTGTGAGCGTTCACGGTCAAGTCCACTTCCTCAGACGAGTCCATGACAGCCCACATTAAAATACAGCAGTTAGTCTTTAAGTTGCCAGAATGCTTTTGTTTTAAATTTTTTTCTTTTGTTTTTGCCTGGAAGCACAGACTAACCTGACTACTTCTTCTAAAACTACATCCTAAATGTGTTTGTCCCCCTCCTTAAAATGAGAGACTTTTCAGTTTTTCTTTTTCATTTATAGACTAAGAATTAATGTAAAAAATATTCCCCCAATACTATTCACTGTTCACTTATCACTATTACTTTGCGTGTTGTGCTTATGATTGGATTATTGTAAGTTGTTCTATGTGGAGCTGCCAATGGGAAGTGTCAGGAAACTTCAGCAGGTCTAAAATGCAGCAGCTAGACTGCTGACTGGGACTGGATGCAGGGATCATGCAAACCCCCTGTTACAACAGCTCCACTGGCTGCCAATCCATTTCCAGACACAAATCAGACTGCTGGTTTTAACCTATAAAGTCCTAAATGGCCTGGGTCCAAGCTATCTCAAAGACCATGCCCCTCTTTGCGAATTTGCTTGAGTGTTAATATCATCAGGGGAAGGCTTTCTCTTGGTGGGGACATGGGGAAGGACCTGTTCTGTCACTGCTCCTAGACTCTGTAATTCTCTCCCACTGGAGGCCAGGCTGGCCTCATCTTTGCTGTCCTTCTTCAAGGAGGCAAAGAACATTTTCTTCAGGCAAGCTTTCCCTCAGTGACTGGCTACATGAGTGTGACTTTTAGATGGATTGTTATGTATAACTGCTCTGGCAGGGTCTTTTGTACTACTTCTGTTTATAATCTCTCAGAGTATTTGTTTGTTCCTTTTTAATATCTGTATACTCATTGTTTTCAGCTTTAAATATTGTATTTCATTGATGTAAGATGCCTTGGATCCTTTTTAAGGATCACGGCAGAGTAAAAATATTTTAAATAAATAAATAAATAAATAAATAAATAAATAAATAATAACTTAGCATTTGCATTTATAGTTAAAGTGAAATAACAAGAAAATAAAGTTGTTAAAATCCTCCCAAACCAATACTAAGATAATGCCTTTACTGGCAACAGAAAACTGTGAGAACCTGCAAGCATTAATCAAGCAAGGAACTGGCAAAAAGGGAGCAATGGGGGTGTGTGTGTGGGAGGAGCTGAACAAGGGATCTAGTGTCCACTGAAGAGATCATGGCTTCCATGTGCAAGCCTGGGGACAATTTCCCCTCTGACAAGGAGCAGAAATGCAAGTGTTGCCTGTCTGCAGATGCTACCACAGAAGGAAGTACTGCAGCAATCATACTGGCACTGAGCAGATCTGCTGTCTGCATTGGGGCAAGAAAGAAAGAGGCGGGCCAGTTGGCAAAGAAATGTGACCTGCATTTTGCTTGTCAGCAGTTCCCAAAGGATCTTTGTGCTACAAGTCCAAGGATCACTTTTCCCTGCTGAGGCAGTTCTGCAAATATTCCTTTCTTTCAAGAAAGTAGCTTGTGGAGAAGATAACTTCCTCAACCAAACATGACATATGATGGCCCAGGCAGTGCTTTCTCCTTCATGCTTTTCTTCATTTCTGTTCTCCTAAAAGCAGGTAAGTCATGATTCAGAGGCAGTCTTGGGAGGAACTGCCTTGCTGCTAACCTAAGGGGCAAAACATTTGGGATACAATACAGATGATAACATTGAAAATGAATATTCTGAACATCTAGACAGATTCTGATGCTGTTCACAGTAATTCAGCAGGAGGAAAGAGCTGGCAATTTAAAGCATATTCTTGATGGAATTATTTTTGGTAGCCAACTTGTCTTTTGGCTTTCTTATCTTTTTCCCTGGTTCTTGTAATCATGCCATTCTTTAACGGAAAAGACTGGGCTATGGACTGGCTCATGAAATTCTCTGAATGGTTCTAGACATTCTACCCTGGGGGGAAAATTTCCTGCATTTGCCTTTGGGATGATCTTGCTGTAGTGCCCCACAGCACAGCTTCAGGAGAGCCGCCAGCCAGCCAGCCAGCCAGGAAGATTGCTTTTAGGCCAAGGCATGAAATGACTAGTTTCTAGAGGACTGGCTGGAAAGGAGGTACAAAGAATTCCTCCAACAAGTTGCCACTGGCTCCCACTCATCCAGAATCCAGGAAGGTGTCAACATGGGTGAACCGTGTATATAATTACAAAATGTCTCCACCCATGTGAGTTGTAAAAGGAAGAAAATTATAATCTTCTGCTGATTGTTCAATGGATTTCAGTGAATGCTTGTTGAGAAAGAAGGGGAGAAGGTGAGGCACTCCTTCTATGCAAAAGGATCCATGATCGTGCTTTGTTCCCATCTGAAGATGTGGCTTGTCCAAGAGAAAACAGGCAAAGATAAATTTCCTGGAAGAGTTAAGAGTTGTGAGATGCTTCCTTTTTCAACCGGTACAGGTAACTAACTAATTTACAGAGGTGGAGAAAACCTGAGTAACTGGAATATATTTCTGCATGAACGTATCACAGGCTAACAGGAAACCCATCTCATGAAAATCTAGCACAGAGCATGTTCAGATAAACATAAGCTTTCAAGTACATCTAGATTAATGGGAGGAAAAAGGAAGATGCTCCCACTCTCATGCATGTTATTTTGTTGTTCTAGTAAACACAAAGGACATTTGATTTCGCTTTTCAGGATTTAATTTTCATTTTCTAACTAGGAGCCCAAGATACTTGCGCAGAAGGCTGTGGGACTTCATTAACCAGCTGTTCATGCCAAGTCACCTGTGAATCCCTTGGAACTTGTTGCTCTGATTTTTGGGAATTCTGCCTGAACATCTCTCCATACTCTGGAACTCTGCTTGGCGGAAAAGATTTTACTGCACTCAATGTGACCTTCAGCGCCCCTTATTCTGTGAAGTGCAGGTGAGGAGAGAAGCCACAAGGAGCTGAGTGAAGCTCCTGCCTACCTATTTATCAGACATAGCAGGGACCTCTGCCTCTGTTCATTTCCTACTACATTGTAGCTTTATTGCACTTTACTTGGGAAAAGGAGAAAGTGAAAGAGTGAATACAAATTAATAAGTCAACAGTTTATAAGTGAGAATAGCCTTGAAACCGGCACAGAGGCAAGAACCAGAAGGTGGAACCTCTTTTAATGTGGGGACAAAGTATCCTAGAGGACCCATCGTCCAGCCTTAAAACTGGTCTTGACACTATTCCTTCAAGGTGACTGGGATTGCCAGCTAGGTCTCCTGAAGAGCTTATTGCCCCTGCCAAAGCCCTCCTTTTGTTGTTACTGTTCCATGGGTATCTCTTCTCCCAAAATATCTGTGTTGGTGGATAAGTTTCAGTTTTTGCAGCTTGATAATGTGGACAGGATCCTTGGAACAGAGAAGGCTAGCACTTGTCTGCTAGACCCTTGCCCATCCTGGTTTATAAAGGCTGATAGAGAAGGACTGGTGTGAAGGTGTAGAAAGAGAGAGTGTGCCGTCCGCAGAGAAGAAAGAGGAAAAAGATGATGGAAAGAAAGAACAGCTGAATAGCAGCGAAAGTAATAAAGAAGAGAGGAAAGGGTTAACAGATAAAGAAGGGGAGGTAAAGGTGGAAGTGTGTTTGGCTGAAGGGGAGTGGGAGGAGTCAGGAGTGACAGTTGGAGGTGGAGAGAAGGAGAAGGGGGGAGTAGTGTGGTTTAGTGCGGTGGTGGAGGAATATGAGAGAAAGAAGAGAGATGAAAAAAGACAAGCATTTGAGAAAGTTCGCACCCAAGGTTTAATAAGAGATTTCCCAAACCTGCGAGTGGGCGGACTCTTGCCAGATCCCTCGCCTCAGCAATATCCACCAGTGCGTATACCAACCCAAGAGTGGAAAGTGACCGTGGCTCCGTGGAAAGAAGAAGAGCAGCGAGAGCGCGGTGGGAAAAGAGGGGAGTTCGAGGAGGGTCCGGATGAGAGGGGGTGGATTCGGCACAAATGCTGTGGGACAATCTGTGCCAAGAGGAGTCCCCCACCCCCTCAATGGGGTTACAAGAAACCCTTTGGGGACCATCGCCGTTAACCCCTTGGGACTATGTTCAATGTTTGGAGCATGTTGATGAGGCTTTGTTGCCAAGTTGTAAACCGTTGGAACCGTTAAAAGAAGTGCTGGAGAGTGGAAGTGGCAATAAAAGTTCTGTTGTTAAAGTTATAAGGACTCAACATTTGTTATTTCCTGCTGACATGGAGGGGCCGCCTGAAGGGAAAGGCGAACCTTTTGACAACTGGCCAAGTGGATCCAAGGGGTGGTGAATGCCTCCTTGCAGCAGGGTAGGATTTCCAGCTTTCTTGAAGGAGGCAGACCATGATTACACCCTCCTTGAACCCCACAGTACTGCATAATTACCAGCCAGTCTCTAATTTCCCATTCATGGTCAAGGTGCTGGAGCGGGTTGTTGCTTTTCAGCTCCAGAGATTTCTGGATGGGATGGATTATCTAGATCCATTTCAATCTGGCCTCAGCCTGGTTATGGGGCAGAGACTGCTTTGGTTGCTTTGGTAGAAGACCTACGCCAGGAACTGGACAGGGGAAGTGTGTCCCTGTTGACTTTGCTGGACCTGTCATTGGCTTTCAATACCATCGACCATGGTATCCTTCTGGGCCATCTCTCTGGGATGGGACTTGGAGGCACTGTTTTATGGTGGCTCTGGTCCTTCCAAAGCATGCCTTTGGAACTGCAACAGAATGTGTCTTTCTCTGGACTGGATCAGATGGAAAACTCTTTAATCTCTCTAGATTGAGAACGAAGACCAAAGTTCAACTGAAATGCATGCCGGACTTCCTCTTCGCCGATAATGCAGCTGTTATTGCCCATTCTGCTGAAGAGCTCCAACAACTGATGAATCGTTTTAGTAAGGCTTGCCAAGACTTTGGATTAACAATCAGCTTGAAGAAAACACAAGTCATGGGCCAGGATATGGACTCACCTCCCTCCATTAAAGTGAGGAGGAATTAAATAACCTCGTAATGAGGGTGAAAGAGGAGAGTGCAAAAAATGGTCTGAAACTCAACATCAAAAAAACTAAGATCATGGCCACTGGTCCCCTCACCTCCTGGGAAATAGAAGGGGAAGATATGGAGGCAGTGTCAAATTTTACCTTCCTGGGCTCCATGATCACTGCAGATGGAGACAGCAGCCCTGAAATTAAAAGACGCCTTCTTCTTGGGAGGAAAGTGATGACAAATCTTGACAGCATCTTGAAAAGCAGAGACATCACCTTGCCAACAAAAGTCCGAATAGTCAAAGCTATGGTTTTTCCTGTCGTGATGTATGGAAGTGAGAGCTGGACCATAAAGAAAGCAGACCGCCGAAGAATTGATGCCTTTGAATTGTGGTGCTGGAGGAGGCTCTTGAGAATCCCCTGGACTGCAAAGAGAACAAACCTATCAATTCTAAAGGAAATCAACCCTGAGTGCTCACTGGAAGGACAGATCCTGAAGCTGAGGCTCCAGTACTTTGGCCATCTCATGAGAAGAAAAGAGTCCTTGGAAAAAACCTTGATGTTAGGAAGGTGTGACGGCAAGAGGAGAAGGGGACGACCGAGGATGAGATGGCTGGACAGTGTCTGCGAAGCAACCAACATGAACCTGACACAACTCCGGGAGGCAGTAGAAGACAGGAGGGCCTGGCGTGCTCTGGTCCATGGGGTCACGAAGAGTCGGACACGACTAAACGACTAAACACAAAACACCCTCCATTACGATCTCTACACAAGAACTGGAGGTTGTTCATGACTTTGTGTACCTTGGCTCAACAATCTCTGACACTCTCCCCCTAGATGTTGAGCTGGATAAACACATTGGGAAAGCAGCACAAAGAGAGTATGGCTTAATAAGCAGCTGATGGCATACACCAAGGTCCAGGTCTACAGAGCCTGTGTCCTGAGCACACCCCTGTACTGTACTGCACTGAGTCCTTTGTGCACAGCAGGAGAGGAATCTGAACACATTCCATATGTGTTGTCTCTGACATATTTTTGGTATCACCTGGCAGGACAAAGTTCCAAGTAGAGTAGTCCCAGAATGAGCTGGAATTTTTAGCATGTATACATTACTGAAACAGCAATGTCTACATTGGCTTGGGCATGTCGTGAGAATGGCTGATGGTTGGGTTCCAAAATACCTCCTGTATGGAGAATTAGTGCAGAGCAGAGAAATCACCCCAGAGGGAGACCACAGCTGTGATACAAGGTGATCTGCAAGTGGGATCTGAAGGCTTTAGGAACAGACCTCAACAGATGGGAAACCTTGACACCTCAGCGTTCAGCCTCGAGGCAGGCAGTGCATCATGACCTCTCCCAATTTGAAGAAACACTTGTCCAGCCGGCCGAAGCAAAGAGGCAGTCCCGAAACCAGGAAAATCAGGGAGCTGGACAGGGGACAGGTTTTATTTGTCTTCAGTGTGGAAGGGATTTTCACTCTCAAATTGGCCTTCTCAGCCACACTAGATATTGTTCCAAGACCTCTACTCAGAGCACGTCACCATAGTCTCACAAGACTGAAGGACGCCTACATAGGTTCTTCCTGGAGGGCAGAATCCAGAGGGTGGTGCTGCGAGACTCTTCTTCAACATCCTGGTCATTGGCCTGTGGTGTCCCTCGTGGTTCTGTTTTGTCTCCTATGATATTTAATATCTACATGAAACCACTGAGAAAAGTCATCTGGAGTTTTGAGATTCAATACCACCAGTACACTGATTACACCCAACTCTATCTCTTCTTTCCATCTAAACCCGAGGAAGCTGTCTCGGTTCTAAATCAGAGTCTGGTGTCAGTAATGGACTGGATGAAAGCAAATAAACTGAAACTTAATCCAGACAAGACAGAGATGCTCCTGGTCAGTTGAAAACCAGATCAAGGTATAGGGTAGCAGCCTGTGCTAGAGGGTTATATTCACTCTGGAAACACAGGCACACTGCTTGGGGGTGCTCCTGGATTAATCTCTGAGCCTTGATGCCTAGGTTTCAGCAGTGGCTTGAAGTGCCTTTGCACAGTTAAAACTAGTGCGCCAGCTGTGCCCATTTCTTGAGAGGTCTGATCCGGCCACTGTAACACATGCCCTAGTTACATCTTGGTTGGATTACTGCAATGCACTCTACATGGGGATAGCTTTGGAAAGTGTACAAAGCTATCCCCATGTAAAAAGGTCCAGAATTCCACAGCCAGTTTGTTAACTGGGGTTGGTTACAGGGAACATGTAACACCCCTTTTACAACAGCTCCACTGTCTGCTAATCAATTTCCATGCACAATTCAAAGTGCTGTTTTTAACCTACAAAGCCCTAAACAGCTTGGGTCCAAGCTATCTAAAATAATGGTCTCCAACCTTGGGCCTCCAGATGTTTTTGGACTTCATTTCCCAGAAATCCTGACCAGCAGAGGTGGCGGTGAAGGCTTCTGGGAGTTGTAGTCCAAGAACATCTGGAGGCCCAAGGTTGGGGACCAGTGATCTAAAAGACTGCATCTTCTATGAGCTTGGCCAGGCATTAAGATAACCAGGGGAGGCCTTTCTCTCAGTCCCGCCACCCTCACAGGTGCACTTGATGAGGACACAAGAGAGGGCCTTCTCTGTTACTGCTCCCAGACTCTGGAACTCCCTCCCATGGAAAGCTAGGTTTGATCCAATCTTTTCTGTCCTTCCACAGGCAGGCAAACACCTTTCTCTTCAGGCAGGCTTTTTCTTAATGACTGGTACTCTTAGAGGGATTTTAAATGGACTGTTGTGCACTATTGTTTTAAACGTGTTCTAATATTGATCTTCGTTACCATTTTAATATACTGTAGTAATTTAATTCTTTTTAAACATTTGTATACTTATTGTTTTAGCTTTCAAATACTGTTTCAGTGATGTAAGCCACCTTGGGTCCTTTTGGGGAGAAAGGCACCATAGAAATATTTTAAATAAATAAAATAAAATATTTCAAATTAGATATTCTTTCTTGAGCTAGGGATTGCAAGACCACAGCAGTATTACTTAGGGAGAAAATACCTAGAAAATGTGAAGATCGGATTTTGATAAGCAAACATATCAGAGCTCTTTGGAAAAATCTATTAATGATTTGCTTATTATTCCTTATGTTGTAATCAGGGTTCCGTGCAACTAAAGAGTAGGAAAAATACAAATTGATCTGCTCTGAATTTGCACCCAGAAGTCAGATTTCCCATGCTAAATTCACTCCAGCTGATCAGAGACTTAGCAGTTAGCATTGTGTTAAGGCAGCTTCTGTGTGTCTCTGACCTCCTACAGATCTGGAGGCAACACAATGTGAATGCATTGACTGTCAAAAAAGTAGAAGTCTCAGAAGGAATGACAAAACTATGAATGGAAGTCTGAGCTGATATGTATTGACTTTTATGTTGTGTAGTCACAGAAAATAATACAAATCTGACTGTCCTGGAGCAGTTCCTATGTTATTTGTCAATATATTTGCTCCTTTGGTCTGTTGCAGTAAAATGACAGAAGGACAGATGGTTTCATAAGGGATGTGTGGGACCACAGAACTCATGCTATAATAAATCTACTGTGCCGTATACCTCTTTATCTTTTTTTCTGTCTTCAGAGTTGTTTGCAATCTCACTCATGTTTAATTGTGATACCTGGCATCCAGACTTTTCCAAATCTCCTTGAAGTTCTGACATGCAGCCCTATTGTGTCATGCATCCTCTTGCATATAGGATTTCTTTAACCCTGAATGGTTGGCAAGGCTCAACATTAGCAATTTAGGAGTGGAGTAGAACTGAAGAGTGTGGGCCTTACATCAGGACTAATGTGTTACAAACCATTAATCAGGATAACAGCAGAAGGAAAGAAGGAGACTATGGGGTGATGATAGAGTTGGAGTCTTAAGCATATGCATTCGGATGACGAGATTAAGATTTCTCTTCCAAAGCCTTATCTGAGAAGGGAGAGGTTGCTGAACTTCCTGATGTGTTCCATTCATCTCAAGAAGTGTGCTTGGAGACAAAAAAAAGCTTATGAAAAATAATTTTGAAATAAAATCTATCCTTCAAACAATACTAGAAATAGGGAGATCCCATTATCAAGAGACAAAACTATCCAATCAACATCAGAAGAATTATAGTCCACAAGCGACAGGGAACAATGAAGAAGGAAATGAGAGTGTTCCAGATGATGTATGCCAATCAAAACAGGAGCTGGAGGAAATTAATCTAAGAGAAACGTCAGTCTTGGATCAGAGGAGAGTACTAAGGGAAGACAAAGGGATAAAAACAGCAAAATTAACAACAACAAAAAAAAGCCTGGAAGATCCATTGAAAATAGACCAAGTACATAAAGAGTTAGTGGACATAAGTCAGATGTACAAAATGGTTTCAGAGGACATGAAAGATGGCAGAATGCTTAGAGACACAGAAATACTAAATGAAAAAAGAGAAATCAGAGAGGGAATTACCTAGAAAGATGAAAAAGGGGAAAACAAGGAAGGGCCCCTTAATATTGAAAATATGTATATATTTAACATCGGGAATTGTATAAGGGTATATTCTGTATATTAAAAAGGAGAATTAAATTGAAATAAGGGAGCCCTAATCAGGGTAAAGATGTAATATGGTGTTTTTTATTTTAGGCAAACTAAACTAGAAATAAAGCTGGGTCATGGATCTGGAACCACTTTCAATAAGAATGTTATTAGAAGACCTTGAGAATATTATACAATATGAGAGTAATATTATGATAGTAGTCATATTATATACTAAAATTTGTACATGAATGGTTTGAATGTTTGAAAGATGTTTGGAATTTGGGGGGACAACCGGGAAGACACTGAGATGTAAAAAACAAATAATTGTAAGCAAAGCATGTAACGCGATGTTTGACAAGCACAAAACAATGTACATAGATTAAAAAACTAATAAAATGTTTAAAAAAGCTTATGAAAAATAAGAACTAGTATTAAGCTCTTAAAGGGGCTGCAAGACATCTGATTTGCTTTTTGCTACAACATGGCTACTGAATTACCTTTTTGGTATAGAGGGAAGCTATTAACAGCAGATGTCAGACAGTATTTAGGAGATGTAACATGAATGATTAGGAATAAAAAAGGAGACCCTTTATTGCTATGGCATTTAGGGTAGGAGTCAAGGAGCTGTTTAAGCATCCTTGCAGAGCCAAAGCAAAATTAGGAAAAGGAGTTATGGGGAGCTGGCAAGGCCCCTGAGAAAAAATGAGGATGGCAGTGGTGGAGAAAGTAATGAGGGAACCCTCCAGTGAGCATAGTGGCAGTGATCCATACTTGAATGGTTGTGATCCTTTGTGGAAAAGAAGAAAAAGAAAGGGAGAGAGAGAGAGAGGTAGGTAGGTAGGTAGGAATACCACAAGACATCAGCTGGTACAGCAGGGGCATATTTTTCTGCTGGGACTTTCCCTTTTGCTCCTTTTAGCCACTGGTTGGTTCACTGTTGCTATTAACAGGTTTGATGGAGAAACTGAGACAAGTGGCTATGTCGCTGAAGATGGCCGGGTTCATTGCATCTCCCCTTTGCTCTATCTTACTGGCATGGTTAGCCTGGAGATTTCTCAAGATGATGGACAAACGTTTCCCTGGTCTGGAACTTGGCTGTCAGGTGATGTATTTGCTGTAATTATTTTTCTGCTTTGTATTTTCTCTCTTCTTCCACAGAACAGACTGCACACATGTTCCTCCTCTTCTTACCAGTTTATCGAGGAACAAAGTGTCCCTTTGATTTAAGCACTTGATGAAGCATTCTGATCTGTTCTTACCCGAAAACCTTAATGAAATTGCTTTACAATATGGCATGGGTGACAAAGATCGATCTGGTCAGGCACCACTCCCACCTGCAGTTCTGAGCACCCAAAGGCCTTTTGCTTCCAGGGCTCTGTTTAAAATAAGATGCTCGTGGGGGGACAGGGGGAGGGATGGGGTTTTTCCCCCCTGAATCTTCAAGCTGAGAGGCTGCAGAGGGGATCTCTACATACCAACCTTCTAAAAACTGATAGTTTGCATGCCACAGTTAATATCAGTCTGTTTGCAACAAACCATGACAGAAGCACGTATTTGTTTAGGTGAGATGTAAAGCAAATTACCAGTCTGATTCATCTTTTCTTCTACACTGCAGTTCATCATAACAAAGTGCCACCTTCAGAGAAAAGCACATTAGTGAATGAAACAAAGTGGCAGTACTACGGCACTCCAGGGACAGGCGGGAACCTTACTGTCAGCTGGAATCACCAGATGCTGCAAGCCAACTATGTCAACATAGAAGTCTGGGGCTATAATGAAACAGGTGAGTCCACACCACAGGTGCACGTGGTTTTTCATGGCAGGTGGGGGAGGGATGCCTGTTGGCAGCCTCCATGCATATACGTAGCAGAGGAAAGTTATTTCCGTATATCTAAATTGTTGAAATATGTCGGTGGGGGGAAGGGTCTGATGTAGTCCATACTAAATGGACTGATACAAGTTTAGTGGGACAGGGCTGGTCGCTGAGCTGAATCGGTTGGAGCTGTGACTTAGCATAGTAAGGTTTTGGGGAAGGGTGATCACCTGACACCAGCACCTGGAGAGGCCACAAAACAGGTGGCAGGGATACTGGGACAGTTCCTCCTGCTCAGATGCTTCCTGGGCTGGCTTAGGGTTAGGGTCTGTCAGGCCACTTACAGAAAATGCTGGACTAGAAGCCTCTTCTCTTTTGGTTGATTATTCATGTAAAATCCAGGTGGGACTTGTAGCTTGCCATTCTATGGCCCATGACGGCTAAGCCATTTCTCCTCCCTCCTTCAGGAAAACCCTACTCCAGTAATTGGGCTGCTGAATGGAAGTATCTTTACACCCTGAAAAGAAACCATTCCAATATAGGGGAATTTACTTTTCTGCCTGTCCCATCGGCTCAGTACAGGGACTGGGAATTGGGGGCTCTGAGGATTTCTTCCAGTGCTGCTTCTGATGGTCAGAGGTGAGTGGCTTCCAGCTTCTGCTTCTGATGGTCAGTGGCTTCATCTGCCAGAATGCCAGATCTATTCAGCACCTTCTAGACTAATAATAAATAAATAAATAAATAAATAAATAAATAAATAAATAAATAAATAAATAAATAAATAAATAAATAAATAAATAAATAATAATAATAATAATAATAATAATAATAATAATAATAATAATAATAATAATAATAATAATAATAATAATAATAATAATAATAATAATAATAATAATAAAATTTATTGTCATTGTAAGTAGATACACAGTATACCCATACAACGAAATTCACAGACACCCAGAGACCAGACACATGCACACACATAACATTCCCCAAACACTCCCCACCCACTAGAAGTCCCCCACTAAAAATACAAACATCTACACCTCAGGCCAAGTAACACAGTCCAACTAATTATTCGCTACTGGTGGTCTTTAAGATCATTATTAATTGCAATTATAGCTCTAGGATAAAAACTATTTAGAAAACGTGTGGTCCGAGTCTTAATTGTTCTATATCTTCTGCCAGATGGTAACAGTTCAAAAAAGTTATAAGCAGGATGGGAAGAGTCTCTCAGAATGCTGTGTGACTTCCTCAGACAGCGGGATGTGAAGATGTCATCCAGGGTTGGTAGCTGGAGCCCGATGATATTCTGGGCAATTTTAATGGTTCTCTGTAGAGCTTTTTTGTCCGCTACAGAGCTACTCCCAAACCATGCCAGAATGCCATAGGTTAGGACACTCTCAACGGTGCTACGATAGTAGGACAGAAGTACATGCTGTGATAAATTTAACTTCCCGAGCATTCTCAGGAAATACAGCCTCTTCTGTGCCTTCTTTATTCGCATGTTGGCATTTATAGTCCATGAGAGGTCCTCTGAGATGTAAGTACCCAGAAATTTAAAACTACCAACCATCCTCTCATGTTGACCCAGTCACACAAGGAAGGACTTTCCCATGTCCTACAAACGATGGTGGGAAGGAGAAGAATTGGGCATGGGATGAGATAGCGATGAGCAGTCACTGCTTCCTGTCTTAACTTCTCATTCTGTCTCTGCTAATCAGAATCTTGCAAGGAGCTCAGCTCCTTTGAGGGAAGACAAGTCCCAAAAGTACCATCCCATTGCCAAGTCTTTCTTAGTCTTGGGAACAAAGTTTCCGTCCATCAATCTTATTGGCTTTGAGCAACCCTACTCCCCCTCCTCTCTCCTTCCTCTCCACTCATTTAATTAGGTTGACAGTCCCCCAGACTTAACCTGAGCAGAGTCACCCTGAAGGAATCTATGCCAACATTCAGTAGAGGTGCCACTTCCAATCTGGAAACGACATAACCTGAACCAGCGGAAATGGCTCTTGACAGGACTCAACGTCAGTCATGTGACAGCGTTGGTAGCATGCCAGGGGTGCCAACTAGTAGTTTTCCCAGAGAACGAAGTTGCTCAGTGAGTTATCAAGAAAAGAGACAATGTTGATTATAGAAAGATTATATTGAAATCAAGTTTGCAGCAAGTTTCATACATACAGCATAGTCCTTTTTCAGTCCTTTGGTCATACACAGCAATATCAAGAGCTTCAATCCATAAATCAGTCCAGTAAATCTTTGTCCTTGTTAAATCTGTCTGACAGCATTCCTCCTCACTCCTCTGACCCACGCCACAAGGTAGAGTGCTGGAACTGCTGGCTTTATTCCACCTTCAGCCAATTGTTGGTTTCTTTACACAGCTGTTGCAAGTTTTACTACATATCTTGTTCTTTCACAGCTGTCTAAATCAGTATTTTACAGTATTTCTTTACAGTGATCCTTACAAATAGTTACAGCATTTATAAGTTCTTACATATGGTTTTACAAAACTGTATTAACAATTCTACTCAGGTTCTTGTCAGACCTGTCATCATGTAGTGCCTGTTCCTTGGCAGCCTCCAAGCATTCCTTTGTCTGTCTGCCTCTGCAATGGCTGGTTCTGTTCTGTTCCACACCCCCAGCAATGTGGCAGCCATTTGGAGCACGGAGCATGCCCTGGCTTGGCACTTGGGTGATGACTTCCGGAGGGATTCAGCTGCATGGGCCACAGAAAAGTGTCACCAGTGGGATGCCAGAGAGAGAGACCAGCCAAACTTTTTGGACGAGATTGAAGATTGCCCCTGCACTTTGGCACAAGCCCGGGCTGACACAGGCCGATTTCATGTAAGCCATTGGTGTTTGACCAGAGGATGGTCTGGGTGGGAGGGACACCCTATGAGACAGTTGCTGAGGAAAGGTTGGGAGCAAGTTTGGAGGCGTCTCGTCAGACCTTGATCTGGGGGAAGCCATGAGAGGTGCCTTCTCAGAGACACAGCAGCTGCATTCAGAGGCCGCAGAACAGGGAGAGCATTGTGCTCCCTTTTCAGCCACTACAAACCTTCATACTTGTGGGGCAGCAAAAAGATTCTAATCATTTTAACAATAAAAAAGACAATTTAAGATTAACAAAAGAGAGCACACTGTTGCTGAAATGAATGCAGGTATGGGAAGAATAGCCAGAACACGCCAACAGATATAAAGAACAAATCAAAGAGTCCACAAACTGGAAACATTCAATGTACATTCCTATTCTCAAGAAAGAAGATATGCAAGGAGGACAGTACCTGTAGGTAGGTATGGGCATTTTGTATTTTCTGGACTATAAATACCATCATTCTCCATTCTTGGAGTTCTGCCTTCCTTGTAGATACCTTGCAATACTTCAAAGTGATGGTCCTGGGAGAAATACTTAAATTAGGCGGCTTTCCGGCTTAGCTAGGCTGAGATCCACCCAAGCATTCTTCTTGGAAAAAAAAAATTCTGGGTAACCTAACACTCAGGTGGGAATGGGAAGCAGCCATAGCTTAGCTATAGTCCTTCTCATGCTGGCACTTTCCATGCTTTTGAAGACTTCAGTCTCTTTAGATAGACAGAATCCAATGGAAACACTGTCAACTTCAATATTTTGGGTGTATGGATTGCTTGAGAGGGCGCAAATAACTTTGCTGACCACCTCTTTGTGGGCAGATCAATGTGGTTTTAATTGCAATGTTCTACCTCAGTGGTTCTTAACCTTTGTTACTCGGATGCTTTTGAACTGCAACTCCCAGAAACCCCAGTCAGAACAGCTGGTGGTGAAGGCTTCTGGGAGTTGCAGTCCAAAACTCCTGAGTAACCCAAGGTTAAGAACCAGTGTTCTACATGACCTAGCGTCATGGTCTCTGGAGAACCACCTAGTGCAGAGGTGTAAACCTGAGTTTCTTCTTGGGCTGCATTGGCATTAGGTTGCCCTTAAAGGGCCTCTTGTATCTGTAAGACTATATAAATGTATCTGTCCTTTATCATATTAAATATAATCCTCCTCATTCAGTTACCACTTTCTGACTCTTTGCTGCTTGGAATGCTAGAAGTCCCACTGGGTGGATTCCCAGCATCCTTCTGGAGCATTATGAGTGACCAAGCAAGCGCCTGCGTATTGTATACTGCACAATAGCAGGCAACATGGCGAGGGCCACAGGAAATGGCCCGGTGGGTTGGATTTGGCCTGCAGGCCTTGACACATGTGACCTAGTGCAATCCCTCCAAACCTCCCGTTTCTTACTAGGGTGCCCGCCGTCAAACTGAACACTCTTTAGGCTCAAGTTCTAGGCTTGCTTAACTAGAAATAAGTTTGATTGTAGGCATATATAAAACTATATACCTAACCTCACATTAAAATTTTCCTGCTCACCCGGATTTTTAGTGGCCCTGAGATGTAGTTTTTTCCTCTTCCTACACTGCCTGGCATCGCTTACAAACACCTTTGGTGTATTTCACACACCCTTTGCTGAAAGGTCAAACACAAATGTTTTAGATTTATGAGTAAAGTTTGTCATCGAACGCAGGTTAGGATCAAAGCAGAACTCAGCTGGCATTCCCTAACATGTTCCCCTTCTCTTTTAGACAGACTATGGGTGTGACATAGAAAAGGGAAGTGTATGCACCTACCACCAGGGCGCCGTGCACTGTGTGAGAAGTGTTCAAGCCAGGTGAGGCAGTGTTCGGCCCATGATCATGGCCAGTGACTTCCTTTGCAAGGACCTGTGGCTTCTACAGGGTTACAACAAGCTGCTCTCCTTTCTTTGTCTCCAACCAGCCCACAATATGCTGCGGGGCAACAGTGCTGCTATGATGCTGCAGGAACCCAGGTCCTCACAGGGGACTCCATTGGGGGCAGCACCCCAGATCGGGGCCATGACTGGGGAGCTCCTCCTTACAAAAAGCCCCCTAGGGTCCCTGGCTTCTCCCACTGGATCTATGATGTCCTCAGCTTTTACTACTGCTGCTTATGGTCTGACAACTGCTCCATCTACTTCAAGCACCGTCCCTCAAGCGGCTGCAGGAGATACCGCCCTCCCAGAGCTGGTATGTTTCCCCCTGGCTTTGGTGGTACTGTTCCAAAACTGACAGATGTCTGGATGATTTTCTGGAGCTCAGTTTGTAACGATGTAATAAGCATTGCCTGGTTTTTTTCCCCCAAAGGACTCGTGAAAGGCATAAAAACGTCAATCAATTAATTTGTGAGAGACAGTGTGATGGCAATCAACTTTCTAAAACCAAACCAAGTCTTAAAATTTTACTGAGTTACAGGACATTTTCAATTTGAACACAGCCTCTTAGCTGATGAATTCACAGGCCCAGAACTTCAGTGGAACATTTCAGCATGCAAGAAGGCTAGTCCTATGTGGCTGATGTAGTTGGAAATTATCAGCTTTGCAGGAAGTGAGGGTATGAAGGTGCTATTGTAATAAGGCAGGTATAACAAAAATTAAAAACAGAACAGCACTCACACCTTAAAGATTATTTCAGACCTACTTCAGTGTAAGCCTTCATGGATTGCATCCCAAATCTGTAAGCAGTATGTTGTGATCTGTTAGGGTTTTTGGCAACAGTAGAAATACGCAGAGTTATTGAAGACACTTACAAGTTCTTCTTTGTTACAAGACAGTTGTATTTACACATATTTACAGTTATATACAGGCAGGTATCTTAACAGCACAGCAGGAACTCTTTATACAAACGGACAGCATGCGTGGCAGCAAATGATAGTGGAGGAAGAGAAAGAAGCAAACACACAGTCCACTTATATACATTTACATGGCATATTTTGTCCAATCAGAAAACAGATGACTTCATGCTTTGCACCTGGTCTTCTCCTGGTTTCAAGTCATTACATCATGTCCAGAGTGATTCAGCACTCTCACATCTGTGCACAATGACAGCTCGTTAATGAAACACATATACAGGTTCAGGCTTATAAAATTTCTATACTCTGACATGATCTATGAAAGTTCATTCTGAAATAAAATTGCTCTGAGCACCTGTTAGGCAGAGAGCCTGATTAATTAGTTCATTAAAATGACAGGGTTACTATATACAGTATGTGTTGTTTTATAGAAGATCCAAAAGAAGAGTGTGGCTGTAATTTACAGAGAAACTGGGGTTATCTGGAGGGCAAAACTCAAAATAGGGCTCCCCTTGAAGCCTGATGCTGTAGGATGGGACAGGTTTCACCTGTTCCTGTGGTGGTTTTCTAGTAGATGACATTCAACAGGACAGATCTGATATGGTCTGTTCTTAGCAGATACAATATTTGATGCATGGGTTGAAAGGAAAAACAATCCAAGGTGGCTGTGTGTACAGTCCTTTGAGAAACAGACTCAGGGTGATCTACGTGGGTCCTCATTCACAGAGCACTTGCAGTTTTCACATTACATTCCCAATAATCAGCAAGAACCATAATTTAAATTCCATCCCTGTGTTTGTTTCTCAGCTTCAGCTTTTGGAGATCCTCACTTTATTACTTTTGATGGCATGAATTTCACCTTCAAAGGCCTTGGAGAATATACCCTGGTGGAGTCGGACCTGACATGGTTAAGGATTCAAGGGAGAACTCAGCTTGTCAAGCTGCTGAGTGGAAAGGAAGGTGAGGTTTGGGGTTGCTTTTGTGGCCTTTTCTGGAAGGCTTTTTTCTCTCTCCAATAGCCTCTCCCTCCCCAAACTGATCTGCTTTCCTACATCCCATGTCTGAGGAGAACCTGCTTGCAGTCAGTGAAGGAGAGGGTCTGAGATCAGAGCTGAGAGGAGACAGAAGATGTTCAGGTCCATTCCCAGCCCGAGGCAGGACAAAGCCACTGCCATTAAGTCTCCTTGATAGCAGCCACTTAACCCTTCTTTAGAAATCTGCAATAAAGGGACACCCACCCTGTTTTAAGTGCAGCTCCTTCTTCTGTCAAAGCCTTCTTCACTCCAGGAAGACTCCCTTTTGGATCAAAGCAAAACCTTTCATGTACCAGCCCTTCAGAAGGTTGAATGAGGCTATCGTCTCACAAGTTAAATGCAGGTGGAATGTTTGATTTCTAAAGCTCTAAATTCACAAAAGGGACCAGGGACCAGGTGTCCTCTGTATGTGTCCCATGAACCCTCTTATCTATGAAGATGGCTGGGCTTCAGCTCCTTCTCCTCCTGGCTGCCCTGCCCTGCCCTGCCCTGCTCTAATAAGGAACAGAGCTTTTTCAGGGTTGAATTGGAACGACCCATATTCTCTGAGTAGGTGAGTCAAAAGGGATTTCTTCCCAGTCCTCTGTAGGTGCCAAGCTTCCAGAGTTTTAAAATTTCCACATTTTGTAACCATTGGTTTGTCATTGTAAGCTCTTTGCAGGGGGTGGGGTGGGGGCTATGGATTAGGGTATATTAAATGCAATGTAGAAGTGTAGGGTATAATAAATGCAATATAAATTTTACCTTCAGTCCCCAGGGGCCTGATAAGCCATTCTGATTCTGTTTTAAAATTACCTGGTAGGAACAGAAGCCCCAGTGACAGGCTTCTCTGCCATTGCAATGCAGGAGAATGATTCAGATGTGATTGAGATACGTATTCCAGAACACTCTGGCTCCTTAGAGGTCCTGTTGAATCACAAGACTCTCAACTTTTCTGAACAAACCTGGATGGACTTGAAAGGTGAGATTGAAAGAGACCCTTTCAGAACTCTCTGAGTAAATGTAAAAGCAAAAGGCAAGTAACCAAACTAGGAGGCTCCACCTCAGCTGGGGGAAGCAGCCAAATGCTCAGAAAGTGAAAGGCAGAGGCCATAATCCTACTGCATCATGGTCTGGGTAGGAAAAAAGTGCATGGGTTAGGGAGTGTGTGGAGCGTGGGCAGCTGTGGGCAGGGTTGTGGAGAGGTTTCCATGTCTTTTCTCTAGATTATTTTCCCTTTCTTAATCACGATGACTCCTGCATCTGATGAAGTGACCTGTGGCCAGCTAAAACTTTGGCCAAATAAAACATCTTAAGTCTTTATGGTGCTAAAATTCTCATTGTCACATTGTAAACAAGTCTTACCCATAGCAAAGGGCACTACTTATATGGTGCTTAAAGCTCTCTCTAGGCAGTTTATAATTTAATAATGCAGCCTACGCATTGCCCCCTCAGGAAGCTGGGTACTTAATTTACTAATTTCAGAAGGATGGAAAATTGAGTCAACCTTGAGCCAGCTTACCTGAGCCCAGGATCAAACTAAAGTCATACAATCATAAAAATCATAGAATCATGGTGTTGGAAGGGGCCTCTGAGGCCAATCGAGTCCAACCCACTGCTCACTGCAGGAATACGAATCAAAGGCTATCTACCAGGTCTTAAGCAGAGTCTTCTCTGCAGTAGTTTAACCACTGCACGATAAGGTTCAACTAAGCCCTTTAACCTGTAGAGATCTCTGAAAAAGTGGACATCATTTTACCCAAGTGGGTCAGCAAGAGACTTCATGCACTTTGACCTGCCAGTAGGCTGGCTAATGAGTGCAGTTAGCACTCGATTGACAAGAGAGGTCCCTGTGTTAAACCTCAGTCACTAGGGGTCCAGGTCCCAAAGAAGCTTGGCTCACTTCCACACACACACACCCCAGTATCCTTTTGAGCCCTCCTTTCCCTAGCAGCAGGTGTGGAGGACTGTCTTTAACCCTGCCTGCCTGTAGGACCTTGCAGTCCAGCAGAGGTTTCTTTGTGGACACAAAGAGACTTCTGGAGCTGTTGAAGGCACTGGAACTGATGTGGTAGTTGGGTGGAAATGGGGCCCTGGTATTCTTGGTTGAAGACCAGCAGCAGGCCCCTCTCCCTTTCCTTGCCAGTCCTCAGGGTTTCCTGCTCTGGCATACAGTTGACTTGAGCTTGGCAAGCAGGGTTCCTGGCATGGCAAAGATGAAATCATCATTCAAGAGTATCACTCCACACTCTCCTTCTCCTCTCACCCCCCCCCAACACAGGTCAGCCTCCTCCTGTCCCTTGGCTTCCCAAAGTTTCTGGACATTTCACCCTGCCTTCTGCCTGCAGGTCCAGGATCCCTCTCTGTGCCTGGCATTACATTGTGTAATGCCAGCACCCAGATGGTGCTCCTCCTGGGGGATTAACCCACCAGGGATAAGGTCCTGCTGGGTTGGGCTGCTATCCCCTACAGCCAGTTCCAGCTGTGCCTCTTTTCCTTTCATGACACTGGTCTCTGGAGGCAAGGAATGTGCAGAGGTTAGACCAAGCCCTCATCTCACTAGTCTCCCACTTCCAGTATCTTGTCTCCTTAGCATCTGTCAGTTCTTAATTCTGAAGGAGACATAATTAAGTTGGGAACTGAGATTCTGGGGGAGGGGGTGGCTTAACGTGATTTGAGAAATATTATATTCTTATGAATGGTGTTGACTGAAACCTCTGATAGCTGCAGCATTTTGACAAAAGGCACCTTCAGCTTCTGGAACGTACACTGAAGCCTTTGGTGAAACGACCAAGAAAATCATCCTGTTGCATCCGGTGGCTATAACTGCTCAACAAATCTGCACCTGGTTGGGATGTTAGGGTATTAGAAAACTATAAAGGCTGTTATCTATCTCAAAAGAGAAAGAAGGCAAATTGTGTAGTTAATCAAGAAGGGCTGAGAAGGGCTCTCCAAATCTAGTCCTTGTCTGGAGTTAAATGAGTTCTTCACATCTCACGACAGAAGATCTTAGGCAGAATCTGCTGCCCGAATGGTCCCTCCTGACTAATGAATTAAATCAGATACAGGTTAGAAGAGAGGATGTTTTAGACCTAATCGATAAATTGAAGTTCAATAAGTCACCGGGCCCAGATGGCATCCACCCAAAAGTTATTAAGGAACTGAGGAATGAAGTTGCTGAGCTCTTAACTAAAATATACAACTTGTCCCTTAAAACAGCCACAGTGCCAGAGGATTGGAAGATAGCACATGTCACACCATCTTTAAAAGGGGAAGGAGGGGGGACCTGGAAAACTACAGGCATGTTAGCCAAACATTTCTTCCAGGGAAGATGGTGGAAATGTCCTCCAAGATAAAGTCTTAAAACACATAGAAGAGCAAGCCTTGCTGAGGGAAAATCAGCATGGCTTCCGTAAGGGTAAGTCTTGACTCACAAACTTTTTAGAATTCTTTGAAAAGGTCAACAGGCATGTTGATGTAGGCGAACCAGTGGATCTTGTCTATCTGGATTTTCAGATGGCATTTGACATGGTCCCTCATCAAAGACTGCTGAGTAAACTCTCCAGTCAGGGGATAAGAGGGCAGGTCCTCTTATGGGTTGAGAATTGGTTGAGTCTGTCCTGGGACTGGTGCTTTCCAACCTGTTCATCAATGACCTGGAGACAAGGATAAGCAGTGAGGTGGCCAAGTTGATGGGTTCTGAGCTGTCTATGATGGATCAGGAAAGAGATCTTGGTGTGCTGATGGACAGCTCGATGAAAGTGACCACCCTGTGTGCAGCAGCAGTGAGGAAGGCCAATTCCATGTCCACCATGTCCCCTAATTCCATGCCAGGTATCATTAAAAAGGGGGATTGGAAATAAAACAGCCAACATAATATTGCCATTGTACAAAATGCTGGTAAGGCCACACATGGAATATTGGTTCTGGTTGCCACACCTCAAGAAAGTCATCGTGGAACTGGAAAAGGTGCAGAGGAGAGCGACTCAGATAATGACTGGGCTGGGGCACCTCCCTCATGAGGAAAGGCTACAGCGTTTCGGACGCTTTAGAGAAAAGGCGCCTGAGGGGGGACGTGATTGAGATGTATAAAATTACAGTATGCAGGGTATGGATCAAGTGGATAGAAGAAAGCTCTCCCCCCCACTCACAATTCCAGAACCAGGGGACATCTACTGCAATTGAGTGTTGGGAGAGTGAGAACAGACAAAAGAAAATTTTACCCAGCATGCTGTTAGTGTGTGGAACACTTTGCCACAGGATGTGGTGATGGCATCTGGCCTAATTGCCTTTAAAAGGGGCTTGGAGAGATTCCTGGACGAAAAGTCCATTTCAGGTTACAAGCCAGGCTTCGAAGCAAGGGACCGCCAAATACATCAGGAGACAGATATCTTCTTGTCTCATGCACTCCCAGAGGCATCTGGTGGGGCCACTGTGAGATACAAGAAGCTGGACAAGAGGGGCCCTTGGCCTGATCCAGCAGGGTTCTTCTTATGTTCTTAGGAGTTTCAACTTTGTGACTAATTTGCAGGATAATCATTGATATGAAATACGTAAGGATGACTCCTTAAATCAAGATGCTCGCAACAGATTTAGCTACTGTGGAACAGCAGATTATTGCATGGCCCATGGTTGCTCCTGCTAACCAGAGAGTCTTGCCTCCGCCTCTGAGCTTTCCCCACACATGATCATCAGATGCTGCCAAGGAAAGGGCATATAGAGAGGCAAACCCATCCTCACTGAAGACTCTCAAGGGTTTGGTCCGTTCTCTCCACACACACACACACACACACACTACTGTGCCTGACCAAGATGCTTACCTGTCGTTTTCACCTCTTGCATAGGTCTCTTCCTGTCTACTGCACCTGGGCTGAATGTCACAGTAATGTTCTCCTCTGGTGCTGGTGTGGAAGTGAGTAGGTGGAAGGCAAGGTCACTGAGCTTGACGGTTTTGCTGCCAGAAAAGTTCCAGAATCACTTGCAGGGGCTCTTTGGGAACATAAATGGCAACCCACGGGATGATCTGACTTTGCGCAATGGAACCTCCCTTCATACTGACTTCAGCACGCCCGAGGACATATTTGTGTTTGGAGCAGACTGTAAGTTACCACATGCCCCCTTCGCCTCTCTCTCAGACAGATGGGCTTTTCAGAGAAAACTGCAAGGAGGCAGGACCTCATCCCAACCTCGTCACATACTAAGAGGCCTGTTGTATGTCCTTGCAGACATTTTAATATTGAGGGGAAGGAGGCACTGAATCTTCCATGGGCCATAGACAAGGAAGTGGCATTCTGTGTGCGTTCTGCCTTTCCATTTCAACTCCTTGGTGGCTGACACAATCTAAGGGTGCAACTAGACAGAGAGGCTCTCCTGAGTTAACTCTGATGGATTCTATTTTTTCTATGGCCATTAAATAGTTATTGCTGTTCACACACTATGCTGAATTATCCCAGACAGTTTTCAGGGCAAAAGCCCACACCACTTCTCAAATCACTACAATTCTTATTAAGATCATTGGTTGCTCACCCTTCTCTGTCATTAACACTGTCCTCTTCACTGCTTTTTTTTCTGATGGAGGCAGTGACATAGCACTAAAGTAATATAACCACTTGAAACAGCAGCCCTTACCTGACATAGTACCATAATGGAAAAGCATAATTTTTTAAAAAAATATTCAGGCAAAATAGAAGAGGCACTCGAGGGAAATGTTCCAGCTGTATTGGCATATCCTTTGGCAGGGAGCAGCATGCCACTACAGCAGTGAGTTTATCTTATCTTTCCTCAATTTTTTAAAAAATTATATGTTCCCAGTATAACACTATACGATAAACATTATCATTTCACAAGTGGTTATAACAATTCTATGCTATGTCAATGGATAATTTTGTAAATAAATATGCCTCACTGCCAACCTCACCCAAAGATACCCAATCCACTGCCCTTTTTGACTGATATAATCACACATGCCAGAAACTGAAAAAAAAGCAATGAGTGTGGAATGACTAGACAGGCTGTGCCAGCTAGAAAACAAAACAAACAATAAATGAAGGTGAAAAAAGATCAGGCTCACTTGTGATTAGTGGTAGTTTTTTTTTTTTTTTTTGAAGAGGTAGTCCTGTTAGTCTGTGCTAGCATATCAAGCAAACATTTTCTGTTATTTTTCTCTTGAATGCCTCCAATGCAGGAAAACTCATCACCAGGGTAATTGGTTCCATTCTGTTAATGCTTCTTAAATGAACAATGCAAAGAAATAGAGGAAAATAACAGAAAAGGAAAAACCAGAGATCTGTTCAGGAAAATTGGAGATATTAGAGGAACATTTTGCTCAAAGATGGACATGATAAAGGACAAAAATGGGAGGGACCTAACAGAAGCAGAAGACGTCAAGAAGAGGTGGCAAGAATACACAGAGGAATTATATCAAAAAGATTTGGATATCTTGTACAACCCAGACAATGTAGTTGCCGACTGTTACATAACAGCACTGATGTTACCTGTCTGTCATGGGTTTGGAGGGAAAGTTCCATCCTATGGGGAGTGGAAGGCGGGACATCAGGAGGAGGGGCTGTACTGTATAAATATGTGATGCCTGTGTGGTGAAAGGAGATGCTGAGACAGACTGTGAGACACTGGGTTGGGACGAAGCAGCAGCTGGGGAAGAAGAAGCTGTTGTGGGAGTCTGGGTGTCTGACAGGGTACTACTGTGTGTCAGAGTACCAGCCTGAAAGGTTCAGGAGTCTGTTGGTTAGCCAGAACTGATGGGTTCAGGGTCTGTGCTTTAAGTTAAAGGTTCTAGGTGAACCAAACTGTATGCTTGTGTGTGTGAGAATAAGCCACGTTACTTTATTTTATTCACCTGATTGTTTTATTTACCCTGTTTGTATTTAAAATAAACCTTATTCTTTTATTGTTTAAAAATCCATCCCTGGTCTGTGTGACTTATTATAGGGAATGGTTGGTGGCAGCTTAGTAACTGTGTGATAGATCCCAGTAGGTCTGGGTTTGTCACATTGATTGGTGTCCAGCGTGTGGGATACGACTGGTCCAGTTGTCCAGTGGTCCAGCAAAGCCTTGGCAGGTGTGCCCAGAGCAAGGGGGGTCTAGTCAGGGACAGTCTGAGGCGCGTAGGTAATCTTCTAGGTGTACCTCACGGGGAGGTGCGCTAGTAGAAGAACGTGCCAACTGGGGAGACTTAGATTAAGGTGCTCTGAGGCAGCCTAGTTTTGGCGGGAAAACGCTGAGGCAAAACTGCGTAGCAACAGCGAGCTAGCTTGCCAGCTGAGAGGCCCAGCAGAGGGGGGTAGGCTCTGACTCGATACTGTTGCAAATTTAGTGCTGAAGAACAGCAGCAATCTCTAGGGAGAGCTGGTTCTGAGGCAAAAAGGAAAAAAAGTGGTCGTTTTATTTTGAGGCTTGACTTTTTAAAGCAGCCTGTTCTGAGGGGGGGTATGCCCTTGACTCGAAGCCAAGTAACAGAAATGAGTGAAGTGAAAGACCCCCAGATTGACCAAGGTTCTGAGGATGAATTTGGCTCAGTGCAAGGTGACAGCACAGGAGAGCAGGACCCAGAACTCAGAAAATTGATCCTAGTCCAACAGCATGAACTGAGGGTGAGGGAAATGGAGGAAAGGTTAGAGAGAGCGAGAATGGAGAGGGAAGAAAGAATGGAGAGAGAGAGAATGGCGTTTGAATTAAGAAAACTGGAACTGATGAACCAGAACAATAATAATAATAGGGATTCTGAGGGAGGCCAATTGTCTAAGGCTGACCTGAAGAAATTCCCTGTGTACCACAAGGGAGATTGTCCTGAGGTGTTCTTTTCCTTAGTGGAAAGAGCGTTTGTGGACTTCTCAGTGAGGGAAACTGAGAAGATGACCATCATGCGGTCTTTAATCAGTGGTAGCCTGGCTGAGGTTTATGCCGAGATGCCTGAGGAACTGATGAAAAATTTTGCAGAGTTTAAAAAACTGGTGTTTGCAAGACATGGGATAAATGCAGAGCAGCTGAGACAAAGATTCAGGTCCCTCACCAAGAAACCAGAACAGACTTTTACCCAAGTGGGGGCCCAATTGGTGAGGCTGCTTGAGAAATGGCTATCGCAGGAAGGGACAGAGACCTATGAGCAGCTTAAAGATTTGATAGCACTGGAACAGTTCTATTCAGTCCTGCATGGGGAATTGAAATTCCAGGTGAGGGAAAGGAAACCGAAATCTGTGGCAGCAGCTGCAGAGATCGCAGATTTTATTTCCCAAATAAGAAAGCCCTTGGGTGAGGGGAAATCTGTAGGTAAACCCAAAGAAACCTACAGCAAGTACTCTCAGGGACCAGGGAAAAGCCAGCAAGGGGGAGGGGCCCATGGTGAAGGGAAGCCCTCAGACATGAAACAAAGACCTCAGATTTTGGAGGGAAAACCAAAACAAGATGAGAGAGAATCAAAATACACTAGAAAATGTTATTTCTGTCAGGGAAAGGGTCATCTAATCTCAGAGTGTCAGAAATTAAAGCAGCTAAAAGGAATGGTGCCTCAGGAGTCTAGTGGGACCAAGACAAAAGCTGTGTTCTGTGTCCAGAAAGAGCAAGGCTCAGTGTCACAGAGGGAGCCTGTTGCCATGGCTACTCAGTCTGGGACAGCTGCCTATGCTGATCAGGCTGAGGAAAATGGTCCTCTACTGGAGGTAAAGCGCTGCTTGCTGATAAAAACAGATTCTCAGTTGTTTGAGACAGCAGGGGTGGACGTAGGAATACTTGACCGTCAGTATAGGGGGCTGCGGGACACTTGTTCCCAGGTAACCCTGTGCCATCCAGATATCATCCCTAGGGAGTTTATAATCCCAAATGAGAGCATGAAGGTGGCAGGGATTGAGGGCCAGGTAATCTCTCTGCCAGTAGCAGAGGTACCTGTCAACTTTCAAGGCTGGAGGGGAGTTTGGCGGCTAGCGATTTCATCGACTCTGCCAGCAGCCGTGCTCGTGGGAAATGACCTGGCTGAACATGTGAAACGGGTGCTAGTGATTACACGCTCACAAGCCACCACAGGGACAGTTCAGGGGGGTAATGATGAGCCAGAGACGGAAGCAGAGGGGAGTTCAGAAGCTGTGGTGGAAACCTTAACCACAGACAGCAGATTTGGACAGGAGCAAAAGGCAGACGCCACTCTCCAAAAGTGTTTTGAACAGGTGACTGACGCCCAGCTAACACCTGAGACCCCAGTGAGATTTCTGGAGAAAAAGGGGATTTTATATAGAGAAACCCTGAGGAATATCTCAAAAGGGGGAGATGGGATCAGAAGTCAGCTGGTGGTACCTGAAAAGTATCGCCCCATGATCTTACAAAGGGGGCACTCTGACATGTTTGCTGCACACTTAGGAGTGAACAAGACACAGCAGAGAATCACACAGAATTTCTACTGGCCTGACATAGGGAAGCAGATCAGGGAGTTCTGTAAACAATGTGATGTGTGTCAAAGGCAGGGGAATAACCGCGACAGGACCAAAGCAAAGTTGTGCCCTTTGCCTGTGATTGACACTCCGTTCAAATGCATAGGGGTGGATATAGTGGGACCTTTGCCCAAGGCCACAAAGAGGGGGAACAGGTTCATCCTAACAATTGTGGACCATGCCACAAGGTATCCTGAAGCCATACCCTTGACTAACATTGAGACTAACACAGTGGCCGATGCTTTGGTGGGGTATATGTCCAGGATGGGATTTGCCTCAGAGATAATCACAGATTTGGGAGCATCGTTCACATCAAAGCTCATGAAACGCTTATGGCAGATCTGTGGAATTAAGCACAAGGAAACCACTGCTTATCATCCTGAAAGCAATGGGTTAACTGAGAAGTTCAATGGGACTCTAATGCGCATGATTAGGGCTTACTTGGCAGAGAATCCAAACAATTGGGACCAGAAGCTGCAATCCCTTTTGTTTGCTTATCGATCAGTGCCACAAGCCAGTACCGGGTTTAGTCCATTTGAACTTCTATTTGGGAGACGGGTGAAAGGGCCCCTTGATTTGATCAAACAAAATTGGGAGCAGGTCACCCAGGATGACCCACAAGATGTTGTGACATACATAGACACCTTGATGAATGACCTAAAGCGAAATCTAGAGCTGGCAGCAGAAAACCTGCAAGCGCAGAAGGTCAAACAGAAAACATGGTATGACCGCAAAGCTAGAGAGAGGCACTTTGACCCAGGGGAGGAAGTGCTCTGGCTTAGGCCCTGCAGAGAGAATAAACTGCAGCTCAAATGGGCAGGACCATATAGGGTCATTTCCAAGATGTCAGACCTGAACTACCTAATAGAGCAGGAGGAGAACCAAGCAAGGAGGGTGGTTCATGTGAATGCCCTAAAACCCTACTACAGAGGGGAACAGAGGGTTTTATTCGCGATAAAAGCAGCTGAGAGTGAGGAAGCTGAATTACCCTTCTGGGAGGGTAGAGGGGAAGTAAAATACAACCCAGAGGAGGTAAAGATCAGTCCTGCACTCACCCAAGACCAGCAGCAAGAACTAAAAATGCTGCTTAGTAAATATCAACAGGTGTTTTCCAACAAGCCGGGGATAGTGAAGGGAGTGATGCATCGGATCCACACAGGGGATGCACCCCCGCAGGCAGTATCCCCATACCGAGTAACGGGACCCTATAGGGACAAGGTGCGGAAGGAGCTGGACGAGATGCTTAGGGAGAACATAATCGTCCCCTCTTCTAGTCCTTGGTCCTCTCCAATAGTCCTTGTGGACAAGCCTGATGGGAGCATTAGGTTTTGTGTCGATTACAGGAAATTAAACCGTGTAACCACTCCTGATGCCTACCCAATGCCCAGGCTAGACAACCTGATTGAAGCCATAGGGGGTTGTCGGTTCATCTCATCATTGGACCTGGTAAAGGGATATTGGCAATTAAGAATTGATCCCAGGGATCAAGAAAAGACTGCCTTTTGCAGCCCTTTTGGTCTCTATGAGTTTCGGGTCCTGAGCTTTGGTCTCAGAAATGCACCAGCCACATTCCAAAGGCTGATGGACCAGACCTTGGCAGGGCTCAGTGACTTTACAGTGGCCTACATTGACGACATAGGGATCTTCAGTAATACCTGGGAAGATCACCTGATACACCTGGAGTTAGTGCTGCAAAGGTTAAGTGCAGCAGGGCTAACAGTAAAGGCCAGCAAGTGTCAGCTGGGTAGCCCAGAAATAAAATACTTGGGTCACATGGTAGGGGGAGGAATGATAAAACCCCTGGAGGCCAAAATAGAAGCTGTTCGTGATTGGCCTAGACCCAACACCAAGAAAAAGGTCAAATCATTTCTTGGGTTGGTGGGCTACTACAGAAAGTTCATCCCGAGGTTTAGCGAGATTGCGGCTCCGCTGACCGATCTGACGAGGAAGAAGGCTGATGACCGCATCCCGTGGACCAGCGACTGTGAGGAGGCGTTCCAGAGGTTGAAGCAGGCGCTAATCAACTATCCAGTGCTGCGTGCTCCAGACTTCGACCGGGAGTTCATCATCTACACCGATGCGTCTAACAGCGGGGTAGGAGCGGTTCTTTGCCAGGAGGATGAGAATGGTGACCAACATCCAGTGTCCTACCTGAGTAGGAAACTTCAAAAAGGTGAGAGACATTTGGCAACCGTGGAGAAGGAGTGTTTGGCCATAGTCTACGCGATCCAGAAGGCCAAGCCTTACATCTGGGGAAGACATTTTATTCTGTGTACTGACCATTCACCATTGCAATGGTTAAAGACAATGAAAACCCACAATAGCAAACTTATGAGGTGGGCTTTAAACTTACAGGACTATGACTTTGAAGTGAAGGTGGTCAGAGGGTCAGTGAACTGTGTTGCTGACGCCTTATCAAGAAGACCTGAAGACTGAAGACGGCGAAAGAACATGGACTATATGTATATAATGAAAACAAAAAGTTAAAATGTACCTGGTTTTAAATTGGTTTGTATTAATAAAGGTAAATTGATGTAATGTATATGGTAAATGTTTAAATGCCTATTTGAAATGTTTAACTTAGAATGTAAGTAAGTATAATATGGTAGGTATAATTGGTGTTGTGTGTTTTATACAGGTTGTTTTTTGGTGAAAAGCACCTTAGCTTTCCCCCTACAAAACAACTTATAAAGAGGGGAGGTGTTACATAACAGCACTGATGTTACCTGTCTGTCATGGGTTTGGAGGGAAAGTTCCATCCTATGGGGAGTGGAAGGCGGGACATCAGGAGGAGGGGCTGTACTGTATAAATATGTGATGCCTGTGTGGTGAAAGGAGATGCTGAGACAGACTGTGAGACACTGGGTTGGGACGAAGCAGCAGCTGGGGAAGAAGAAGCTGTTGTGGGAGTCTGGGTGTCTGACAGGGTACTACTGTGTGTCAGAGTACCAGCCTGAAAGGTTCAGGAGTCTGTTGGTTAGCCAGAACTGATGGGTTCAGGGTCTGTGCTTTAAGTTAAAGGTTCTAGGTGAACCAAACTGTATGCTTGTGTGTGTGAGAATAAGCCACGTTACTTTATTTTATTCACCTGATTGTTTTATTTACCCTGTTTGTATTTAAAATAAACCTTATTCTTTTATTGTTTAAAAATCCATCCCTGGTCTGTGTGACTTATTATAGGGAATGGTTGGTGGCAGCTTAGTAACTGTGTGATAGATCCCAGTAGGTCTGGGTTTGTCACACCGACCTTGAGCCAGACATCCTGGAGAGTGAAGTCAAGTGGGCCTTAGAAAGCCTGGCTAACAACAAGGCCAGTGGAGGTGATGGCATTCCAGCTGAACTATTTAAAATCTTGAAAGATGATGCTGTTAAGGTGCTACATTCAATATGCCAGCAAGTTTGAAAAACCCAACAGTGGCCAGAGGATTGGAAAAGATCAGTCTACATCCCAATCCCAAGAAAGGCAGTGCCAAAGAATGCTCCAACTACTGCACAATTGCACTCATTTCACACACTAGCAAGGTTATGCTCGAAATCCTGCAAGGTAGGCTTCAGCAGTATGTGAACCGAGAACTCCCAGAAGTACAAGCTGGATTCCGAAGAGGCAGAGGCACTCGAGACCAAATTGCTAACTTGCGCTGGATTATAGAGAAAGCCAGAGAGTTCCAGAAAGATATCTACTTCTGCTTCATTGACTATGCAAAAGCCTTTGACTGTGTGGACCACAGCAAACTATGGCAAGTTCTTAAAGAAATGGGAGTGCCTGACCACCTTATCTACCTCCTGAGAAACCTATATGTGGGACAGGTAGCAACAGTTAGAACTGGATATGGAACAACTGATTGGTTCAAAATTGGGAAAGGAGTACGACAAGGCTGTATATTGTCCCCCAGCTTATTTAACTTGTATGCAGAATACATCATGAGGAAGGCTGGACTGGATGAATCCCAAACCGGAATTAAGATTGCCGGAAGAAATATCAACAACCTCAGATATGCAGATGATACCACTCTGATGGCAGAAAGTGAGGAGGAATTAAGGAACCTTGTAATGAGAGTGAAAGAGGAAAGTGCAAAAAATGGTCTGAAACTCAACATCAAAAAAACTAAGATCATGGCCACTGGTCCCATCACCTCCTGGGAAATAGAAGGGGAAGACATGGAGGAAGTGACAGATTTTATTTTCCTGGGCTCCATGATCACTGCAGATGGAGACAGCAGCCACAAAATTAAAAGACGCCTGCTTCTTGGGAGGAAAGTGATAACTAATCTTGACAGCATCTTAAAAAGCAGAGACATCACATTGCCAACAAAATAGTGAAAGCTATGGTTTTTCCTGTAGTGATGTATGGAAGTGAGAGCTGGACCATAAAGAAAGCAGACCGCCGAAGAATTGATGCCTTTGAATTGTGGTGCTGGAGGAGGCTCTTGAGAATCCCCTGGACTGCAAGGAGAACAAACCTATCAGTTCTAAAGGAAATCAACCCTGAGTGCTCACTGGAAGGACAGATCCTGAAGCTGAGGCTCCAGTACTTTGGCCATCTCATGAGAAGAAAAGAGTCCTTGGAAAAAACCCTGATGTTAGGAAGGTGTGACGGCAAGAGGAGAAGGGGACGACCGAGAATGAGATGGCTGGACAGTGTCTGCGAAGCAACCAACATGAATTTGACACAACTCTGGGAGGCAGTAGAAGATAGGAGGGCCTGGCGTGCTCTGGTCCATGGGGTCACGAAGAGTCGGACACAACTAAACGACTAAACGATGACGACTGTTAATGCTGAGACAGTATTAGCAGTAGAATCCAGCTATGACACTTCTTTTATTTCATTTTATTTTATTCCAGGAATTTGTTTTTAACATCTAGCATGACTCCACCTTCTTTTCTACACTTTCTATTCTTTTTGAACAATTTACATTCTTCAGTTGCTATTCTGCCATCTTGGGAGTGATCCCACCACATTTCAGTTATCCCTATCGAGTCATATTTGCCCTCCGGAATTAGGATTTCTTGACCTTGCTTGTTTCCCATACTCCTGAAATTAGTATGCAGACACTGGAGAGGGTGTGATTTGTGATCTGGTTTCCTTCCTTCATTTTTATGAAGACTGTTATTGAGCCCCATTAAAGCTGTTTGGCCTGCTCCTCTTACTGTGCATAAGTATTCATCTATCTTTACTTCTGACCTTGCATCTCTCTCCTACTTCCAATTTACTTTAAAGCCCTTTTGATGAAGTTCATTTTGTGGCCAACACGTTCTTCCCAGTTCTTGTAAAATGCGACCCATCGGTTGCCAGTGGTACATCTTCCAGGAAGCATTACCTGTGGTCCCAAAATCCAAATTCCTCACCTTGGCACCACCTTCATAGCCAGTCATTCACCCAAAGTATTTTTCTTCGAGAATACATATTTCCCTTTCCCTTTCTATTCCTCTTCTGAGCACTGGTAGGATGTTTGAGAATCTGTGCCCTAATGTCCTTGAGTCTCCTTTCTAGAGCTTCAATGTCTGATGTGATTTTTTCATGATTCCTCTTGGCTGTGTCATCTGTTCCCACATGGATGAGTAGAAAGGGATATGTTATCTGTAGGTTTTATGAGTGATGGCAGTCCTTCTGTCACATCCCTAATCTGTCCTTCAGGGAGACAGCATACCTGCAGGTCCATGAATCTTCCTGGCATACTTAAGTGTCAGTCCCACTCAGTAGGGAATCTCCTACTACAACTATTCTTATTTTTTGGTAGGGTTTTTGTTCAGGGTCCCCGCTTGGCTGAGCTTCAGCCTCTCTCTTGGGGTCCCCCATTGGACACCTGTAGGTTTTTCTCTGCAAGCTTTCTGACAACTTCCCTTCCAGAATCTGAAAGTGGTTTTTGCAGTTCCCCTGGTGAAAAGTGTTTTTCTCCAGGTTTTTTAAAAATGCTCCTGTGACCCTTTCCCATGATGTTTTCTCCACAATGTCTTTTCTCTCCTCAACACTCTGCTTTATATTGCTATACAGTAGTTCCACCTCCAGTGCTTCTCTTGGCTGCTGCTGCTGTTCAAGTGTTCTGTCTGTTCACTCTTCATCTGCTATTATGGCTTTAAGCTTGGCCATTTGCTGTTCCTGTTCTCTCACTTTTCCGTCTAACATTGTTGTTCTCAAGGACAAAGATAAACAGTGCACATACTTTGAATATCACGAGTATGGAAGTGTCTCTTCCCTCCATAATCCTTATTATCTTGGTTACATTTTTGTCTTTTGCGGAGGACCCAACGTTCAATTCCCCACTGTGTACCCGGGAACAGCCAACCTGTGTCTCCCTGGACAAGCCAGACAGTCACAGAGGAAGGGAATGATAAACCACTTCTGAGTACCTAGAAAACCCTGAAATGCATCACCATAAGTCTCTTCCACCAAACCACACAAAATGCCTGGTTTTCCAGCCCTTTACACTGGCTCTTGCTCCTGAGATCCCAGAAATTGTGACCTTTGCTGTGTGTGTATTGGTAGTCAGGTGGCTGTTCAGCTTTGTTTTAGAAGTTGGCCTAGCAAAAAGGGGCCACTCTGTCTCCTTTTGTCTTTACAGGGGCCATCAGGAATGAAACATCTTTGTTCACTTATGACACTCAACATTTGTTAGACAAATACTTCTATGGGCCAAAGCACGACCCCACTTTTCTTCCTGTGTTTACTCCCTCTGAAGACCCAACTGACCCCCTTGTGGAGCAGATGGCGTTTCTTTGCCAATCAGACCCTTTCTGTAGGTTTGACGTCCTGACAACCAGAGATCTTGCTGTGGGAAACAGCACCAAGTTGTCCCATCAGAGATACCTGTACCTCCAGGAGAGTCTACAGCCAGGTAAGCAGTCCTTATGGGAATGCAGAGGAAAGGGTAATGTTCACTGCATAAGTGCCTTCGGTTTCTGGATGAATCATACTGTGCACCACATTCTGGCAGCTGCAGTGAGTGAAATGTGAAATCTGGCAAGAAAAGAAACGTTCATAGTAACACCACGTCCCTCTCATTATAAGACAGCCAAAGTCCCATTCCGCCTCAGAAATGGCACACAGACCTCTATGTTCCTTTAGGACTCCCTGAAGAATCTTCACATTAGGATTGGTAGCTTGTGAGCTATAGCACAACTGAGACATTCCAATGGACCCGAAACAAGGTTCTGGGTATGTTCTTTTGCTACTGGAAAGGACTCCTGCTGAACCCGCAAGAGCTTAAGCACTGTGCCTGGCTTACCTCTCACTGAAGTCCTCTCATCTAAAGTCAGTTAATGTTCCAGACCTCCAGATGGAGGATAATGTTCCCCCCCCACCAGATTGTCGAGATCCCGACACCAGATGGGTTTCAGCCTTCCTGGGATCACAGAAGACAGTATTCTACCATCCCGATCCTGAGAGGAAGCAACACAGCAACTTGCTGAAAGGGGTTGCCTCTGTGCTTGCTGTGTGACCCCCCCCTCTCCAGGGCCTTCCTTCCATTTCACCGTGATGTGGCTTGACCAGAAACCCTTCTGTTTTTCTCCTCTCAGTGGTTTCTTGTGGTTGGCTGGCTCCCCCCTCAAATGGCAAGAAAGAAGGAACCAACTATTTAGTTGGGTCTGTTGTCAGATTCCATTGCAACCATGGCTACAGCCTTGCAGGAGCCTCAGAGAGAATGTGTCAGGACAATGGGGCATGGTCAGGAGAGCCCACCAGCTGTCTGCCACATGATGGTAAGTGTTGCTTTAGCACATGCACAGGGTCCCTAATCCCACAGGATGCGCTTAACAAAGATGTCTCGCAAGCTTTGCCCACCAACACCTCACATTGATTTTACATTTTGAGTGTGGAGGAAGCGTGCCGTTGTCAACTCTCTGCTAAAGAGACCAACACCATAACTATTTTTTTGATAAGCGCACAGGCAGAGGAGGGGAGAATGGTGTGGAACAGGACTGAGTGGCTGTAGGACCTGCTCAATGGACCAGAGGGACCCTTGGCCAAGGCAGTCACTACCCTCGTTTCCCCTTGCTTTTTTCTCAGAGAGCCAGTAGAGCGTGGGTGCGGGAGGGAACAACGGACTGCTAGAAAGGTAGCGGGCATAGCTTGGAATGAAGGATTTGCCTTCTCTCTGCTAGTTTCCCTCCTGTTTAGCCAGAGGGGTCTCCAAACTTTTGAGTGGGCGGGCCACATTGTGTTTTCCACATTTTTGAGGGCTGAAGGAATGAGTACGCACCTCTGCCCACTCCCCTGCATGCATGGACGCACGTATACACGTATGCCCCCCATCCTCCCACACAGATGCCACCCCCCCCCCCACGCACACAAACGTAGGCTGAAGAGGACAGCCATATAAAACAGCAGGGTTTGGAGACCCCTGAGCCAGAGGGTTCAGGTTGCACAGGAACAGCTGCTGCCACTTGGAGGCCACGGTTAGTGTTGCCACATGATGAGTGCCTCTATAGCTGAAGCCCACACTTTGCCACGGCAGTCCTTGCCACCTTGGGGAGCTTGAAGCAAAGAAGTGTCTCCCTTGCTAGCAGCTACCTGGGCCAAGTCAAAAAAGCCTGGGCTGGGTGGGAACAGACGGTGATGTTCAGGCTAAGACACTTCCTTAACATAAACATAAGAATGCTGGATCAGGCCAAGGACCCCCCTAGTCCAGCTCCCTGTATCTCACAGGGGCACCACCAGATGCCTCTGGGAGCACACGAAACCACTAGAGACCTGGCTCCTGATATCCCTCCTGCCACATCTGGCATTTCGAGGTACCTTTCTTTGATGCCTGGAGATTGTACATTCCCATCATGGCTTGTAACCTGCAATGGACTTTTCCTCCAGGAATCTGTCCAATCCCCTTTGAAAGTCTTCTAGGCCACATGCCATCACCACTTCCTGTGGCAAGGAGTTCCACAGACTAACAATATGCTGGGTCAAAAAATATTTTCTTCGGTCTGTTCTCAATCTCCCAACACTCAGTTTCCTTCCGTAGCATTTCAGTCTGGCTTATTATTCATTGGTATTATTATTCAACTTGGTATTTTTTTTTGCCCTTGAATTTTGAAATGTGCAGAACAATGAGTTCTACTGGCTTTGGACACGTATCATGTACAGATGAACCTAAGCAGGGGACTTTGTGTATTTTCCTTTACAACTACAGAGCAGAGCAAAAACTGCACATATATGCCCACAGGTTCTCTCCTGTTAAATCCAGCATTTGTGGAGCTGATGTCTTCAGTACTTCTTTGCATTACTTTCTGGTTGTGATTGTTTTACTTCATTCTGAAGCCATTGTTTACTTTGCTGCAGGATTTGTTCTGGGGTGCGTTGATGGAGATTATGGTGTTTTCTATGGCACGTGGGGCAACTGAGCCCATTCTTCACCTTCAGATCTTCTGGGGAGGCCCTTCTCTTGGTCCCATGTGCCTCTCAGGCACATTTGGTGCGAGCATGAAAGGAACTTCTCTGTCCCTGATCCCAGATTGTGGAATACCCTTCTCTGGGAGGCCAGGTTGACACACATGCACCAGTCCTTCCAGAGGCATGGGAAGACATTTCTTCTTAGGCAGGCATTTAAACTACACTGGGTGTTTAAGTTACACTCTCTCTGAGATCTAAAGTGTGTTTAAAAGTTTTTTTAACTGTTTTCTTCTTATTCTAAACTTTGTATTTTAAGCACAAGTCCTTTAATGAGAGAAAGGTGGCATGTTAATGATAGCAATAAATACACAATAGAGAGGAAGCAGAAGCAGCCAGCCAGGGCCTCTTCGGAGAGCTGGGGGTCTGACCATGGCTTTGTCTTCTTCTCCTCCTTCCACAGGCTCTGGTCAGCCGGTGTCCCCCTTCGTCCTGAAATGCGGCATTCTGGGGTTTGCGGCCCTGGCAGTTGCCCTTGGACGGGTCTAACCTGGTCACCACCTTTGGTAGAAAAGATGGAGGCTGCGGAGCCACCTGTCTTGGCTCACTTTCTGCCACAGCAAAGGGAGTCCAGAGGTTTTGTGACCTGGATTTGCAACTGGATTTCAAGAATGGCCACACCTCAACTACTTGCGGACTTCACTACAGAAAGTGTAGTCAAGCACTACAAGTAAATAAATAAAGCAAACCAAATTGTTCAGTCGTTTCAGGGAACGGGCTCCAAGGGCTGGAAAGGGAGGAGTGCATTTGTACGTCTCTCATCTGAGAGCTTACTGCCCCCAAATGGTGATGGAAATTGCCACATTCAAGGGACTGCTCGATCTCTACCCCTTCCCAAGTTTAAATTCATGTTTAGACTTTGTGTGTGTGTGTGATAGTACATCACTCCATTGGGTCTCTTGTGTGTGCATCTGGCCAGCATCTTCATGATGTGTGTCACACATTTATCTGGGTCAGCATTTACCTAGGAACACTTTAATCTTGTAACACACAATCCTGTAGCATGTTGCAACTAGAGTGGACCCACTTGAGTCAATGGAACTTATGGAGGAGCTTACTCACGAAATCCCCACTGATTCAATGGGGCAACTTTAGTTGCAGTGTAGCCAGTAAATATTAATGTTCAAGCTACATATAGGAAAAAAGAAAGCTAGTGGAGGACTCCATGGCATATCAGGACATCTAGCTTAACAACAGTAGCAGGTAAATTGTGAGAGACACAATTATCAATATGCAGGAGAACAAGATGTGATGAAGACTTTTGTCAAGCTGTGCCGTTTCATGAACCTCTTACAATTAATTCTACCAGTGTGAAGCACCTGAATAGGAAAGATCCTAGCACATGTTGGCTGGTATCCTGTTGGGTCCCAAACAGTCACAGAACAATCTGTCTGGCATGTGGCTCCTTTCCCGCCATTCCTTCCACAAGGGGGACGTATACTAATTCTGCATGCAAATGGAAATTTCCATTACAGTATTTGTGAAACTTCCAGGCAGAGGTCACAGGAGCAAACACCGAAATGTTTGCTGTTTTGTGGTGTCAGTGACTGGCCAGAAAAAGAGCTTGGGACTGTGCCGGAGAGTTTGATGAAAATGTCAAACCAGTGTGTGGCTGCTCTCAACGTAAGCCAGGGAGGGGAGGTGTCCATTTGGGGCTGATTAGGAAAGGATGTGAAATTAAAGTTCCTCTTATGATACCTACAGTGAGACCACACTCAAAAGACTGCACACAGTTCGCTGCACCTGAAAAGAGATACTGTCGATTCAGGCAGAAAAGGGCAACTTAACGGGTTAAGGGGCTGAAGCAAATCTCCTGTAAGGAACAGTGGCAGTGTTTAAAGCTGCTCCAGAAATGCAAGTGAAAGGGGACATAAGAGAAGTGCATAAAATTCGTGCCTAAAATTAGGCATCTTGTGGAGAAACTGGAGAAAGAACAGTTCTTCATAGTCCCATCTGCGGGAATTAACTGATGGGAGACACACATTGCCAACCAATGGCTTTCAACTGGGATTAAACAGATCGATTGGGTGCAGGTTATCACCAGGGCAGAAGACAATTGGAATAGCTTCCAATAAGCAAACCTTTCAGACAAGGGCGCCTTTTATCTCCCTATCTGTTCAATCTGTACACATCATATAGCTAACTGGATTAGATTCAGAAGGAGGAGTGAAATGGTGGAAGAAACACCAGTAACTAAGACATGCAGATGCTCTTTTCTGCCATCTTCCAGACAGAAAGCAGCAATGACTTGAAATGACTATTAGGGAAAATGGAAGAAGAAAGTGCCAAGGCAGGGCTGCAGTTGAATATTATGACGACAAAACCATGAGTACAGAAGAACTCCACAACTTTAGCAATGACAATGAAGAAACTGAAATAATCAGAAATTTTGAATACCTTGGCTGAATCATCAATCCAAATAGAAACTGCAGTCATGAAATCAGAAGACTGAGACTCGGAAGGGCAGCAATGAAGGAATTAGAAAAGATCAAGTGTAAGGATGTGTTACTGGAAACTAAGACCAAGATCATCCACACTTTAGCCTTGACTGAAGAAGCTACTTGGATGAGTAGTGAAATGTTTCAACCTAATAAGAAAGAAGTCCAGTTGCCATGTTTCAGTTCCAGTTGCAGATAACCTCACCTGGATGACTGAGAATCTTCACAGATATATAAACACTTTAGTATTCCTAGTTACTACGTCTGAGTGTGAAAGCTGGACAGGGAGGAAAGCTGACAGGGAAGAAAACAATTTGTTTGAGATATGATGCTGGAGGAGAATTTGGTGCATTTTCTGCGCCACCACAGATTTAAAACAAGGGTCCTAATTAAATCCTGGACTCTCTCTTTAAGCAAAAATGAGGTCATCATACATTAGGAGCATAATGAGAAGACACAACTTGCGGTACTACTGTACTACAAAAAGCTGAAAGTAGCAGGAAAAGAGGAAGACCATCTAGGAGACAAACTGATACAGTAAAGGAACCACTGGCTTGATTTTGCTAAGAGGAGGACCTTTCACAGGTAAATAGTTCATAGGATTGCCATAGAGCAGAAGTGACTTGATGGTGCGCAACAACAGCACGACATGATAGCTGCATCTTATCTCCAGTATCAGAGGGAGAGGGCTCAGCAGATCAATCGCTCACTGCCCAGGGTGTGAATGGACTGCACTGCTGGACAGCCCTTTGTTTTATTACCTGCATGGCTCATCCTGGCCCTGTCTGGTTTTCAATCAAGTGAAATAGCTACCATACTGTACCTGAGCATATTTTGCATTATCCTATTTATTGCCTTAGTGCAGAATTCCACAGACATCTCTTCCCTCTTTTATCTTGCAGCTAAATTTTTTTAGGAAATCAACATGAGCTGCAGTTAACTGGTAGATCTCTGCCAAACAATTTTGCAAACTTCCAGATGAAGCACTCAAGCAATGCTCGATAGATACAAAGAAACAAAGTATTTATTATTTAAAAGCTTTTCTACGAATCACTCTGCACCACACAACAAAGACGTGGCAACCATCAGGGGAAGAAGACCCCATGTCCACCTGCCTTTCAACCCATCTCCCACTCCAGTGAATGCTGGTCCTGGAGAAGACTTATTTGTTACGGCCAATACTTCTGCTAACAAAATATGTGCAAACAGACAGCAAACTGGAAAATGACAGAGCACTTATGAAAACAACCTTTTCTCAGGAACAGAATCTGCTTCACTCCTCTTTCCGCCCCCCAATCAACCAGTAGGAGGCTTCTGCTTGTATAACTGGGCTTTGACTTCTCAGATGCACCCACCCCCACCTTGCCTTCAGAGCTGCCCCACACACCCTAGCAGATAGCCTGTGGAATTACTGCTTCCTGCCATCACACTCCAAGCAAGCAAGGAAAGGCAGCAGTCATATAACAGCGAACCACCAAAGTACCAGTAGTTAGATTAGGCATCCTTCAGTCTCGAGAGACTAGGGCCACGTGCTCTGTATGGAGGACTTGGAACAGCGTCTAGTGTGGCTGAGGAGGCCGATTCGAGAGTGACAACAATCCCTTCCACACTGAGGACCAACACAATCTGTCCCCTGTTCAGCTCCCTGATTTGGCTGGTTTCGGGACGGCCTCTTGGCCTCGGCCTACTGGACAAGGGTCTCTTCAAATTGGGAGAGGCCAAGATGCACCACCTGCCTCCAGGCTGGACGCTCAGATGTCAAGGCTTCCCATCTGTTGAGGTCCATTCCTAAGGCCAGTAGTACAGAATTTTATAATATTACAAAAATGTGAGACTGCAGGCAAAGCCAGATTGTAATGTGCTGTTTTAACAGGCCAGGATATTAGTATATGCTTGGTTCAAATCCAAAAGCAAAAGGTTTTTCAGAAACAAAAATGACTGGGTACAGCAGGGGTGGGCAATTAATTTCTATAGGGGGGCACATGAAAAATCTGAACTGTGTTCGGGGCCTAAACCAAGTTTACTTTAAAATAAAATGAAACAGTGATGTTATGATTGTTTTTATTTTAAACTTAATCTTCACAAATACTAAGGAGGTTTTTTTTACGGTATGTTAAAGATAAGCAACTGATCAACTTTAGACAAAAAACTATAAATGGTTTTGATGTTCAAAACTGTCCGTGGGCCGGACAGGAGTGGCTCGCGGGCCGTATGTGGCCCTCGGGCCACACTTTGCCCATGTCTGGGGTACAAGATGAGCAGACATGCAGAACAAATCTAGAAGCAAGGCATCACCAAATGGTAAAAACTGAGTCAAGCTTCTGGATAAAAGTTACCCTGCTTCCATTGTTTCCTTCAGTATCAGCACTTTGTGTGCTGTAACAGGTCCCAAACTATATCACAGTGAATCTCCAGAAATGTCTTACATTTTTGACAGTTTGATAAAGATCTTGCTTTTAGATTCGTTCTGAATGTGTAGCCATGTTTTACTGTTTGTTATTTTTATTCTAATACTGCCTTTTGTTTCTGGATTTTACCAAGTCTGATCTCTTATGGCCACTGAGCTTCATACCCCCTTTTCCTCACCTTCTGTAACTCAACACCATGGCACGCTGCTTGTTTGCGCGTTGCCTGCCAGACCCTGCTACCTTGCCTGGCATCCAGGCTTGGATTACAGGCAGGGTTTTGAAGGGAGAGGAAGTGCGAGATTTCTGTTTTTCCCCAAACTGCTTAATCCAAACCCCTTTTCTCCAGCTGCCTTGTGCGAAGCAAATACTTGCTTGCAGCTTTTAATGAGCACTGACCAATGGAGAGCAACAGGCATCCAGAATGAGGCAGGAGGATGAAGCCAGACTCAGCTTGTCCAGGAAGGATTTAGTAGGCAGGTCACCTAACATGTGACTTGCTATCGTCAAGAAGTGGCCTGCCTATGGCTGGTTGCCAGGAGAGAGACCCACTGGCAGAGGCAAAGAGGCATCGACGTGCTACACACTTTCCATGTTTGCTAGACCTGTAGACTTCTGAGATAGCCACTGTGTTGCAGTGAAGACCACTCAGGAGCCCTGGGTTCAAATCCCTGCTCAGCCTGAAATCCCACTGGGGGTGGCAACAGTATAACCAGTCCTCCAGTCTCTCACATACCTTTATAAACCTTTAGGGTCACTGTAAATTGGATGAGCCTTGATGGCAGATACAATAGACCTTCAAGCAAATGGAGCTGACCTTGGGCTCTTCCACCTGCTCTCCCTCATCTCTCTTCCCCCCCCCACACACACACACACTGAGGTGCTTTCACTGGCCATCCATCAAGTGGGACAAGACAGCAGATGGTTATCCAGGGGCTCCTGCATGCCAGATTCTCAGTACTCGTTAAATGCCTCTGAAAAAGCCCTTTTCCGGGACCATTTTGTTCACCTCCAATTTTTCAAGCCAACCAGGGCTGGGCACGGTTTGAGGCCCTTCAGCCATCCTGCAGGCATTAAAGGCCAGTACATAAATAGGGCTAATAATGAGAGGAGACCACTGATTGCACTGAGTCGCCATATTTTGGAGGAGGCTTGGTGGCTCATGACAGCTACATTAGAAGCACTGAAGAGTCCAGGTATGATTCATTTTCTGGCTCTTGAAGTATCGCCATTACTAGTTTTGCCGCCTGCTTGCTGCCACCACCACCTCCACCACAGCTGCAAGATTTAATCAGGGCTGAGGGCCTGGCTTTGTGTTTGCTGCTCCCCTTCACACAGCCTGTTGTGGCTTGTCAAACCCTCACAGCTCCACAACTCCACGTGTGTACGTGGGTTCTGACCCTAAAAAAAATCACAGTTCCACATTTTGAGAAACAAAGCCACTGGGTTCGCTAGCAGGAAAAGGAGACAGTCGCGGGGGTGTGCATCCGACAACCTTTGGTCTATGCTGGAGGGTGGCTGTGGCTCTCCAGGGGTACCCATTCCTAGCCCTGCCACGAGTGGCCTGGCAGATTGGCATGGGCACCTTCTCCATAGAAAGCCTGTACTCTGACATGGCATTCTGCCCATTCCTAGGCCATTGGCTTCCCCTTGGGTCCATCCATGCAGAAGGACCCGGAGAGAGTCGCATTATTCTGCCTGGCAGCCCAGCATCTCCCTCGCCGTGTCTCCCCGTGCAGACTCTCAGCATGTCCTTATCTGATAAAGCGGCCTTTGCCCTCCAACTGGCCTGCCCATGGCACGCTTCACCCCACACTGCTCTGCTCCCTGGCTAGAGCCAAGAGTTGATTCCTCAAGGGCAGCTGCCCAACCCGCAGGGAAGCACCGCTCTAGCAGTCGTCTGGCAGGGCTCTTGGTGGCAGCCGTTGGGCCTCTGCCAGTGCAGGACCAAAGAGCAGAAGCGGCTGGGCAGAGGCCGTCCGGCCAAGATGGCCCTGGCCAGGACTGTGCCCTGCCTCGCCCTGCAGCCTCGGATGGCCTGGCTCAAAGGGGGGGCTGCTTCCCCAGGCTTGCTGCCTGTGGCAAAGTACAGAACAGAAACAGTTGGTCCTATGCCGCTGGGGTGTGCCCCATCTTGGGTCATAAAGAGGGACTGAACATCTTTCTACATCGCAGCTTTTGAAGCTTTGCAAATGGGAGAGGAGGAGGTAGGAAGGGAGAGAGAGAGAGAGAGAGAGAGAGAGAGAGAAGCACAAGGAGGCGGAGCTTCAGGGCCCTTGCTTGATCCAACAGGTGAAACTGCTGAGGGAGAGGGGCAGCTCTTTGCCCCAGCAAGGAAGCGCTGGACCGACTGACTGACCGACTGACCGACCAACCACAGGCATGCAGGGAGAGCCACTGCTTTTGAGATGCCATGCCAGAAACAGCCGCCCAAGGTCATGCTGAAGCCTACAACCCTGAGGTATGCCTGTCCCAGGAGCGGCAGAAGCCCTGGAGGCTCAAGACCCCAAACGTCTCGGCTATCCAACACAGCCAGGCCATAGGGCTTCCTTGCCCAGCAGAATCTGACCCTCTGCCCACCAGCTCAGCTGAGGCTGGAGCCCTTTGGTACTCCCGGCTCTGGGATGCCTTGCCTGCGAAGCATTCCACCCCTTGGGGGTCTGGGGTTCCTTCCAGCTGTGGAAGGGACACCCCCCCCCACGAAAGCACCCACTTTGTCACTGCCCCCAGGGAAGGGCAGGGCTTGCCTCCTTGGACTCGTCTCTGAGGAAATGGGGGAGGGAGGGATTGGGGGGGGGGGGGAAACCTGTCTAATATTTCAGCCCTTCCCACCCAAGGGCCTTGCCTGGGGCCAAGCGGTGAGAATGCCAAGGGGGCCACCGGCACAGCTAACCGCAAGAGGGAGGAGGAGGAAGAGGAGGAGGGGAGTTGGGGTGCAAGGCAGCTTTGCCAACAGACCTGATGGTGCGGCTGGGAGGCTGGTGGGATGCCCCCCACCCCCACCCCCACCCCTCCTGGCAACGGCTAAAGCCCCCATGTGCATTGCTTTCTGAAGCCTCTGTCAATCCAGAAATTGGCACCCTTGCTACTTGATGCCCGAAGAGGCAGCGAAAGAAAAAGAGGCAGAGGGCAGGGAACAGGGCGAGGGCGAGGAGGTTCAGGAGCCCTGCTGCCACGGGGCCTGACCGCTTGCCCCTCCAAACCCCTCCACCTTCGGTCCAAAGGCATTCCTGTGCATCACGTGCAGGTGGCCTTACCCGCCAGTGGAAGTGAGTCAGGTGAGCAGAAGCCCCTCCCAGCCAACCAAAAAAGGGGAGGAAGAGGAAGAGGAAGAGGAGGCGCTTATGGGTCAAAACACACTCGACAGCTGGTGAGGCAGGTTTGGCATTGCTGGGCCCAGTCACGAGGCAAGCCCACAGACAATGGGAGCTACATAACACTGAGAGGTCCATTGGCAGATGGGGGGCCCCCACAGGGGCCAGCAGCAGGTCACGTGGGCCACCTATGTATTTCGCACACCGAGGGACTGCTCCAACTCTTGCCTGCGCTGCTGGATCTGAAAGGACAAGAGAAGGCAATGTGCAGGGCTGCTGTGGATGCTAGCGCATGGGTGCCTCCCCCCCCCCCCCGCTGCTGGGGTGGGAGATTTCTCTTGCCCGCTCTCGCCTGCCCCCCTCCCCCGGGTCTCACCTTGCAGTAGAAATATCTGCTCACGGCCTCCTGGGACCAGGACTCATGGTAGAACTCAGCTCTCCGCTCCTCTTCCGGATTGCCCACCACATCGGTCATGACCTTTCCAGGCAGAAGGAACAGCATGCGGGTCCAGTTTCACCAAGAACCCAAGAAAACACCCCTCTCCCCACCCACTCCAGGTAAAAGGTCTCCTGACCAATAAATTGAGCATCTCTATTTACACACAGGTGTAAACAAAAGAAAAATCAGAAAGAAAGGGAGGGAGGGAGGAATCAGATGAAATGAGGTGAAATTAAGGTTGAACAGCCTTTCACATGGAACATTATGAATCACTTTCAAATTTAGACCTACTTTGAGTATTTAACTGACTAACTAGCACGCCTCTCAGGATCTCAACACTTATGAGGGTGCATACAGAGAGAGAGAGAGGCAGGGTTTTTCACTTCGCAGTTATCCCCTGTTCAATTTCAACCCTATAAAAAGAACTGCACAGCTAAACACTAGAGATGGTGGCCGTGGGCAGAATGCAAACTACAAACCATAATAAAAAGGAAAACTAAGTAACAAGTAGTTATAAAAGGAGGACATCCTGAAATGCCTCCATGAAAAGCAATGTCTTGATATGCTTTTTGAATATTAGGAGGGAAGGGGGCCTGGCACCGCCTCTACAGGCAGAGCATTCTACATGTTTCTTTCCACTGTGAAGGCAGAATTTGTGTTTGCCCACTGAGGGCCATTGTGATGCCCTCTGCCCAGCTCCCCACCTTCACCTCAGTGCTACAGGCTAAACTCAGACCTCGTTGCCTACCTTCAGGTCTCTGCTCTGCGATCGGAGAAGATCTTGGATGTATCCTTTGGGGTCCTTGGAGAAACTCAGCATGAAATCTCGCTGTATCTTTAACTGATTGATGGACTCGATTGTCTCATGAATCTACACAGGAAGGAGAAAGGGACCCATTTCTTAGAAGAAGAGAAAGTGGAACCAATTCATCAAGGGAAATGTTCTTCAAGTGTTGTGTAACCTGGAAGCGGGGGAGGCGAAAGGGGCTGCGTTGCCTTCCCTCCAGACCAGCCTACCCTCTAGACGTTCCTCAGAGTGGCAGGAGGCCCAGCTTCCTTCCACATCCACAGCTCCCAAACCTGACAGGGAAGGCCATCCTCCAGGTCAGGCTGGGAAGAGGTGGAGTGTCTCCTTCTCTTCCTCCCACCCCCGTCAGCTTAAGCTGCCAGGTTGGCACTGCCAAATACTGCTTGTGTTATGGCATTACTCGGAAAGCAAGGGCAAGAACATGAACCCACAGACTCCTTGGTGGTATGCGAGGCTTCACCGGCTGTGAGGATAATGGTAGAAGGAACCCTCCTTGGAAGCACAGAAGACAGTGAGGGAGGACTTCGGGAGACACTTGAAAGTGAAGGGCCCAAGCTTGGGGCGGAAGGTGTGGAGCAGCAACCCCCAAGGGAAGCTGGACAAAGGGACACAATGGGGCCCGTCCACAGCATCCCTGTCTGGGGAGAGGGAGTGCCAGGAGGAGCTGCTCCCTGGTGTCGTCATCATGAGCCAGACACCTCTGGTGAGGGGAAGCAAAACATCACACCAAGAGGTCTCCTGCTCCCCTGTCATTTGCAGACACCCACCCACCCACCCACCCACCAAGAAACACATCATGGCAAAGAGCGGACTGCCAGACCCTGCTAGGTTGTCACAGGGAGGCCCCAGGCTGGGCACTAAAGGGAGGAAATGGAAGGGTGGGGGTGGCAGAGAGTCACCCACCAGGGCAAGTGCAACCAGGACTGCCTGCCATGGTTATCCGGCAACAGACCACTGACCGACAGTCCTGTCCTCCTTTGTGTCCCTTCCAAGGGCACCTGAGCCACTGGCCACCAACGCCAATGATTATTCCACCCAATCTTGCTCTCCATCAGAATGACCTATTCTCCAAAAAAGGGAAGCTCCTGCATGCAGAAAAGGGCAACCGCTCTTGACAGTTGAGTTCCAAGGAAGCCCTACTGTTCAGCCACGGGCCTCGGAAGGCAGCCCACCTTCTGTTTTCCATCTGATTTCTGTAGAACAGGGGCAAGAGAATGACGAAGCTGTGCCAGGTCAGGCCAGTGCCCTATTTTATCAGGGGCAAGCCTGCAGTTGCATCTGAGTGTGGAGGGAGTCCTTCCCCATCAAGCCTAGCAGCCACTGTGATGAATCTGGCTGATCTCCCTTTAAACCCATCCACGCCTGACTTCATCGAACAGCAAGGAATCCACCTGGCAGGAAGTTCTTTTCAGAAACCAGCCTCTGTGGACGACCCTTCTGCAATGCGAAGGGAGAAGAAAGGGAAATTCTGGCTTCCCTGTTTCTCCCCACGGCGCCTCTGCTGTGTTGTGTTGTGGTCCCCAATGTTGACCTCCCGTTGGCTCAGCAGTGGTTAGCCATGCCTTCCAGACTGAAAGTGTCTTAGGGACAACTCTCAGAATGTATCACTAAAAGAGAGAGAGAAGAGTCACAGCGGAATTACAGATTTATTTTAGTTGAGCTTCTGTGGAATAAAACTAACCTCCTGAAACAGGCGGCTTCTGAATTATAATGTGTTCGTTGTGATGGTGCCACAACAGTTGTTTTTATTTTCACTACAGACAATGAAACAGATTAACATGGCTACCTTTTTGAAAAATGGCAGGGAGCCTAAGCCTCCCCCCCCCCCCGCTACCAAATCTGTCCTGTTTCACAGACTCCTTCCAGCCCACCCTACCCTTGTGCCTCCAGCCCCGAAGATCTGCAGTAGGGCCCTTCTCCCCACCCCACCCCCCCTACCCACTTGTCACCCCACGGCACCTTGTTATCCAGGGCTGTGATTTCCTGCTGGTTGGCTGTGGAGAGAAGAAAACTGCTCATTTGTCCTTTCAAAGGATCTTCCACTTCAACGTCAATGTCATAGCAGGCTGTCTTCTTCTGGTCGTTGGGGTCTACACTGCAGGGCAGAGCCAAAACCTTTCAAAGTCACACACCAGGTCCAAGGAAAGTCACCTGACCAGCGTGGACCCCCAGGTGGCGATGGAGCACACAGCGGCTCCGAGAATGGACATGGCCGACCAGTGACTTAAGTAAACAAAGTCATTGAAAAAACAGAAAGCTGCTTCTTAACAGTTAAGTAAACAAACATTAGAGAATATATAAACAGCAAGTGATTTCTCACACGACAATCAGAGGAATCAGAGAGCGAGTGGCAGCAGCAAGAAACATCAGTTCCAGTGAGTAAACAATGGATTTCACTTAGGCTGGGTGAGATGTGTTCAGAAATATTTTCCTGTGTGTCTAAATATGCTTAGAGCTACATAATGCTTTTTGCTTTTTACAGTCTTATTGCTAAGAATTTTGATGTACGTATTTAGAGATGTATTCTCCACTTTTATAGACGATAAGGTTCGGTATTTTAAAGAATGTACGGTATTTTTCAGTGTATAAAATGACACTTTTTCCTAAAATCATTACAGGAAAATTGAGGGTCGTTTTATACAAGGAAGGAGGCGGAGGCAAAGGAGCGGCCCCACTCAGCGGCCTCTTGCGACTGCCCACTGATGGCTGTGGCCACGGTCCAATCCCCTCCTCCAGCGCCACTGCTGGGGCTCACCTCCAGCTCACATCACCGCCTTGTCCCCTGCCCAAAGGGAGCCCGCGAGTGGCACTGGAGGAGGCAACCTGGTGGCAGAGGCAGCAGCAGGTGGAGACGGAGGCAAGGGAGCAGCCACACTTGGCCGTCTCCTGCATCTGCCCATGGATTGCTGCCACTGCCGGATCAGTTCCTCCAGCCTCACTCGCGGGCTCCCTTCAGGCAAGGGACAAGGTGGCAACGTGAGCTGGAGGCGAGCCCTGGCAGTCGCACTGGAGGAGGCAACAGCAGGAGACAAAGGAACAGTTGTGCTGGGCTCGAGGCTGCCCCACGCCTGCTCCTACGGCAAGGGACAAAATTAGGGGGTCATCTTATACACTGGGGGTTCGCGTCAGGTCTTAGAAATACCTGTAAGAATTGTTGATCAAGTTTGTAAGAAAGTCAGTAATAACGTTCTGTAGAAAGAGTTGTTGAAAGACTGCAGCTGTGCTAGGAACAAGCTAACAGTTAAACTTCAAGCAGCCGTGGAAACAAAATGCAGGAGAAGAAGGCTACAGAAGCTAATCTCCAATTGGCTGCAAGGGGAAATAAAGCTGACAGCCTCAGCTCACTTGTTTTGTGGGTCAAATGGAGAGAAGAAGGGGAAATTCTGCTGGACTTATTTACAGAGCAGAATTTACTACAGATGCTGAATTATTGAATAGTAAGTGGACTGATTTTGATTGCTGTTACGTGAATGACCAAGGACTGATGAAAAGAACTAATCTGTATGTATTAATGCTGCTGCAACATTGATTCAATATATTTACTTTACTACACTCAATATGGTTTGGTTTGTTTGCTGACACCCTGAAGAGGCTTAATCTCTGTGTGAGTGCCCATTATTCTGCAAAGCACCCTGTCAGTTTGTATACACAGAAAAATATGATAACTTAAAACATTCTTTCTGATATTTTATTGTGTTTTGGATGCTGGATTTGAGCAAAACTACAACTTAGGTTTTTAACACTTGAGACTTGTCATAAGTTGCAAGAATGGATTTTCAGTATTTAATGCCCACAGTTCTGTTCTCACAACTGTATGATTGTTTCAATATATTATGGATTTGCTGTTTTTGAATTATAAAATATAGAAGCTATATAGACAATAAAACCTGTGGGAAAAAACCCAAGAAGCTTGGTGTTACTAGAATGATTGCAACAAAGAAAATACTTATATTTAAGATACCTAGATGAATCTTGAAATGCTTGTCTGTGATTGTCTGAGTTCATTCTAGTATTAACCCTTTACTCATTGCTATTGTCAGCAATGATGAACTTAAGAAACTTTTATCAGCTATTCCAGAGAAAATTGGATAACCATCTGTCATATCTGCTTTAATTTGGATTCCTGAAATAAACAGGGGATTGGACTTGATGGCCTTATAGGCCCCTTTCCAACTCAATTATTCTGTGATAAACAAGGATAGGCTTCTGTGATTTGCCATGTACGTCTGCCTTTAGGTTGGCTTGTAAGGGAGATTGTAAAAAGTGCCTCCCAGCCCCCTAGCCAGAGGATCAGATAATCTAATAAGGTAAAGTTAAAAGATCCAGAAGACTGATATGCTTAACTCTAACCCTAAGACTAACCCTCCACCCTGCATTGACCAACAGCATGACATGCAAGAAGGGGAGGCGCCTTTTGCATGGCTCCTGCAGTCCTTTCTTCTTCTTGATTGCTACCATAGAAATGGTAGCCATCTTAGTCTGTGCAAGCATTATAGGTGAAGACAATAGAAATAAAAAGTAAAAAAAGACAAAAATGTGGTGGCAGCTTAAAGACTAACATTTATATATTTTAATGTGAGTTTTTGTGGACAAGCTCACTTCATGAGATAATCTTTATGGTGACATCACGGTTTTGTCTTTTTTTATTGTTATTTTTTACTTTGTTTATTTTATTTTTAATTTTAATTTCTTCCTCCTCCTCCAACTCCCGTGTCCAGGAAGGGCCTTCAAGTTCTGCTGCCCACCAGGCAGGGAAGAACGGGGTCATGCTCAAAGTCTGGGCTGGCAATAGTCCTGAAGAGCTTAATACTCTGAAGAGACAGAGAAAGGAAGGCCCCCTATCCCACCATCACTGGGAAGGGGATCCTAGCGAGTACTGCTCAGCTCATCTAGGCCAGATCACGTGGGCTGTGATGCTGCACGGCTGCTCTCCGAGGGTCTCCGGGAAGACCTTGGCTTGCCTATTGGAGCCGGTGGGAACTTCACAGTCTGGGCACATCAGCCTGAAGGGCAGCGTTTGCTAAGGACATTCCCAGCACTTGGGGCAGAAGAGGGCAGGGAGGTGGTTCTGTCTGACCTGATGATGTGATTGATGACTATGGGGTCGGGTGGCAAGAGCAGGTTGGTGAGCCTCTGCGGGATTTCTGAGAACTTGAGCCGTGGACAGTCAAAGATCTGGAACAACAAAAGGTCAACCAATTCCCTGGTTATCTAGAGATGGGCACGATGCAGAGGCACAGCACCCAGTGCCATAGACAAAAATCTCTGGGAAGTGCCACCCTGGAGAGCCCAGCACCCCCACATCCCTCCTCCTCTGCTCCCATCAAAGAGAGAAGAACCAGGGAAGCAGGAAGCGCCTCTGCACCAAACATAGCCAGAACAGCGAGGAGGAGGAGGAGGAGGAGTGGGGAGCACCCTTATCCCCTGCCTGCCTCAAGAGGCAGAAAAGGGACACCCGAAGTGAAGACATGGCCTTGGTGGGCATCAAGGAGAGGTGAGTGAAGAAAGGTCTGCCGTTTCCCACAGAAGTGAAACTCAAAGGCAGACCATACGGGAGGCGTCTTCCCTCTGGAATTTGCAGGTCGCCCATCTCAGAGATGGGGCTAAGGTGGCTGCCCTTTCCCCACGGGCAACCTGGAGACCGCTGGAAGTCATGGGCTTCCAGAGGAAAGAGGGGCTCCAGCACATGGGAAAGGGAGTCCGACCCGCCTCCCTCCTCCTCCTTGGAACCACGACCCATTGTGCCCAGGCCTGCCGGGGGTCTCGGCCTCCACTTGGTCTGAACTCTCCCCAGAGCTCCAGTGACATAGAAGCCAGGACCCCTTGCTGAAAAGGAAGGCAGGGGGAGCAGGAGGCAGCTGCTCCCTCCCTCTCCTCCTCCTCCTCCTCCCCCTCCTTCCCATGGACATCTTGCTTTCCTGCACAAACCACCCCAGGGTGCTGCCCCCCAAAGCAAGGAGCCCCCAAGGGAATCTGCTCCCCCAACCGGAGCGCCACAAGGGTCGAGGGGCTCACCTGCTGAAAGTACTTGTCACAGTTGATGTATTCCTTGTCGTGGGAGTCCTGCAGCTTGTTGGTCTTGATGTACTGCCAGAGAGCCTGGATAATGGCTGAGCGGGTCTGTGTGTGGATGCCCAGCAAGCGGGCCAGGCGGGGGTCAAGTTTAAATTGTGGCGGCTGCAGCAGCAGAGAGGGGGGGAAAGAGAGGCGGCATGGGGGGAACACGTCAGAAAACACAGGCCGCCATGCCTTTTCCATCCCTTTCACCTACACTGCCCTTAGTGAAGGGGCATCAGCGGCTCTTTCCAACTAGAGACATTGCTCCCCTCCCCAGACACAAAGGTAAGGGGGCGCGGGGGCATCTCATGAAGCCTCTGGATGCCACCATGCAAATTATCTGGCCCCAAGATCCAAAGGGGCTGATCCCTTCCTCAGGCTGGGAGGCTTCTCATCTATACGTGGCAATCCACAGAAGAAGAAGAAGTGGCCAGGCTTGCAGGTCTAGGCTCATTTGCCACAGCCCTCCTGCAGGTGGGCCCAGCTGTTGCTCATGAAACCACACGCAGCCACCCTCGGACCACCATGGAAAAAGCAGGCCTTTCCATCAGAACTCAAGAACCTTTCATTTTTGAACTGTAGCTCCCAAAATCTGTTAGGCAGCAAGGCCTGAAGGACTCAGGAGGGAGACCAGCTCAGTGGACAACAGCAATCACCACTAATGTAGAAAATGTTATTGTGGCTTTCTGTGAGTCACACGAAGAACCTCAGCGGCCTGTTGCTCAAGGCCACAAGTTCTCTGTTCCAGCCTCTCTGGCTCAGGACCTCTGCCACACCTAGTGGCCCCGCTGTGTCCCTGCGTCTCATTCTGCCAAACCTACAGCCTGGTCCTGCTGGATCAGAGAATCAGGGAATGGCCGAGCCAGAAGGAACCCCTAAGGGCCCTCGAGGCCAAGGGCCTGCCGAAGCAGGAGGTCAAGGATGCCTCTGACTCAGGCGGGCACCACTCGTGGCAGGCAGGGAGGGGGCAGCTGAGGGGAGGGGCTCACATTGGCTGTGAAGGCCAATGTGGTCGAGCAGAACATAGGCCACCCACAGACCAGCATCTTGACCTGGTAATCCAGCATGAGCAGAAGAGTGCAGCGTACACTGACGTCCCCCGGTCTCTTCACCTGGAAGCCATCAGTCTCTTGGGTGGTAGGGGTCCTGTGCCACTGTTAAAGAGGAGCAGAGAGACCGGCTCAGGGCTGGCAGGGATGCCCACGGGCACAAGGACACGGACAGAAATCACGATCTTCGTGAGACAATCTTTCTGGCTCCCAAAGAAGGACCCCCACCTCCACCCTGGGACAAAGCTTGAACACTGAGGTCTGGCTCCTTAATTCTTTCCAATGTAGAACCCAGGCAGTTTTGGTTCTTGCCCCTCTCCTGCCAGCACATCAAAGGCTCCACTGCAACAGCCCCACTGATTCTGCCAGGCTCCAAGATGGGTGCTGCCCACCAAGCCTGCCAGGAGCTAGCCCACCCAACCTTCCAGTCTTCTTCACCTCTCCATCTGCTGCCGAAGCTCTTAACACTTTCTAAGGAGACAGACCGAAAAGGTCTCCAAGCAAGGGGTTGAGGCCACTGGGCACTGCTACATTGGGAGAGAGGGTTGGGCGGACGGACGGGAAGTGCCAAAGCCTATGACCGGGCATAGTCCAGGGCTGAGAGAGGCAAGGAACTTGAGCGGCACAATCCTATGGCCTAGTTCTAGCTCCATCTAGGCAGAAGCTGGTCTTCCTCCAGACGTTCCCAGAAACCTCCTCCTCCTCCTCCTCTCGGCCTTGGCATGCAGGTCCAGCAATGCAGGCTCCAACCCATCATCCAGATTGGCTTTATGGAAGGCTCTTGGGAAGAAAAGCTGCATTGTTGGGGTGGGGTGGGGTGGGGTAGAGAAGAGTCAGCTGGGAAGGTGGGCGAGACGGGAGGGTCCCAGAGAAAGAGGACCCACTTCTACAGCAGAAAAGAAGGAAAGTCAGGAAAGTGGGTGTCCTCATGGATCTATGCAGGGGCTGCTCTATAAATAACTGGCTTTAGGGTGAGCAGTGAGGTGGTCAGACCAGGGGAGGTCACCAAATCAAGAGTTCTCCCCTTTGAGAGAATGGCTGGAAAAGGACGGCCAAAACCATGGAAAGGCTTCCACATTAGGGGCTGAAAACGGGACGAGGAAGAACCACTGGGGCCTAATCCGCCAGTGTTCAAGCACCCTGCAAATGGCAATTAATTAATTAATTAATTAATTAATTAATTAATTAATTAATTAATTAATTAATTAATTAATTAATTAACTAACAACAACAACAACAACAACAACAACAACAACAACAACAACAACAACAACAACAACAACAACAACAACAACAACGGTAATCCTCTCCCCACCCCTGCCGCTACAGTCTCCCTGCCCTGGCTGGCATCCCAGGCAAACCCACCACAACCAAACCAGAGACAGGGATGTAGCACTAAGAGGAGGGGGAGCTGTGGGAGGAGGGCATCCTGGGGTGCTCAACGGGTGTATGTCTGGTGGGGAGGGGGGCAGGTGTGCATTCTGCTGATACAGGACTGACCTCTACCAGGTGATTGTCTGGTCCGTAGAGATCCTTGTCCAGCTCGATGACTAAACTCTTGAAGAAAGAAGAAAACTTCCGCTTCTGCTTGCTAAGCTGTGGAGTCCGAGAGAGAGAAGCATCACCGCCACCTGAAATCTCTGGCAAGACACAAGGAGGCTCCTGGACGCCCGTCCTTCCCTCTTCTGGTTGCGCCGGAGCCAGGAACCATCTAAAGCCCTCCAAAGAGCGAAGAAGGACAGGATCCAGGCCTCCCTGATACCCACCCCCACCACAGGACTGCACTGATGCCTTCTCTGCATCAAGAGCCTTCACTCGAGGGAAGCACACCCTGGGAGGAATTGTGTGCCGGGTGCAGGTGTATTTGGGCATTTCTGATTCTCTGTGAAAACCCCACTCCTACAAATGAGGAAATGCAAATAGCCAGGCTGGGTCATGGCCTTAACAATGCCAGCAAGACAGAAGGGTACCTGCTGCAGAAACATACCTTCAATGCCTTTCCCACATCCAGGGAACAGGAAGGACACAGAGAGAAAGTGGAGAACAGGAGGCTCCCTGGATTGCCCTTTTAAGAAGAAACTGAACACTGCTGTGTTTGTTGCCCTTTTAAAGTCCTCCACTCACTGCCTTCATGGTGGCTGCCTTAGGAACCCAAGTGGGAGTTTCCACTGGCAGCTGTAAAAGAAGGGGTGTGGGTGGCCAAAAAAAAAACCAAAAAAACCTGAGCTCCCAGCTGCCTCCTTCAACTGGCGACCTGGCCTTGCAGTTTGCACACCCTAGTAAAGAGCATCCTGTCCTTCCATCTTCCTGAATGTTCTTGATCTTTCCCCCTTCTAAGGGTGACCCACGAATGCTGAGTTTAACAGAAGACATTGGTGGGGGTGCCGCTGTGTTGCTCTGCCTCCAAATCTCCCTGAAAAGGAACAACCCCCCCCCCAACCCAGTTCATATTGACACATTTGTCTAGAGGCAACACACAGGCCTAACGCCACCACACTCATCCCTAGGCCTACATCATCGAGCAGTTTGCCCTCCACACGCAGCTCCCAGGAAGCGATGCTGCCGTCGGAGTCGTCGGCGTCAGACTTGGCTGGGTTGAAGGTATTGGAGATGTAAAGGCGCAGCTTCCGCTTTTGCTGTTAGACAAACAAGAGAAGATCAGGGTCAGGGGGAGGAGAGGGAGGAGAGGCCAGCAGACGACGATTCTGGACAGTGATGGGATTGCAGTGAAAACGCTGGATTAAAAAAAAAAAAGAGGGGGGAACCTCCTCACACGGTCCAGAGGGTAACTATGGCGCACACACACAAACATGGGAGGTGAGGATGACAGACCATCTAGACAGGGTTCTCCATGGCGATGTGCCGCAAGGGGGACTGAGTCCTTCCAGCCTCGGTGGCTGCACAGCACTGGTGCCAAGGGCCAGGGAGAATAGGCTGGGGGTGCTGGGGCCTGGGGTGGCCTTTAGGAGAAGAGCATGCTCGGCTACCGAGGCCTGCTCGTCTCTTAGCCAGTCTCAGGACTCTTCCCATGTTTTGGGGGGCAGATGTGTATGTGTGTATGGCATGTGTGTATGGCATGTAGTCAATTGGCATGAAGTGCTCAACGGGGCCCCTCCTTGTAAGAGGCACTATGATAACCAGAGAACTCAGCTACCTGCTCCGCACACCTTTCTGTGGGTTAAGTGGGATTGGGGAAATGACTTTCTCCTGGTGGAGGAAGCCCACCTCCACCTTCGGCTGCTTTGGGATGGGGAGGCGGCAGGGATAGAGACGATGAGGCTGGAACTGAACATCTCCAGACGTTTTACAGAAAAGAGGAGCGTGAACGGACATGAGCAATAAACTCACATCCTGTGGCTGAGAAATCCTTCTTGGGAGACCAAGACGCTCGAAGGCAGAGCCTCTCAGAGGCAGGGAGGTGGAACGGGCATCCATTGGGACGCTGCTGACCCATCAGCTCCCACGGTGCTGCTTGAGACCCTCTTGCACACGACCGATGGGAGGCGACGTCCCATCCCACCTGGAGGGCTGCAGGTTCCTGCCCATCCTTTAGATGGCATCACACTCTTTCACCCACCCAGGCCTGTTTGGGGGTGGGGTGGGGACAGCCTATTCTCCATTCCCTGCTCCCCCCCCCCCAAATTCTCTCAATCTCACTTGCTCTGCCCCTACCACACTTTTCCAGCATCTCCCTTAGTTTTCTGCCCTACGGCAGTCTGCCTGCTCTGCTGGCTAGTGTCAACCAAAGGCAGGTCATGAGAAGGAGTCCTGGCTCAGAGTTCAAGCTTATAGAATGAAGAAAACGAATTCTTCACATGGCCGGAGGAATCTCCAGCTTCATTCGAGCTGGAATGTTGTCTTGAATGAAGATTTGTCAGATTTATGACAGTCTCCCAACATGTCACCACAGATTTCTGTTTCTATTTATTTTCACAGAAGGATTCCACCACGGACCCTTGAAAGAACCACATGGTGGTTAACAAACTATATATATATAGAATAATCAAGGCTTAAATATTAGGATGTAGTCAGCACAGACACAAATGAAGGTACAATAGACCAGAAACCTAAAAGAGGCCCCCAAACCCTGAAGTTTAAGAGGCCATCCGTCCTAACCTCCTTCCCGGACGGGGCAAGCTCAGCGCCTCTCGTTTTGCTAGGAATGACAGGGAGACACATAGCAGTGAGATACAGAGGCGGCTGCTCAGGCAGAAGGTTTTCCAAGGCACAAAGGCAGAGAAGGAGCAGCAGGAAAGAGCCCCCAGTATGGCGGGACAGTGGGACCCCTCGAGCACTTCGGGAGACACGTGTTTCTGACAGGACACAGTCCCCCGTCCCCAGGCATGTTTCAGGAGCAAAGGAAGGTGAGGAAAAGTGTCTCTGCCAAAGTGAGGGCAGGGGAGAAAGCGGCCTGGCAAGGGGCGGTCAGAAGCCAGTACCTTCATGGGCCTCTTCAGGGCCTCTTGGATGTCCACTCGCTTGCGCATGATGGTCTGATCCAGCTTACGCTCAAAGGCCAGAAGGTCCATGTAAGCCTGCGACTCTGGGACAAGCTCCCGGATCTGGAGAGTAAGCAGAGCATTGGCGGAGGAAGACCCACCCATGGCCCAAGGTGGACTCAAGGTCCCTGGGGGCACCAGGAAGGGTGGGAGGAGAACCCACACGGCCTGATCTAGGCCTGCCTGAGAGAAAGCCCCACCAAGAACCAGCAGAGTTCATGGTCTGTGCAAGGGGTTGCTGCCCTCCCCAAGAGCGGTGGCGGTGTGTGTGTGTGTGGGGGGGGCTGATTTGGACCACACGCTGCCTATGGCATACTGTACGCCGAGGGGCCAGGCCCACGACGAGACTGCCGGGCTCTGCTTGGGGCTGGGGAAGAAGCCCTTTGCCTTCTTAATAAGGCCATAAGACCTGTCCAGTGGGTTCAGACCAGAGGACACCCCTCTCTCTGTCTCACGCGTATGCACATGCACACATGCATGCATGCATGCACACGCACGCACGCACGCACGCACGCACGCACGCACGCGCACACACACACACACACACACACACACACACACAGAGACATATATTCTGGGCATGCAGGGAGCAACTTCCAGTAAGATCAGAGCGCTTGCACATGTCAAGCCATGCGAGGCATTCTCTGGATGGAGCTCCGTGGGATCCCCTGATCTGGCAAGGAAAGAAGCAAAGAAAGGAAATGCCACTCACCCTCTGGGGAAGGATTTTGTCAGCCATTTTCCTCCTCTTGGCACTGTACATTTTGGAAAGAAAGGAAAACCCTTTTGCCAAGGTGACTGGTCTAGGAGCAAAGAGGCCATCTGCTAAATTATCCTGGACAGATCTTTGCTGGACAGATCTTGGAGAAAATAGTGCCCAGGGTCTCCCTACCCAGCCCCGGGTGGCCGGCTCTGCTCAGTGGACAGCCTGTCCATTCCACGGTGACCTGCGAGAAGGGAAGGCTATCGCAGGAAGAAGCTGGGTCACGAGGGAGAGAGCAGACCCACGCAATCAAATGCCCAGTGGCCAACCCCATGGAAACGTAGGCAAATCCACTGAGTCCATGGCCGGGCGAGCCAACAGAACATTGGGTTAGTGTCTTTAACACCCCCTCCAACAGAGAGTGCAACCGAGGACTCTGGAAACACAAGACAAGGAGCCGGGAAGCCAGAGGTTGGCGGTGGGGGGTGGAATCCCTCTGCCAGGAGCCCCGGGGCAGAGGCAGGAAGGGCCAAAGGAGGCTTCCCCATGTGCCACCACTCTCTCACCTGCGTGGCCGGTTCTGAGTCACAGCCGCTGCCTGCCGCTGCTCCGCCTGCTGCTGCTGCGCCTGCTGCACCTGCTGCTGCGCCTGCTGCTGCTGGGCCTGCTGCTGCTGCTGCTGCGCCTGCTGCTGGGCCTGCTGCGGCGCTGCCCTTTTGCGTGTGGGCTCCATCACAGCCTGGGGCATCCCAGGGCGCACAGAGGGGCTTCCAACATAGGGAGGGCCCGGGGGACCCATGGGCGCCCCCTGGTGGGGCATGCGAGCTCCTGATGGCATCCCAGGCCGCTGGAGAGGGAGGGAAAGAGAGGAAAGAAAGCCTGGGTGAGAAAAGGATAGGGCTTGCCTGCCTAAGGCATCATGAGCATCCCTTTGAAATGCTCCCCCTCCCCTCCCCACCCCATGCAGAAAAGCAGCCTCAGAAAGCCCAGCCACCTGATCAGCTGAAGTCTTGGCCTGGGGGGGGCTAAGGTCAGGCACAGGCGGACAGTAGCCAGGCAGGGCAGCAAGACCTGTATTCCTGAGTCAGCATGAAAGGTATGTGTGTGTGTGTGGGGGGGGAGAGACTCTGTCAGTGACCCTCTCTGTCTCCTATCAGACAGGTAAGTGGCTGGTCTATTGCTCTTCCTTCAGCTGCCACTGTCTACAAAATAAAGAGGAGCCTGCCAAGAGGATGCAGCTACAGCAGCCCAGTCCTGTCAGGAGGGCAGTCTCCAACCCAGACGTGACTCAGGAAAGCCAGCCGGGAGGGGGCTCTGTCCGTCACCAGCAGGACAGAGGAAGGCATGCCGGGCAGGCAGGTTGGCTGAACCTGGGGCATGCAACCCGCCCAGCAGCAGTGAAGTGGCAGGAGCTCTTCCCAGCCCTGCCTTTTTTTGGCAGGAGATGCTGATGTGGCTGCTGGGGAGTGTTTTCTGGTGCAAAGCATATGTGGTGCCCCCAGATGGTCTCCTCTTCTTGCTTACCGACCATTGTGACTGTCTATGGACATGATTTCTGCTCCACCCTACGAAGCTCCAGGCAACAGTGGTGCAAGTCCAGAGCCAGGGACCAAAATGGCTGAAACTCTGCACCTGCTAACAGATGCATGGCTGCTACAGAGGACAGTAGGTGGGTGGGTGGGGCAGGGTGAGGGGGTAGCTAGATCTCTATGCAGAAGGGGCAGATTCAGAGATGCCTTCCCTTTCCTCACTCTCCTAGTTCTGCCCCAGATAGCTGTGCTCCCCAACTGCAAGATTCAGTCTGTAGCCCCAACCCAAAAGTTTGGCAAACAGCAAATGTACTTCAGATGGATTCAGATCTCACTATAAAAGGAAATTTCAAAAAGAACAACACTTTTCAAAAACAGAAAAAATGAATGCAATTTGCAGGCCTAGTAGCTCCTAGGAAGAGAATTACACCTGTAAAGATCAGACATATCGGTGCATGGTTTTTGTGCTAGACTCCACGATGTCTTGCTCAGTTTTTAAAGGGGACTGCCAATGATCTTCATACTTTTAACAGAGCTGACTGAAATTTGGAAGACGTCTTCTTCTTCTGAAGTTATCAATGATTCCAAATTTCAGAATATTGTTTACAATTTGGGTTTTTTTTTCCTTTTAAAAATGAGGACCTATTCCTCATGTGTATCTGAGAGGAATTGTTATGAAAATGGCACACAGAACAGAAGTGGCCTTAAGAGACCTGCCAACTTTCAGAACTTTGGGATAAAGTTTTAGGTAGAGTGGTTAGCATGAGGGTAGGCTTAATGTACTTGGAATGGTTTGCCTCTTAAAGCAAAAAAAAGTCAAGCGTGCTGCTTATATACCGCTCCCCATAGCACTTCAAGCACTCTTTGGGCAGTTTACAAGTTAAATATGCGGGCTACACATTGTCCCACCAGCAAGGTAGGTACTCCTTTTACTGACCTCAGAGGGATAGAAGGCTGAGTCAACCTTGAGCCGGCTACCTGGGATTGAACCCTAGGTTATGAGCACAGCTTTGGCTGCAGGACAGCAGTTTAACCACTGCGCCACGAGGCTCTTAAGGTTGTGCACTTCCTTTCACTAGAAGTCTTAAAACACAGGTGAGGTGGCCACTGGTCAGTTTTGGACATCCTGCACTGGCAGGCACCTGGGCTCGGTGGCTCTTGGACTCCCTTCTTTCCAGCTGTAAAATCCTATGCTTCCTCTTAACCCCTGCTATGTATTTTCTGAACATCTGTTTGAAAACCTCATATGTTGCAGTCACATCCCTAGGCAAGAACACTGACACATTTCAGAAGGAAGTGGGGGAGGTATGAGGGAAGAAAAGAGGCTATGGTTTGAACAGTTTTATCCTTCTTTCTCTGATAAGGCCACATGAGCGCAAGGGGTGACTTCTGAGGGTCATGGAGTGCAGTACGGCAGCAGAAGGAAGAGGCCAGGGGCACCCCACACGTTTCACTATCCAACATCCAAAGCCCATCTTCTCAGGTCCCACCAAGACTCCACCAAAGAGTGTTAGGGTCCAGTTCTTAGGCAGAGACAGCTCACAAAGATCCATCCTGTCACAGCAACAGTCCCCCTCTACAGAATGGGAACTGGAGACTCTGGGCACAGCCTTTCACTGTCACTGGCTTGCAGAGCTGCCAATCAAAACAGCAGCAGCAGCAGCAGCAGCAGCAACAACAACAACAACAACACCCTCTCCTCTCCCTGCTGTTTCCCTTTCAGATAGTGTGGAGAGTAATGTGCATCTCTCCAAATCCAGTGACTAACATATCTCCAGAAAGCATTAGTTCAGATTTGTCTGGAGCCAGTTGTTGGATGTCTCACTTTACTTCAGACCCCTTGGTAACATGTCAACATCAGCCCAGTTTCCTGTCGGACTCAGTATTTCTCTGAATCCAGAGCACATCACTCCTACAAAGAACACAGGATGGCCAATGTGATTTAAGAAGTATTAGTAAAGAGGAATGAAACCTGCTGGGATAAGATTCATGAGCGGATTGCTGTAAACTTAGAGTATAACTTTTTCATATTATTCTTAAATCTAACCCAACCTAAACCACATAAACCTAACAACACAATAAAATACAATTACATAATACAACAGTGCCACCATCACCCTCAGGGCTAGCATTAATATTTTAAATTTCCTTCAGTGTGTTTTCTCTCCAAAACTCCGTTTCTTCCTCGGTGTATACCCCTTCCCTCCCCAAAATATATATTTTAAGAATACACTCCATAATTTCTTAAAATCATTATTTTTGATAGACCTCTTCTCATTTTCATATCACATGTCAGTTTATCATTAATTGCCATATCCCATAGTTCTCTATATCATTCCTCTAAATTGAGTTGGTTATCATTTTTCCAGTTTCTTGCAAAAATTAATCTTGCTGCTGTGATCATAACTATTAAGTCCTTATTTTTTTTCAACAATTGATCCTTCTCAACCAAATTCAATAAAGCCATTGACGGGGACATTTGAATATTTAATCCAGTTATTTCCCTTATTTCTTTAAAAATTTGCTTCCATTCTTCCTTTCTTAGTTTACATGACCACCACATAAGTATATATGTCCCTTTCTCTTTTTTACACCTCCAGCATAGTGATGATACATTTGTATTCATTATATTCAGTTTTACTGGTGTTAAATACTACCTCCATATTACCTTAAAACAAATTTCTTTTATCCTTACAGACATGTTCTTCATAAATCTTTGATCCCACATTTTATCCCATTCTTCTCCTATTACTTCTTTGTCCAAATCATACTGCCACTGTATTTTTAATCCTTGTGTATCCTGTTTGGCTTGAACTAATAATTTATATGTATGACTTACAGTTCCCTTTCTGTCTGTCTTTTCCTCTGATTTCAGTCTTTTTTCCATAATCTCTTCAAATTTTGTCATTTTTCTACTTTTCCCTTCCTTACTATTTCATTCCCTTGTCCACCTTTCTATTTGAATCATATTAAATCAAGAAATCCCCTCTCCTCCTAAAATCTCTTTTATGTTTCTTTTACCCCTCATCTTCTCCATCCAGTCTTCTATCCTATTCATCCCTTTATTTTTTGATATATTCTTAAGAGTTTTTAAAAAAGATTTTCTGGAAAATTCTTTAAATCTACCACCTGGGATAAAGGAGAGATTGGTGGGCTCAATATACCTCTAAACTTTTTCCAATTTTCTACCATATTTTTAAGGAAAGGGTTAGTAATCTTTTTAATTTCTCAGATTTTTTCTTTATACAATATACTTTTAATTCTTTCTTCCTTATCCTGCATTTCTATTTCTATCCATATTAAATTTTTATTACCTTTAATAATATCTGGAATATGTCTGAGCTGATTTGCTGTATAATGTAATTTTAAATTGGGTAATCCAAGACCTCAATTTTTTTGTGTTACATACCATAATTTCTTATTAATCTTCACTCATTTATTTCCATTGCAAGAACAATTTATCATTATCTGCCACTCTTTCAGTTGTTTTTCTGTAATCTTTATAGGAAACATCCAAAATATAAAATTTAATTTAGAAATAATTTTAATTTTGCATAATGCCACTCTACCAAACCAAGAAATCTTTAATTTCTGAAAATCTTTTATCCTTTCAGTTATCTTTTTTCAGTCTATCCAGATTTATTTTAATTATATCCTGTAAGTTCCAAGTAATATTAATTCCTAAATATTTAATAACATTTCCCATTTTATCTTCAAATATTGCTTTCATTCTTCTTTTCTCCTCATCTGAGTGGTTTAACAATAAACATTCTGACTTTCCTGAATTTACTTTTAATCCTGTTATACCCTCAAATTCCTCCAAATGTGATTTAAGCCTTTCTGTTGTTTCTACTGGATTTTTAACTCTTAGTAATGTGTCATCGGCAAACAAGTTTATCTTACCATTATGTTCTATCCCTACAATCTGTTTATCATCTCTTATTATCTGTGCCAATAATTCTATTATCATTGTAAATAATACTGGAGATAAGGGGCAAACTTGTATTGAACCTCGTCCTGGGTGTATTGTCTCAGTTACTCCATCATTAACTATTACTCTAGCTGTATTCTGGGAATATAATTGGTGAATTAGCTGCCTAAAATTAGCTGCCTGGTTTTTAAATTTCACTATTTTTTTTTATTCTCCAGACTTTTTCATCTGCAGGCAGCTGTAGGCAGGAGAGGTCCTAGCATCTGGCAGTGAGTTGAGAATTTAAAAGAGGGCTAGAGAGCTGGAGGGACGTGGCTGGCACTGTGGGTTAAATCGCAGAAGCCTCTGTGCTGCAAGGTCAGAAGACCAGCGACGGAGTGTGCTCCCGTAGCTTGTCCCAGCTCCCGCCAACCTAGCAATTCGAAAGCATGCAAATGCAGGTAGATAAATAGGTACCACCATGGTGGGAAGGTAACTGCGTTCCGTGTCTAGTCACGCTGGCCACGTGACCACAGAAGATTATCTTCCGACAAAACGCTGGCTCTACGGCTTGGAGATGGGAATGAGCATCGTGCCCTAGAGTCGGACACAACTGGACTAAAATGTCAAGGGGAACCTTTACCTAGAGGAGGGCTGGAAACCACACCTGCCTTCCAGTAGTAAATTACAACTAGAGTAGGACCATTTGAATTAATGGCATTTATGGAGGAGTGGACTTACCAAATCCCCACTGACTCCATAAGCTTTTTTTTTTTTTTTTTTTTTTTTTTTTTTTTTTTTTTTTTTTTGCTTTTAACTTACTCCCAAGTTTCAACCTATGGGTTTGTTATGGCTTCTCTCAAATACGGTACCTTTTTTCAACATCAGACTTTTCTGGGCAGCTCATAGCCCACAACTGGAAGGAGAGAGAGAGAGAGAGAGAGAGAGAGAGACCCAGTGCCAAACACACTGCACACAACCACTGTGGCCCTTCTGTTTCCCATCTCCTCCCCTGTTACTGCCTTAAATGTTGAACACATTTTTGGTACAGGCTTTAGAAGCACAGGCTTTAGAAAGATACTAAAAACAGTACACCTGTGAGCATTTATTTGATCAAATCCTGTGGTTAATAAATTTTGCACAGTTGTTTGCCAGTCTTTATCTGATTTTTCTGGGTTCCTGGGAAGTTAGGTTCCCTAAAGCTGATGTTTGAGCTGGGGATGTTCCTGGTGGTTGGGGTTTTGGTTTCTTTGCTGCCATTATAGTTCATTATACAACCCAAATACAAACCCACTATCAACCTCCTCACCTATACCTTCCCCAATCTTTACCCAGTATTACAGTGTATAAGACAGTTTTTAAATTAACACTTGTAGCTAAGCTTGTAGAATGTAGGCTAGACAATGATACTGTTTGCTGGATTTGTAGCGAGTCAATGGGCCATGGATACGCAGCACAGTGTAGGAGGCATCCTTCAGTTTCTTTTTTTTTTTATTTTAATTAAAAAAAATACAAAATACACCTACTACTACAGAAAAGAAAAACTATAAAATACAAAACAAAACAGTGCACCCATCACCCTCAGGACTAGCATTACACTTCATTCCATCCATTTTCCTTCCAAAATTTCATTGTTTCTTCACTCGGTGTAAACCCCCTCCCTCTCCAAAATACATGTTCTAAAAATACATTCCATATTTTTTTAAAATCATTACTTTTCATTTGGCCCCTGCTTATTTTCATGTCACATGTTAGTTTATCATTAATAGCCATGTCCCACAATTCTCTACACCATTCCTCGAGGTTAAATTGATTTTCATTTCTCCAATTCCTTGCCATAATTATCCTTGCTGCCGTAATCACTATTACGGTTAAATCCTTATTTTCATTCACCAATTGATCTTTACTCAAATTCAATAAGGCTGTTATTGGGGACATTGAAATATTCAATCCAATTATTTCAGATATTTCTTTAAATATTACTTTCCATTCTTTCTTTCTTTTTTCACATAGCCACCACATATGTAAATACGTCCCCTTCTCTTTTTTACAACTCCAACATAATGATGACACAGTTTTATCCATCATATTCATTTTGACCGGCGTTAAATACCACCTCCATATTACTTTATAACAGTTTTCTTTTATCCTTATTGACATGTACTTCATAATTCTCTGGTCCCATATTTTATCCCATTCTTCTCCTATTACTTCTTCATCCAAATTATTTTGCCATTGCATTTTTAACCCTTCAGTACCCTGTTCTACTTGATTTAATAATGTATATATTTGGCTTACAGTTCCTTTTCTTTCTGTCTTTTCCTCTGATTTCAATCTTTTTTCTACAAATTTTGTCATTTCTCTACCTTTCCCTTCTTTAGTATACCATTCTCTTGTCCACTTTTCTAATTGAATTAAATTTAACCATGAATACTCTTCTCCCCCTAGTATCTATATTATGTCCCCTTTTTCTTTTATCTGTCCAAATTAGGTTTTTATTATCCTTAATTATATCTGGAATATGTCTAAGCTGATTTGTTATGTAATATAATTTTATATTAGGTAGTCCAAGACCCCCCCTTTTTTGTGCGACATAGCATAATTTTTTATTAATCCTCACTCGTTTATTTCCATTGCAATAACAATTTATCAATGTCTGACATTCTTTTAATTGTTTTTCTGTAATCTTTATAGGGAGCATCCAAAATATAAAATTTAATTTAGGGATTATTTTCATTTTACATAATGCAACTCTACCAAACCATGAATTTTTTAATTTCTGATATTCCTTTATCCTTCCAATTATCTCTGTTTTTAATCTATCCAAATTTATTTTAATTATTTCTTGTAGATTCCAAGTTATATTAATCCCCAAATATTTCATGACCTTTCCTATTTTGCCTTCAAATATTATTTTCACTTTACTTTCCTCTTCTTCTGAATGATTTAACAATAAGCATTCGGACTTCCCCCAATTTACCCTTAACCCCGTTAAACTCTCAAATTCCTTCAAATGTATTTTCAACCTTTCAATTGTTTCAGCTGGATTATTAACTATTAATAATGTGTCGTCGGCACATTATTACTTTCCATTCTTTCTTTCTTTTTTCACATAGCCACCACATATGTAAATACAACTCCAACATAATGATGACACAGTTGAGCGCCCCGTAGAGCGATGAATTCGCTCTACGGTGACGCTTTTGCAATCGCTAATGCGATCGCAGAGCGATGCCCCCAATGGGCGAAAATCGCAGAGCAAAGGTCGGTAAGCGGTTCGCTTACCGACCTTCGCTTTGCGACCCGCCGATCAGCTGTTCCGCGGCTTCAAAATGGCCGCCGGAACAGCCGAAATGGCTGCGCGCAGCGTTTTCGCGCCCTCCCCTCGCTTACCAAGGGCGCGAAAACGATGCGGCCGGCCATTTCGGCTGTTCCAGCGGCCATTTTGAAGCAGCGGAACAGCTGATCACAGCCATTTTTGCGCCCTCGTTAAGCGAGGGGAGGGTGCGAAAATGGCTGCCGGCCATAGAGGGACATCGCTGTACGGTGAGTAAATCAGCCGATTGGAATGCATTAAACTAAGTTTAATGCATTCCAATGGCTTTTTTCTTTCCGTACAGCGATATTTCACACAGCAAGGGTTAATCCGGAACGGATTAACCTCGCTGTGCGAGGCACCACTGTATGCTAAAAATTCCAGCTCGTTCTAGGACTACTCTATTTGGAACTTCGTCCTGCCAGGTGATGCCAAAAATGTGTCGTAGACTATGCATATGGAACCTGTTCAGCTTCCTCTCCTGCACGCTGTACTGGCTAGATTAATGGATTAGGACTCAGGAGGCCTGGGTTCGAGTCCTCACTCAGTTATGGAAGCTCACTGGGGGGAATGGAACTGGTAAAACTAGTCCTTAAATAGCTCACTTACCTTGAAAGGCCTGTTAAGGTTGCTATAGGTCAGTTTTGACTTAACACATAACAGGAACAATGATGGGCCACATCTAACAAGTGCTCTCACCCATGGTTCCTAGAAAAAAAGCTGGAAGTGGAGAGCCTCAGGGTTTTGTCTTGGGCCTGGCATTGTTCAACATCTTGGTATTTGGGAGGGCAGGTGACAGGCATCAGAACAGCTGGCCTCACCACGGGAACTAAGCTGGACTCTGAAATGCATCTTTATCAACACAACTTTCAGCCTTCAGCATTCCCTATGTTTCCTTCCATGCTGCTAGCTGTCCACACCACACACACACACACACACACACACACACATACACAAAGCAGTGTTTCCTGATCCCTTAGATGGCTCTTCCATTTCCCTTGGCTGACGACCCCCACCACTCACATTGTTCAAATCAGGATTGGCACGTGACTGCCATTTAAGTGTCAACACTTCCCCCCCAAAGATCTGTAAAAATGCTTGAAATGCTCTTTCAAAAGTAACTAAAAACCATTACCTTTTCACACCAATAACACATGCTGAAGCCATTTATTGTGCTGCTTTCAAAGTGTGACTTTGCTACACCTTCATTTCCAAAAAAACAACTTCTTGCACATGGCTATGTTGGCTAGTAGCCTCTTGCTCCCACATTCCAATTCAGTGGGGTTTGGCAGAGAGAAACCTGTCCTCATTGCCATCACTACCACTGGCTGCAAAGACTCTGGGAGGGGACAACAGACAGAAAGGCTGGAGGCAGACAGAGGCCCGTTCCTTCAAGAAGCGCAGGCTCGCTGGTTGCAAAGACAACTGCAGGAGCCGGGCTGTAGCGAGTGGGGCTGCACCCACCCGGACGGCCCAGCATCCTCCACCCTCGCAGCAGCTGACCCTACAAGCATTCTGCGCCCACCTGCTGCTGTCCATCTGTAACTCGGGCTGCCTTACATGGAGACTCAGCTGCTACCTTCAGTCACACCAAGAGGCAGATCAATAAACGTTAGAAATGTGCTAGCAATCATTGCAGGCAACCTGCTCCCAGCTTCGCTCTAAGAACAGATTTTCCATACTTCACAGAAGACACAAAAGGCCTCGCAAGTTCCTCAGCTTTCCCGCTCTTCTTAATCTTATTCCTCAACAGGAGAAGCCTTGGAGGCTGGCAAGGTCCAGAGGAATCTATGCCTCATCACCGTAATTCAGACTTTGCCTAAATTTACATTTAAAAACTCATGTAGCATTAATAATAAAAATGCAATTAAAGAAGAAGAAGAAGAAAGGAAAAAACAGTTGCCAGTTTAAAAAGTAACTGTGGTATAAACAACACAGCAGTACAATTGTACTGTAGGAAGCCATCAGTCCGGTTGACCTGGAAGGTCTGGGCTATAAATTAGAATCCTAGAATCATGAAGTTGGAAGGGTCCTGCAAGGCCATCCAGTCCAACCCCAGCTCAATGCAGGAATACAAATCAAAGAATATCTGCCAGGTGGTTTGTCTTTAGGTTTCTCTTGAATGCCTCCAGGGTTGGAGCACTCACCACCTCGCAAGTTAACTGGTTCCCCCGTCTAACTGATCTGACAGTTAGGAAATGCTTCTTGTTATTCAGTCGAAATCTGTCTTGCTGTAACTTGAGTGGGGTACTCCAAGGGTCAGTCCTGGTTCCGGTACTCTTCAACATTTTTATTAATGATTTTGATGAGGGAGTGCAGGGAATGCTTGTCAAATTTCCAGATGACACAAAATTGGGCGGAATAGCTAATACCTTGCAAGACAGGGAAAAAATTCAAAATGATCTTGATAGGCTGGAGCACTGGGTTGAAAACAACAGAAGGCAATTCAACAGGGATAAATGCAAAGTACTGCACCTAGGAAAAAGAAACCAGACACACGGTTACAAGATGGGGGATACCTACAAGCGAGAAGGATTTTGGAGTTGTCAGAGCTCACAAGCTAAATATGAGCCAACAGTGTGATATGGCTACAAAAAAGGGCAAATGCTGTTTTCGGCCACACTTCTGCCTTTTCTTTGCAACCTGTTATCAATTTTTCATTTCCACTGATAGTTGTGCCACTATTTCTTTTATCTTTTGCTTTGCATATACCTGAAGAATGCTTTTTTTATTGCTTTTAGTGTTTCTAGCTAATCTCAATCCATTCTCAGCTTTTGCTCTCCTAATGCATATAATGCAATAAATAGCCAGTGGAGGGGTAGGAGGGGGGGGTAGATGGGTTCCTGAGTGCCATCACTAGAAAGGTCCTCCCTTCCAACATACTGCTAAGAAACCTTCCTGTGCTGGCAGTAGGAGACAAAACAGCCAAAATCCTCTTGCAGAACTATGCACGTCAAAACATTAGGAGGCCAACTGCCCCAAATTCAAAAATCACTGTAGATCTTATTAGTTGCATATAGGGTCATACAACTCAGCATACATGTAATAATGTCTGCAGACCGGTAGTACTTCCTTCTTGTTTAACATTTATTTAATACTTGTTTCTGTCCTCCAAACATCATTGAATGATGCTGGTGATTCAGATCTGTCCATTTCTTCTTGTTCTGAATCAGCAACGAGGTGCTATTGTGGACGACTCATGGCAGAGGCCGCGTTCTTTGTTCTCTTGAACCTCTTAGTGGCTTTTGTCACCATCCATCACAGCATGTTTTTGGCTCCTTTGCCCAAACTGGTCTTTAAAACATGAACAATCTTCATCACCACCTCTGTCCCCCCGCTTCTCCCAAGGACGACATGGGGAGGTCCAGCATTTGGAAGCAGATCGAGATGGGGAAGTGTGAACAAACAGACACTTAATCCAGACAAGATGAAGATGCAGGAGACAACATGGCTAGTCCAGGTAGAGGTGCACCACTGCTCTTAGATAAGGTCACTCCTCCTGAGGGGGGCGATGTGCTTCATTTGGGAGTTCTCCTAGGCTCTGGAACCAATGTGGATACTGGACAGGGGAGCACGGAGGAAGGAGCAGGAGTGCTTCACAGCAGCTTATATTGTGTCATCAGCAACTCTGCTTGGAGCAATCTGACCTGTTTCAGCTGTGTGCTAGTGATATCTATACAAGACCACTGTCGTGCGTCCCGTGTGTTGCTGCCTTTGAAGATGGTTCCAAAACTTCAACTGGTGTTGAATGTGGCTGCCAGAGCAGCAGTGGGTCAGGCAGTTGGTTCATCGGACACCTTCAGAACACCTGCTACTCTGATTGTCTGTATATCCAAGCCCAGTGCATCTCCTTGGCTGCGCTCTGAGACTGCTTGTCAAGCTGTAGTCATGAGACCACTCATGGCTGCTGGGCACTTGGTGGGTGGCTGAGAGTTTGGAGGTGGCCCCACCCCACGCTTGGGGAGTGCTTTGCCAATGTCAGGCCCACCAGTAGAAGCCCTTGAAAAGTCCCTACCGACTTCCTTTCTTCTGCCTTCATGTTAGTTTTTACCACGTGCTCATAAAACATTACCTTTGTTAAAATTGTCTATTTTCCCCCGTATTTGTGTCGGGCAGATGAAGGTGTATTATTGGCTCTTATCTAGAGATGGGCACGAACCTCAGTTCAGAGAATTGTGCCAGTTTTTATGTATGGTACCACAAGTGTCACACATTCTCTTCCCCCACCCACCTGGCCAATGACCCACCCATCAGTCAGAGTGAGAGAGAGAGACCACCTGACTTGGGTGTCTTGTGATGTGGTGGCCCACGGGACAGCCTCTGAGAAGCTAAGAAGCATGGTGTAAAAGGGCCCTCCAAGACCTCTCCATTCCCCCAACTTCTGGCTTCCTGGTCCTGTCATGGCCCTGCCTGTTTCTCCCTCATCAGCAACAGGAAGAGCCCTCACCTGAAAGTTTGGATTCTGCCTCTCTTCCTCTTCCTCCAGCATCTTTTCCACATCACTCTCAGCCTCTTAAGACCTACTGCTGGTGGGGTTTAGTAAAATCCTATGTTCACTTCCACAGTTTCTTACCACTGTTAAGAGGGTGAGAGGAAGCTTCAAGGAAACCAAACGTAATTTATATATCTGAGAAAAAACAAACTATCTGTTGAGATGCCTATACAAATTCAGAGCTTCCTGGGGCAAACAGAATGCACTTCAGGATGAACAGCAGCAGCCTTTCCATATAAAGGTAGGCTGAACACTCAATAACCTCAGAACTGTGGGAGGCCCTAGAGGTTATGGGCAAAGGCAAGCAACCAAATGCCCAGAGCTAGTTCAGCTGAGACATAACAACATAACTTCAAGAAAAGAGGGCCATTTGAGAGGGAGGGAGAAGTGGGTTACCCAGTCATTTCCTCACTCCAAACTTTGCCTTTATCACCAAAAATCATATGTGAGGACAGACATGTGAGGACAGACATGTGCCAAGTACTCTGTGTGCATGGGAATCCTCTTTCCTTGGAAATGGTAGGATACCAAAAAAAAAAAAAAAGAAAAAAGAAAAAAAAGAGAAAAAAGAAGGGAAGACGGAGTACAGCAACAGGTACAGGGTGGACCAACAGCGTGCTATGTCATTACATCTGCACACATGCGCTCAAGGTGCAAAATGTTCACAAAACTCATAATGACTCCAGACTGTTCAGCATGTGGAGAAGGTTTTCAGGTGCAATGTGAGTGTTCAACGAAAGGTGATTTCTCTCTGCTTCCATCTGGCAACACCCACTTATCTTGAAGGCCTTAGGAATGGCACTGCCAAGTGGCAGACAGTGCAACACCCTGCCTGACGGGCTTTGTGGTGTAGATGCTAGCAGGCTCTCAAGCAGTGGGGCAGAGGTAACGGGCGGACCAGAAGCTAGCGGGACACACAGAGGATTGGGCCAGAAGGAGCAGGTCCTGGAAACAAATGGTGGCAGCCATGCTGGTTACTGATGGGCAGAGGAGCCCCTGAGTGGCTGTGCAGCTAGAAAGTGGGAGCAGCCCCTCACCGTCTCAGGTTGTCCATTGAGAAAGCAGCTGTGGGGCATGGAAGAGGGATTTGGGGACTAAGGCAAGATGGGGATGGGGGAGGCAGGGGGAGGCAGAGAAGAGTCATTTCAGCCTTCACCTGGGGTGCCACAACATCCCATTTGAGGCCAGACTGAAGCAGGGGGGTTGCTGAGTGAGCTACACACCCGCTCTCCTTAAGGTGTCTACCCTTCATAGAAACCATCCGCTAAAGAAGCAGCTGGGCCCCTGAGGCCCCTTACCAAGCCGACCACACCTGAGCACTGCCTCAAACAGGCTTCTTGGCTAACACCCCGGATTCCTGGTGTGTGCCTTTGGTGAAGTTTCCTGTTCCTAAAGGATGCTCTGGAGGGCTACACACCGGCCCATCTCAGGAGTTGGCTGGCACAGGCCTTGCACAGGCCTCCCTGGTGCTCTGAGAAACTTCAGAACAGGCACCAGCTGGCCAGCTACAGAAAAAGACTGGCAACCTAGAAACGGGGTGACCTCCCCACCACTGAAGGATTTCAGGATCCTGCCCCAGAACCAGAGACCCAATGGCAAGAGGATGCACATCACATGGGAGAGGGAGCTTACAACCTCACAGCACCAGAGGCAACCTAGAACTGGCAGCAGATGGCCAGGAATTACAGCAACCAAGTCGGCAAGCACCAGCCCTCATAACCTCACGGATGGGCAGCGTCCCCCCTACCCTATTCTGTCTGCTAAACCTCGATCCGCCTGAGGCTGGTGGCACAAAGCTGCAGGCACTGTTTTGGTCAAATAACCAGTTGCCACCCACCAGCAAACCTCAAGCAACCCCCTGCCAAGCATTGCCACAGGATGTGCCAGTCCCATGCCAGATGCCAACCTAAAAGGCCCCAAATCCCCACATTCTGACACAGCCAAGGCCCCTGCCCCTGGGTTGGGCACCCCATACAGGGGGGACTCCAGGATCTGTCTCCCCCGCCCCTCCCCCCGCCGGACTGGCCTTTTCTTTTCCCAAAAAAGGAACTTTGGACTATGGAGGAACAGCATCCCCCAGCGCCACTAGCGAGGAAACGTGGGTCCGCCACACACCGCCGGGGTGCCTGGGCTGCCGCCGCGGCAACTGCCCACCTCCCACCCCCGCGGCTCTCCGGCCGCCGCACCAGTGGCTTCAGCGCACCTGCTCCCAGACGCCGGGCCTTCGGCCAAAGCACGTGCGGGAAGGGGGCGTGGGCACCCCCCCCCGTCTACCAACTGACACTGTGACTGACACACACACACACACACACACACACACACACACGGACGCACGCACAGAGGCGCCCAGCCCGGGCTAGAGGAGCCGCCGCCGCCCCCTCCCCCCTTCCCCCCTCTCCCGCCGCCCCCCCCCCGGCCGCCCGCCCCGAGCCAGGCCGCTCCGCATTCCAGGCAAGGCCGCCGCCAACTTTCCCCACTCACCACCCCGTGGACCAGAAACTCAAAAAGTTTGCTTTTCGTCGCCTTTCGCGCCCCTCCGGTGACTTCCTCCGCGGCCATCGGGGTCGGCTCGGGGCTGCTCCGCCTCCTCCTCCTCCTCCTCCTCCTCGTCCTGGTCCTGCTCTTTCTCCCGCTCTTCCTTCCTTCCTTCCTTCCTTCCTTCCTTGGCTCTCCCGCCCGCCCGCCTCGCCTTCCCCTTTTCCTCCAATTCTCGCCGCTCGCTCGCTCTCTCGCTCGCTCCCCTCCGAGCCCGCCTGGGCGCTCGCTCGGCTCACACTTCCAACGGCGCCGCCGCCGCCGCCGCCGGCCGAGCGGGCAGAGGGGCCCGGCAGGGCTCCCGCGACGGCCCACGGCAGCTGCGGAATTCCGCGAGGCGCTCGGGCGCCTTGGCCGGGAGAGGAGGGGAGAGGACTAGGGGAGAGGCGGGCTGGCCTGGAGGGCGGTCTCCCAGTCCGGCGGCGGCGGCGGCCCTGACTCTGTTCAGCCTGGCTAAGGCCGAGCCTTGGCTCCTGCTGCTGCTGCGGCTGCTGTTGCTGCTCCTGCAGCCTCCGCCGCCGCCGCCGCCGCCGCCGCCTCGCCTCTCTCCGTCCCCGGCGGCCGCCTCCCGCCGCAGCCCAGGTCCTTCCCGCCTGGCCGGGCGCTCCGTCCGTCTGGCGCTGGCTCGTCCCTCCGTCCGTCCGTCCCCGGTCACACAATGACTTCCCGTCGCGCCCCTCCCTCCGCCGCTTCCAGGCCTCATCCCTCGGGACCGTCTAGGCCGCGCAGCCACCGAGGGAAGCCGGGCGAAGGAAAGGGAGCGCCCCTCTCGCCTGTCCCTGCTCCCACCCATCGCAGACCGGGGGGGGGCGCGGGCGGGAAGAGAGAGAGAGAGAGACTGCAGAAGGGAGGGCCGGAAAAGGCCTGCGATCGCGGCCGCCTCTGCCCCCGACCGCCACAGAGGACTGTGTGTCGAGCCCCCCCCCCCCCCACCGTCCAACGGCCCCTCTCCCTCCTCCTTTCGCAGGGATGGGGTAGGGAAGACCGGCTCTCTGCAGCAAAGCCCGGAGTGAGGCGGTGCTCGGCGAAGGCATCATCCCCTCCATTCGTCTCAACCCCCCCCCAACGCCGCCTTTCACAGCATGGCGTTGGCCGGCATCTCCCCGCGCGTCGTCCTGGCAACAGAGGCGGCGTTGCCAAGTAACGAGCAGGGCGTGGTACCCAAAGGACGCACCCTCTCCCTGTCCCCGGGAGGGCTTGGGAATCTTCTGGAGGCAGAACGGGGGCGGCGTGTTCACACGTGAAGGAAGGGGGCAGCCAGTTCACCCAGGCGTCCCAGCCTGCCCAGGCACTTACAGGCAACACAATTACAGCCCGAATCGGGGGGGGGGGGGCGGGGCAGGAACCGGGAACCCCACTGAAGAAGATGCCCTTCACGCCACCACCACCCCGCTGCCAATGGGACGGAGCGGAGGGGGCGGGCAGATTGGAAGGAAACAAGCCCCCCCCCCGGGCGCTGAGGCTTTACACTGGTTGATTCACCCCTCCCGAATTACCGGGCTCCTCCCGGGCGCCTGGGGCGCATGCGCATGGTTGCCTCTCTGGTCGCCCCGTGAAGGTCAGCCGAGCGAACCGAAGGGGAGGGCCTTAACTCCTGCCGCGCTGGCTCGGAGGCCGAGGGAGGCCCAGCCCGCCCACCGCAACCCTCAGTGGGCGCTCTTTTTCCCCACCCCGGGCTCCGCCGAGCGCCGACGCGGCCGGGGCAAGCGCGCCCCCACCCACACGCGCTGTGCCGGCGCAGGACTCGGGCAGCGGGGGCTCCGAAGGGCGGCCGCCTCCTGGGCCCCTGGCCGGGGCCAGACTCTTCTCCCCGGCCCTCTCGATCCTGCTCGCCAGGAGAAGAACCTGTCCCCTGGCAATGGCCCGGCCACCCGTAACGGACCGCCGGGTGGAGAGCGTGGGGAGTCCCCCCCCCCCGGGCTGTCCAAGACCCCTCTCTTTCCCCCCCCCCCCGGGGCGGTCACGTTCTCCCCCCGGGATTCCGCCCAACCCGCCCCGCGGAGAGACGGACGGGTGGGCACTCGCGGGGCAGAGACGCGCCCGCTCCAATCCCCAGCCCTCCCCGCACCCCCCTCCCCCGTACGACCAGCTGCCGGCTCGGCGATCGTCGCGCGATCATCGTGGCAACGCCTGGAACCGCCCTCCCAACGTGGGCCGGGGTGCCCGACGGCAGGTGCGGCCGCGGAGAGCCCGCAGACGAGACCCGCCAGTCGCGGGGACGGGACCGGGGCCGTGTGTGGGAGACGGAGAGGACGCGACCGAAACATCTCGGGAGAAGCCCTCGCGGGAATCAATTGGCCTCTCAGGTCGGGACGGAGAGCTCTTCTTATCTCGAATCGCGAGAGCGAGGCTAGTCGTCGGAAAGGTGCCCCCCCTCTCTCTTACGGGCAGGCCGGCGGAGGGGCCCTCCGCCCACGGGATTCCTCGCCCACGGTCTGGATGCACCTCTTGCTAAAGGGCCGGATTCCAGGCCGGTACCCGCACATTCGGCCCCAAGGCGTTCCCCTCCTGCCGCCGCCTTCACGCTGTACTTTAACTGTTTGTAAACTGCCCACAAAAGTGCATCGGTATATTAAATAAATATATAAATAAAGTAGCCCTATCTCCTCCTCCGGTCTTCATCGAAGCGCTGCTCATTCTCCCTCCCCGTCTGCGGGAAATGAAGCAAAACACAGCCTGACTGGGTACCCATCGCCGCCTCCGTTTCCAAGCTGGGGTCTGCCTCTGCCCGGGAAAGGGAGGGAGGACTCCTGGGGCGGCTAAGCCCACCGGATGGGAGCAGCGGCGCTGCAACAAAGACTTTTAAGAACTGTGGAGGGAGAAACGCCAGATGTTTAACCTGTAGGCAGAAAAGGAAGCAGCGCTAGAGATCTTGCCAGAGTTTTTCTAGTATGCATTTGAAAATAAATTTGCAAAGGAGTTGGAAACTAATAAATGTGTAGTTGGAGAAACGGAGTGTGTGTGTGGAACAGACAGGCTTTACCTAATTGTTTATTAAAAACTTAAACAAAAGGCAGTGACAGTTTCCAGCTGCAAAATGTTGTGTTCAGCCTTTTGCTGGAGCTGGGGGAGGACCTGGATGTAGGGTTCCTGGAGCATACAAAGAATTTTAAAAGGCCACTCTATGCTTTATAGGCTATAGCAAAGCCTTTATTTTGTAAGTCTTGAAAAGCTACAGAGCATTTTCAAAGAAATGGGTGTGCATTTAATTGCCCTGATGTGCAATATGTAGAGAAGAGGCTTGTGTTAAGACAGAACATGGAGGAGCAGAAAACAGGCAGAGCTGTAGCAAGACAGAAATAAAAGCCAAAGCACAATAGCCTGATTTTTATGATTCATTGTGAGCTTTCATAGATACATCTGCTTCTAAAGAAGGAATTGTAATAGTCTACTTTCTTTTTGTTTTTAATCTTATCTGGATAGGCTTTAGCACAAACTAACATGGGCGACTTCTTTCAAAAAGACAAGGCCATATTTCAGCTCCCAGTCCGTTCAACTGGTATGCAGTTCATATCATATGGAAAGTTGGGGTTGGGTCAGATGGAGAAGAGGTGATTGTGTCTGGAAGAAACAATAATTTAAAATATGCAAGTGACACCATATTATGGGCAGAAAGTAGCAAGGACTTGAAAAAAATCTGTTTGCGAAGAAAGTTGCACAGAATTTGTTACAGTTAATACTGACAATGAAGAAATCAATATTATTAAAGGTTTTCTATACCTCAGTGAAAAAACAAAATCAGAAGAAGACTGAGATTCACAAGTGCAGTTTTGACACGAAAAGATGCTCAAGTGCAAGGATGTGTCACTGAACACCGAGAGCAGTCATATTGTGGCTCCTGTTTAATATGCGTGGTTGAGAAGGTAGGACAGTGAAGAAAGCCAACAGGAAAAAAGTTGATTGTTTTGAAACGATGTTAGAGGAGAATTTTGTGGATAGCTGGGACTGCCCAAAAGAGAAACAAGTGAGTCCTGCATGAAGTCGAACCTGAGCTCGAACCTTTTTGGAAGCAAAAAGGACTGGACTGAAGCTGTGATACTTTAAGCACCTTATGGGAAGACAGGCATCATTGGAAAAGACAATGCCGGGCAAAGTTTAAGGCAGCAGGGGGCGGGGTGGAGGGCCAAATATGAGGTGGATTGACTCAATAAAGGAAGCCATAATTTTGATTCTAAGAGCTGGGCAGTGCTGTTAATGATCCATAAGATTGACAGAAATCAGAAGTAACTTGACGGAACTGAACAGAGATCAGTTCTCCGCCAGGGCTCTTTGCCTGCCAGCTGCCACAGTTACCCACCCTCTGATGGGACCAGCTATTAGGATATATCGGAGAGCCTGAGCATGAAGTAGTGGGTGCTCTTGAAATAAGCAGAGGAGCTGCCTCACTCCCCCAAATTCAGGGGGCATCCCCTGCTCCACACACGAAACACCCATGCCCTGGAAACCTCGTTCCCCAACCCTGCTTGCCCAAAGGTGGAGGAGGAGGAGGCCTTGACCAGCACCAGGACATGAGTGCACAATGCCCAGCAACAGGTTTGGAGCACTGACTTTAACCCCCGAGCCCCCCCCCCACCTCACCCGAGGCTGGAGAACCACGTTGTGTGCCGTTTGGGCAGGGAGCTGGAAGAGCAGGACCATTTTTTGCGGAAGACCAAACATCCAAGCCTATCAACCCAGTGAGAAAAGTCACACAATGAGGGTGGGGAGGAGAGGGAGAGAGAGGCTGATCTGGGGACCCTGGCCAGGGAGTGCTCTGTCTCTGGGTTCCATCCTGTCTTCAGTGCTGCTGGTCCTGTGAGATTCTGGGCAATCGGGGAACCTTGTGTCTCCTTAGAAAATCCCCTAACCCAATGATAAGCACTTCATGGGGAAATCAACTTAACTCTACAAGACTAGCACACTGAAACCTGGTTTAGCCAACTTACTGAACAAGGAACAGCAGTGTCAGGTTTCAGAGTTATTCTGGGAGCAGGGCTGGATTCCATGCTGGGCAAGGCCATAAACAGATAAAAACAGGACCAAAAAAGCCTGTTTTAACTTAAAACAAAGGGCCTGCAAAGCTGTCTAGAAATTTGGGGGAGGGGAAGGGGAATGGCTAAACTGTTCTGTTAGTCTGTGTAATTCACATATCGAGCTCCTGCCACACCAACAAACCCATAGATATTCCTTGTACTGTACATTATAGACACATGCTTTGATCTGTAGCATCAAGATTAGAAGTCAAGGTACAGTCCTGATAATTTGGAATGTCACAGTTTTAAGGCAGAACCCAAGAGGCACTTTGAATGCCAAGGAACATTAATATGAGGTGTGGGATATTTAGAAACAACTCTTAAAAAGACAGAAGGAAACTCGGTCATTAAGAATGTACTGAGCATTTTCGTGCATGACTATCCTTGTAACAGTGACAATCTTACAAGCATTCTTGGGAAAGGCTCTCCATATCCTCAAAATATTCTTTTCAGCAGATCCAAAATACTGCAGCCAGATTGTCAACTGTGGTTGATTATATGGATCATGTAAGCCCGCAGTTACAGTAACTCCACTGGCAGCTGATCCATTTCTAGGCACAATTTAAAGTGTTGATTTTAACCTACAAAGCCCTAAATGGCTTAGGTCCAGGCTAGCTCAAGGAGAGTGAAGTCAAGCGGGCCTTAGAAAGCATGGCTTACAACAAGGCTAGTGGAGGTGATGGAATTCCAGTTGAACTATTTAAAAGCTTACAAGATGACACTGTTAAGGTGCTACAATCAATATGCCAGCAAGTTTGGAAAACTCAGCAGTGGCCAAAGGATTGGAAAAGATCAGTCTACGTCCCAATCCCAAAGAAGGGTAGTGCCAAAGAATGGTCCAACTACCGTACAATTGCACTCATTTCACATGCTAGCAAGGTTATGCTCAAAATCCTACAAGTATGTGGACTGAGAACTCCCAGAAGTACAAGCTGGATTCCGAAAGGGCAGAGGAACCAAAGACCAAATTGCTAACATACGCTGGATTATAGAGAAAGCCGGAGAGTTCCAGAAAAACATCTACTTCTGCTTCATTGACTATGCAAAAGCCTTTGACTGTGTGGACCACAGCAAACTATGGCAAGTTCTTAAAGAAATGGGAGTGTCTGGCAACCTTATCTATCTCCTGAAAAATCTCTATGCGCGACAGGAAGCAACAGTTAGAACTGGATATGGAACAACTGGTTCAAAATTGGGAAAGGAGTACAAGACTGTATATTGTCTCTCTGCTTATTTAACTTGTATGCAGAATACATCATGCGGAAGGCTGGACTGGATGAATCCCAAGCCGGAATTAAGATTGCCGGAAGAAATATCAACAACCTCAGATATGCAGATGATACCACTCTGATGGCAGAAAGTGAGGAGGAATTAAAGAACCTTGTAATGAGAGTGAAAGAGGAAAGTGCAAAAAACGGTCTGAAACTCAACATCAAAAAAAACTAAGATCATGGCCACTGGTCCCATCACCTCCTGGGAAATATAAAGGGAGGATATGGAGGCAGTGACAGATTTTACTTTCTTGCGCTCCATGATCACTGCAGATGGTGACAGTAGCCACAAAATTAAAAGACACCTGCTTCTTGGGAGGAAAGTGATGACAAACCTAGACAGTATCTTAAAAAGCAGAGACATCACCTTGCCGACAAAGGTCCGCATAGTCAAAGCTATGGTTTTTCCTGTAGTGACGTATGGAAGTGAGAGTTGGACCATAAAGAAAGCTGACCACCGAATAATTGATGCTTTTGAACTGTGTTGCTGGAGGAGGCTCTTGAGAGTCCCCTGGACTGCAAGGAGAACAAACCTATCAATTCTAAAGGAAATCAACCCTGAGTGCTCACTGGAAGGACAGATCCTGAAGCTGAGGCTCCAATACTTTGGCCATCTCATGAGAAGAGAAGAATCCTTGGAAAAGACCTTGATGTTAGGAAAGTGTGAAGGCAAGAGGAGGACAGAGGATGAGATGGTTGGACAGTGTCATCGAAGCAACCAGCATGAATTTGACACAACTCCGGGAGGCAGTGAAAGATAGGAGGGCCTGGCTTGCTCTGGTCCATGGGGTCACGAAGAGTCGGACACAACTTAACGACTAAACAACAACAACAATCTCAAGGATTATGTCTCTGTTTCTGGGACTGCCTTAGTATTAAGACAATCAGGGCAGGCCTTTCCCTCGATCCCACCACTTTCACAGGTGCATCTAATGGGGACATGGGTGAGGGCCTTCTCTATGGCTTCTCCCAGACTTTGGAACTCCCTGCCACTGAAGGCCAGGCTGGCCCCATCTTTGTTGTCCTTCCGCAAGCAGGTGACCTTTCTCTTCAGGCAGCTTTTTCCTTAGTGGTTAATTGTCTAGGAGAGGTTCTAAAATATGATGGTTTATATTTTGTTATCCTCTAAATCTAATTTTCATAATGCTTTTAAACATTTTAATATAATATTGTAAATTATTCTTCAATATTTGAATAATTTCCTACTCTCAATCTTCCTCTGATTTCTCAGCTGCAGTCTCCATTTGGATTGATGACTAAACCAAGATACAGGTAAAGGTAAAGGTTCCCCCTGACAATTTGTCCAGGCGTATCCTAGCGGGCGGTGCTTATCACCATTTCGAAGCCAGTGTTTGTCTGTAGAAGCGTTTGTCCATAGACAATTTCTGTGGTCATGTGGCCATGCGCTAGACATGGAATGCGACGGGAGCTCACTCCTTCTCATGGATTCGATCTTATAACTGCTGGTCTTCCAACCTTGCAACACAGAGGCTTTTTGCAGTTTAACCCACAGCGCCACCATGTCCCTGTGAACCAAGATATACATCTTTATTTCAGTTTCTTCATTGTCAGTGTTAAAGTTGTGAAGTTCTTCTGTAATCACAATTTCTGTCTTCTTAATGTACAACTGCAGCTCTGGTCATTTCAAGCCATTGGTATTTTCTGCCAGTAAGATGGTGGCATATCTCAAATTGCTGAAGTTTATTCCACCAGTCTTCACTCTTCCTTCATCTGAATCCAGTCCAGCTTTTCATATATGTTCTGCTTACAGACAGAACAAATAAGGGATAAAATGCACCCTTGTCTGATCTCTTTGCCTATGGGAAACCATTCTGTTTCCCCATATTCTGTCCTAAAAGTAGCTTCTGGTCCACAATACAGTTTATACATCAGAGCACTCAAGGGCTGAAGCACACCCAGGACACAGAACAGGCTGTCCTGGCCCACCTAAGGTCTTTGCATCAGCAGCTTTTCTTTCAGAAGTTCCATGGGCAAGAATTGGCAGGGTCCCAGGGCAACTGGTATGTGTGTGCATGGGGGGGGGAGAGAGAATTAATGGAATGGAGGGAGGTGGGGAGGAAGTTGAGTGAGGAGCACTGGCAAGGGAGGAGGGGAGGGAGGGAGTTGACAGGAGCTTTGCCTACACACCGAAGGTTCACAACATTCCCCAAATCAAGGACACCATAGAGCATCCCCCTCCCATTCCAGGTTTCCCCAGTTCACTGTCCTCCTCTTTCCAGGAACATACAAATACCTGCAGAAACCCAAGAAGAAATTCATTCATGCCACCTCTAAACTATCACAGGCCAGGCCTAATCTGTAAAGTAAATATTTGGATAGGAATCCAATGGTACTCACACACCCTTAGTTGGAGGACATGTTTGTGTAGAAACGGCGGTCTTCCACACCAGCCTTTCCGTGTCCAAATGGCTGATGTAGATGCCCTCTTTCATGCCCCACCTATGGCAGGGCTCTGGTCAGCAAAAGGGCCCTCTCAGGGGCTGCTCCTTCAAATTCCTGGCCCAAAGGCTTGAGCGGGCACCCTCTTGGCTATCACTCCAACCCAGGGCAAGGACCATTGGCTTCTTGGTTTTATGGAAGGTTCCTCTTACATTACCATTTGCTATCTATGTTTCATCCCGCACCCCCTTTCCTCAAATGGGCTTAAAGCAGCACTCTTGGTGGTCCTCCTCTCCAATTTACGCTCACAGAAATCCTATGCAGGAGGTCAGACTGAGTGTGTGTGTGACTCATCCAAGGCCGCCCTGACAGCTTCGTGACTGAGTCAAGACCTGAACCCAAGTCTCTCTGAAGTCCAGCTATCCAACCACTTCGTCACACCAGCTGGCTCTTCAGGTGCTGTGCAAAGAAGGGTGTGATGTGATCCCACCCCCAGGACCCCTACATCTGGAAAGAGAGGCCATGACTCACAGTGCTGGTGGTGCCGAGACATTGCCAGAATTGTCACTGGCTTGCCCCTGGGCAAGCTGCCAGATGTATCGGTTGGGCTGTTGGTGGCTCACGATGGCCATCCCCTGTCAGCACCTAACAAGAACACTGCAGAGAAATGCTCTCTGGTTCTCTACATAGTTCTGACACCGTTCTCTCTAATACTTTCCAAAATACAGATGGACATGCGAGGCAAACAATTGGAGCAGAAAAGGCAAAAGCAGAAAAAGGAGGCAGGTTCATCATTCTCCCTCACAGATGGTCATGCATTATTTGTTCCGTTTCACACTGTTGTCCTGTTTTCTGAAACAGATTTTCTTGTACACATGATTTAATCAGATTCCAAGCAAAAAGCTAAAGTGGGACAGGAGCATCTTCTGCTGGGCAGGCCCAGGGCATTTTGCCTCCTAAAGGGAACCAGGAAGTGGCCCTACCCCCATCCACCTAGGCTGAGGTGCACAGCATCCAAGTTCACCCACCTGTTATGGCCTAGAACCCATGAGGATCCTGCCCAACTCAAGCAGTTTAAGTAGGAAATAGATAACCAGTCAAATAACTCATAATTTGTTCCCTTTCCCCAAGACCTACCACATGTCCAAATAAGGTAATCTTCTCTAGCAACATTTAGCAGTTGGGTGTAAAAATGAAATTCCCACCACAGCTTTAATGAACCAGGAGACAGCCATCAACTGTGATCAGCCATTGCCCCCCCCCCCCGGGCAAAGCCATGCCTAACCACCACCAATAGAATTTTATTTTATACCCAACTTAGAGTGTTAGATCATCTGGAATCAATTAGCTGTCACTGACTGTGGTTGAAGAAGCTACAAGATAGCCTTGACCAACACTGAAATGAAACACCCTGCCCAGGCAATTAAGGAGGTCCTGTGGGGCTCAGTCAATAGAGTGTCAGGTTAGGACTCAAGAGGCCTGGGTTCACGTTCTTGCTTGGCCATGGAATCTCACTAGGAGGATGCGTAGGGTGGTGCAGGTAAACACCCCCCCCCACACACACACACACATTAAATATCTCACATACATTGAAAATCCATTTAGGGTCACCATAGGTTAGATCTAACTTGGTGGCCCATAAGAACAATGCAATTGCAATTGGCATGTGCCATCAAGTTGCCTCTGGCTTATGACCACCTTATGAATGAGTGATGTCCAAAATGTTTTATATAACCTAGCCTATCTTTCTTTTTCCCATCTTGGATTCTGCTGTTAATTTGAGTCCTATTCTTAGTACATTTATACTTTCAGAGTAGACATGTTCTAGATGGGTGGTATATAAGTTTCATAAAACAAACAAACAAATAAACAAACAAACACATAAACAAACAAACAAACAAACATTTATTAGCCCTGCTCAGCTGTTTTAGACTCAAAGCTCGGCCTTGCTTAATGGAGTCCATCTACCTCTTGTGTCATCTTCCTCTTTTCCTGCTGCCTTCAGGAGAAATCTCACAATGAATAATGTTTAGTAGCCAACAATCATGCCCCAAAGTAGGGCTTCACCCATTTCTTCTGTTGCTGCTGAAAAGTAACCCTGTCTGCTTTTCTTACTCACAGAAACAGTCGTGTATTTGTGTGTGTGAGAGAGAGTCTTATAAGGGCTCCAGGTACCAAGGGTAGAAGTCAAAGCAGAGTCAACGTGTGCGTTCCTGTTCAGGTGGGATTTCCTTCCTGTTCTCTAACGAAGCTGAGCAGTGCAGGAGTACCTAAGCCAAGGGGCTCGGGCGGTCTTTCTTTGCCAACTGCCAGGGGTACTTCTCATCCTTGGCCTCTGAACTGAATGGGGGTAAAAGGGAGCAGCATGCGATGAGCCCAAGACACGCACCAGGCCTCTTGTCTTTTCCTCCCTCTCTCTTTAGTTTCCTTCTGTTTGCCGTCCGCTCAGCAACCCCCATCCTCCCCCCTCCCCAAATGACTGTGCCACAAAACACACAAGAAGGTTGGGCAGAATAGGGAGACTTTGTCCAGCCCCACAAGGTAATGGGAAGAAACACTCACAAGGGAGGGCCTTCCAAGATCCAGAGTCCTGAGATAAGAGACATCAAGAGGCAGATTGTTTCAAGCGCAAGATGGCCTCGGCAAAGAGCCTCTCTCTGTGGAATTCCCTGAAGCCAAGGCCACCTGAGAACCCAGGTGAGGGCTTCTGCTTCTCCACAGGGCTGCCCCATCCTCTGCCTCATCCTTCTCCCGCACCACAGACCCAGAGACAGCTGATGACTCCAGTGCCCTCCTGCTCCTTGAAGGCTGCTCTTTCCCTCTGCAGTGCCACTGGACCTGGCAGGAACCAGCATGGCACCCCCTTGGGCGCCAGTCCAATCTCAGACCGAAGAGGCTTGTGTGGAGCCTTGCAAAGAAGGGTGTCCAGTGCCCGAGTGGGTGGGGAGGACAGCTAGAGGGGCGGGACTCCCACGGCAAAACTCTTCCTCAGTCAGTGACCGCTGGCTTCTTAGATCAACAAACCATACAACCAGGAACATGGGAGCAGGATAAGCCAAAAGTTTTGCTCACAAGGGAATGGCAGGGAATACCTCTTGAGAAGTAAAAAAGGTGGACAATTGGGGTGGGGGGGAGGATGCATGACAGGAAGAGGTACTATAGATGGGAAAGGATGTGGAAGGCTTCTGCAGGAACCTGGGGGTGGTCTCATTCTCCGAAATAATTCCTCTCTGCAAGCCACACCTACTGAGTGATCCTTTTCTACAGCCACTACAGCTTTGTGGCCTGGTGGCAGAACATCCACATCAATGGCTGAGTGGGGCTTCATTTACTGCACAGCAATTATGACAATGGAGCTCATAGTGGAAGAGAAAGAAGAGGACCCTGCCCTGCCCCTGATGGTGCCACCTCAGGTTGTGGCCACTGCCTCCCTGAGGAGGTTTTCCCACTCTGTCTAAAAGCATTCCAGAAATGGCTAAATACCAATAAAGCTGTGTTTCTCCCTCCCATGAGAAAACAACTCCATGGAAGAGGAAGCCAAGTGAGTGCCTTGCACGAGAGACAAGGCTTAAAGTAAGTGACTGAAAGACCAAAAGCACCACCACCACCACCATCACCATGAGACCACAAAGCAGAGAGAAGGGGGCTTGCACCTTGCATCCCTTCCAAAAAAGCTACATGCATTGGCCCAAAGGAGAGAAACTCTGGAATTTGCAGAGAAACCCCTTGGATGCACACCTTCCACTGTGTGGCCTTCTGGAACACACAACAGTCCCATCCTTTCCCAAAGGTAGACGCTGCCAGGTAACAGAGCAGTCAGGACTTGGATGCCGGGAAGGCAGTTGTCCCTCATTCTGGAAGTCTCTGGAAGTCAGCCAAGAGTCCACTGATCCATAGCTAATCTCTGGAGCCAAACTAGCTCATGACCTGAGCAGGGAGCCCCTCTCCCATTGGGGTCACGTGTCACCCCAATCAGAGAGGGACTCTGGAGAAAGGTTACTATGGCACTTAAACCTAAGCAGGTCCAGAAACAGCCAATGTCTCTCATCCACCACCCCACTAATGCCACCTCCAACTCACAGCTGCTGTTGGACCTGACCAAGCCTCCCATGGGCACCTCTCTCGGGCGTCTCTCAGGGGCTGGGGTCATCTCTCCCAGCTCTGTGTCCCAGTGATGACTGTGGATACTGTAGTGGGCCAACCAGGTGGGCTCCTGTTGCCATTACCGGGCTTCTCAAGAGGCTTGGAAAGGCCAAGACTGGTGTGGGTGGCATTGGGGGCGATGATACCTATACAGACTCCCCATATGCTCCATGCCACCGAATCCCACTGGCTGACTCGCCACATCGCCCTCCCACCTTCTGCTTGTGGAATTAACATGGGCATCTGCCTGACCATCCCATCAGGGCCTCTCCCTCCTCCTGCAATGCTCTGTTATTCATGTGGGACAGACCTATGGCAGGCATCTCGGGTGTGTGTGTGTGTATGTGTGCCTGGAATTTGGAAGCCACTTCTAAGCAGGGGAATGGACGGGGACATCCATCTCTCAGCGAAAGGTTAGGCCTTGCTCCTCTGGGAGAAGATGTTATCCTGCTCCTGCCTTTGGGGCAAAAGAGACTTTAGCAGAAACAGAGAACGAGTCCTTTAGCGCGATTTACTTTTCCTTTGGAGAACAGCTCCGCGAGGGGCGATCCGCGGAAGCATGGGACCGGCGGCGCAGGGAAGGAGGTGCCCGGCTCTTTCTCTACCCCGAGAGTCGCCCTTTGCCAGAGAAGAAAAGCGGTCGCCGGCACCGAATCACGACATACAAGGAGAATTAAACCCACACACGCACCCCGGTCGGCTGCGGAAGCTGGAACCGACCCAGGCATCCTCCCGAGCGCTCCGGGCTGGGCAGGAGGCGCCCCTTGGTCTCTTGCTCTACTAGCAGAACGGGGGGGGGGGGCGGGGGAAGGGGCGCGCCAGTGTCACCAGTGTCATCGGAATACGAGCGAGGGCAGGCGGGAGGGCGCGCGAGGGACTTCGCCTCCTTGCCAGGGGTCCGAGGAGAGCGTCCGCCCCTGGACGGAGCCGCCTGCGCAAGCAGCCTCGCCGAGAAGCCCCGCTGTCGGGGGCCAGCTCGCCGCCGCCGCCGCCGCCGCCGGACCAGGCGCAGACGCGGGGCTCCTGCCAGCAAAGGGCAACGCTGCTTCCGCGCGCCCCCCCCCCCCAGCCGCGGATCGGCCCGCCGCCCCCGCCCCCGCCCCCGCCCCCTTCGGCCCTCCTGCCTCTGCCGGCTGGAGGCCAGCCCGCCCCGCTCCCCGCCTGCCTCGCGCGCCGCACAGGTGCCCCTCCGGGGAAGGGGCGCTTCTTCACGTGGGCGCGAGAAGCGGGCGGGCGCGCGGGCGGGCCGGCCCCCTCCCCTGGCCCCGCCCGGCCCGCCAAGCTGGTCTCCTCTCCCGGGAGCGAGCAGGCCGGCCCCTCACTCACCCTCCTTCCGCCGCCGCCGCCGCCGCCGCCGCCGCCGCCCTGGCTCTCCGGCTCCGGGGGGGCTCCCGGTCTGGCTGGCGGGCGCGCCCCTCCGCCCCGAGCAGCCCGATGGGGCGGCCCGCTCTCCCGCGGGGGGCCGCTTCTGGCGGCGAGGGGGACCCGGGAGGCGGCCCCTTCCCTGCCGACCCGCGTTGCGGCCGGACCCGAAGACAAAGGGCAGCTGCGCCGGGCTGCCGCCCTCGCCGCCCGCTCGCCCGCTGGCCGGCTCGCCCGCGCCCTGGCCCGCGCCCGGCCGAGAGAGAGCGCCCGCCGCCGGTCCGTCGCTCGGTCCGCTCGTCCGCCCGTCCCTCCTCCCTCCCCAAATGCTGCTGCTGCTGCTGGTGGTGGTGGTGCTGCTGCTGCTGCGGCTGCCGCCCGAGTTTCCATGGGAACAGTATAATGCCTTCCCCGTTGCTGGGGAGATGCAGCCCGAGCAGCCGCGCGCCAGTCAGGCCAGCCGGGCTCCGTCTGGGAGCCGAGCGGCCGCCGCTGCCAGCCAGAGCCGGGCGGCCGGGCGGGGAGCCCGCCCCTCTCGCCCTCGCCCCGCTGCCGGGGAGCCGTGGGCAAGAGCCCCGGGGGAGGGGTGGGAGAGGAGAGGGGCGAGGCGGGAGGGAGCAAACGGCCCTGCTCGGACGGGGAGGACCCCCCCCCCCCGCTAACTTGGTGGTGAGCGCCTGCGGGCGGAATCGCGTCCGGAGGGGGGGCTGCTGTGCCCGCCTTCCCCGGAGGTCGAGAGGGCCACATGGGGAGGGCGGCTGGATGAGAAAGAAAGACCCAGGTGGGTGGAAGGGACCGTCTCCCCGACCCGACCCCCTCCTTCCCCTCACCTCCCCCCTTTGCCCCCGCCTCGGGGAACCCCGCGGAGTATCCTCCCCGCAGCAGCCCTTCATGGGATAGGAAAAGAAGAAGAGGCCAATTGAAAAATGATGATTTTAAGAAAATATGGAATGTATTTTTGGAACATGTATTTCGGAGAGGGAAGGGATATACACAGAGGGAAGAAACAATGAAATTTTGGAGTGAAAATGGATTGAATGAAGTTTAAAGCTAGTTCTGAAGGTGATGGGGGCACATGTGTAATTGTATCTTATGATTTTGTATTGTTTTGTATAGTTTTTTAATGGTTTTTTGTGTGGTAGTAGGTTTATGTTGTATTAATAATTTTTTAAAAAAAGAAAAAAGGGGGAGGGGCACCCGCCCGGCTCCACTGTGGGGAGAAACAGCCCAGCTCCCAGATATAAAGCGGATTTGCTCAGATCCACAAGACAGAGGCTTGGGACTCATGGGGTCAGAGCAGGCATTTCTTCTTCTTCTTCTTCTTCTTCTTCTTCTTCTTCTTCTTCTTCTTCTTATTATTATTATTATTATTATTATTATTATTATTATTATTATTATTATTGCAAAATAACGATTTACAAAACTAACCTAAAGTACATATTCAGTAAAAACTATCCACAATACAAATTAAACCTTCCCCATCTGTACCACCTTCACACTCAGGACTAGGTTAACTAAAGATATGTATTCTCGAAGGCTTTCACAGCCGGGATCTGATGGCTGTTGTGGGTTTTTCAGGCTCTTTGGCCCTGTTCTGAAGGTTGTTCTTCCTAACGTTTCGCCAGCCTCTGTGGCCGATTAACAACCATAACCAAAAGTATCCTTTTAAAACTTTTCACCCTGTTCCACTCCAAAAAATACTGTACATACATTCTCCTGCTGGCCTATAATGTTTTTAAAAGAAAATTAATAATTACAACACTAATATAAAATGTGTATACGTACAATGCAACTATAATTCCCCACCTATGCCACCGTCACCCTCTGGACCAGGTATCCAGAAATATCCTTTTAATCCCTTTTCACCCCATTCCACTCCAAATATACATTGATTCTTCTGCTGGCTTAGGACCTTTCCCCTTCTCAAAGGCATACTGTACTTCAAATATAAATTCCATACCTCTTTAAAATCATTATATTTTCTCATTCCCCTTCTTACTTTCATTTTACATGTTAATTTATCATTAATCACCAACTCCACATTTCTTTGTACAGTACCAGTCTTCAAGATTAATTTGCTTATCACTTTTCCAATTCTTAGCAAACATTAATCTTGCTGCTGTGACCATTACAATAATAAACTCTTTCCGTTCTTTTTTAATTTGGTCATTCTTAATTATATTTAATAGGGCAATAATTGGTGATATTTGAATACTACGTATATCCTATAATTTCTCTAAAACCCAGTGCCCATACTTTCTTATTTTACACATCCACCACATATGCCTATAAGTCCCTTTTTCATTTTTACATCTCCAGCATTGAGATGGTACATTTTTATTTATTATATTCAGTCTTGCTGAGGTAAAGTACCATCTCCATGCAACCTTATAACAATTTTCTTTTACCCTTATAAACGTACTCTTCATTATTCTTTGTGACCATATTTTATTCCAATTCTCACTTTTGACCTCTTCTTCTAAATCCTCTTGCCACTGGTTTTTCATCATAGCTTTTTCAGATCCCACTTGTGTTATAATCTTATAAATTACACTCTGTATCCTTTCTTTTATTTCCTTCCTCTTAAATCTGTCTTTGCTCAATAATCTAAAATTTTGACAATTTTCTTATTTCTCCTACTTTTCTGGTCAACTTCTTTATCCAGCTTTCCATTTGGAGTATATTTAACCAAGATATTCCCTCTTCCTGACCCCAAATTTCCTTTAATACTGTAGTATGTTTATCTTTCTTCTTTTTCATCCAACTTCTTATTGTATTTAACCCTTTCTCTACTAATATTTCTTTAATTTTAAGAATTCTGGAAAAGTTCTCAGTCTCTTGTTATAATGGGAAAGTAAGTGGGCTCAGTATATATCTATTTTCTTGGCCTATAGCCTTTTCATTTCAAAAATACATATTCCAAATACAAGTTCCATACATCTTTGAAATCCTTAGACTTTATTATTCCTCTTCTTATTTTCATTTCATATATTAATTTATCATTGATTCCTAAACTCCACATTTCTTTATACCAGTCTTCCATATTAATTTGTTACTTTTCCAGTTCTTTGCAAATATTAATCTTGCTAATTTGCTTGTAATTATGCTTCCAATCCTTTTTAACATTCCAGGTGTTAAAATGTCTTTCTTGAAGGTGGGCTAACTCTCTTCTGCTCACCCCCAGCTATGTGCTTGACATTGAAACAAGGTTGTGCATGTAGTTTAGGATAGACTTTTCTTTCAAATATATATTTTAAATAAAATTAGTAATCTTTTATTTTAAAGGTTAACATATGACTTGTTTTATTGCTCTAGAAACTAGAACAAAAAGATAGGGTTAAAAGGCTCACAGGAAACACCATGGCTGTTTAGTCTTATAAGAAAGTGACCTCCTAACAGAGCTCTCCCGAATAAATTTAATGATTTGAATCAAACATTACAACATGAGGAAGTGGATTTTGACCCACAACAGCTTACCCTGAAATAAAACACTTCTTCTTTAAAGGGATGCATCTTTTGGCTTCCCACCCCATTTTTTTTTCTTTTGCCAGCTTGCTGAGACAGACTGAGCCACCAGCAGCTGCTTCCTCCTCTGGTGATGAGAGCAGCATTGTAAAAAAAAAGAAAAAGAAAAAAAAGGGTGGGGAGTCTCAGAAAGGGCTTCCAAGCGATCTTCACGTTTGGGAGAAGGTGTCCGGATGGCCCACCTGCCTCTGCATCCCCTGCCCAGAAGGAAAGAAAGGGTTTCTGGAGAGTCCTCAGGAAACAGCTGAGCAGCCCTGCAGGATTGTGGCCTGCCTCCTGAGCAGGCAATGGGACTACTCTGAGAATCTTCTGAGCTTGGTAGCAATAGCAGCAGCAGCAGCAGCCAGCTTTTGCTGGGAAACATGGGGGGGGGGGGAGGCTACAGTGGCATGACTTTGCAATGTGATGCAAGGAAGCCGTACCCTGAAAATGGGCAGGAACCACCAGCAAGGAAGGCCTGCCTGGGTTGTGGCACAGAAGCCTCACCAGGTGGGTGTGGAACAGAGAAGCACAGCAGACTAGCAGCTCTGCCTCCTCCAGCCAGCCTTCGTTGCATCTCAGCACCCCATTCTAGTTCTGTCCCTGTTTGCTCCATATCCTGTTTTATGCATAGTTTAATTCACCTGCATTGTGCTGTCCCACATCCCCAAAGGTGCCCCAAATGGTAGCATCTTTCCTCAGAGGCTGCAGCCTCTTGATCGTTGCGCTTGCCACTTCCCTGCTTCTCTTGTTATGTGTTGTCAAGTCAAGACTTACTTACAGCAGCTTTCAAGTGAAACATTTCAAGGAATGGTTTTTACCCCACCCCCAGCCCCCCCAGTAAGTTTCCATTGCCTGAGCAGGGGGATTCGGACCCAAGCTGCTTGAGTCGCCTTGTCCCTTGATCCACTCCCCCGCACTGGGTACGGCTCCTTCTTCCACTGGACTCTTCTTCAGGTGTGGCGACTATAGCTGCGCAGCCGCAGCAGCAGCACCACCACCAAAGCGTTTGCCGGGGGCCCCCATACTGCTGATTTGTATATAATCTCTTGCATGCTTACTGCAAATGTTTGTGTTCCTTATCAAGTAGCTTCTGATCTACAGCAGCCCTAATAGGATGTTCGAAGGATGCAAGGTGTTTACAGAAGAGCCTCAGCAGTGGATTCCCACGGGTAGGTGGGTCTGTGAACCAAGCTCTCCCGAGTCTTATTCTGACACTCTACGTACCTGCCACTCCAGAAGTTATTACGTATTAGGATACAGATACTACCCCTTGCCAAAAGGTCCCTAATGAGGTCCTAAAGGATACCTGTGAGCCAATATCATCATCACAAGCCCAAACCAAAGGATGGCTGTACTTATTTTCTTGTGTGGGTGGGGTAGAGGAAGAAGGTTATCAATCTTGACCCCTAGGATTTAGCTGCCCCTTGCAGACCCTGAAGTCAGAATCACAGCCCCCCCCCGTGACCCTCGAGCTTTTCCAGCCCCTGCCTCTTGCCCTGCCTCCCCTCCAGACACCCACCCTGCAGGAAGGCCTGGCCACGTCCAGTCTATACACCTGGGCCGGTGGGGGAGAAGGGAGATGACCATGCGAAGGGCGCCAAAAGGGGACAGGAGTCGTCTGGCAGTCAGGCCAGGCAGAGAGGGAAACTTGGTGGAAGGCAAGCCTTGTCCAAGACAGAGGCCAGACCTGTACCGTGGGAACACAGAAGTGCCGCCCGCCTGAAGCGAGGGAAGAGCCTGTCCTGTTGGCGGAAGGCAAAGGTCATCCATCAAAGCCACACTTACATTAGGTAGAAACAAAGAGGCAGCCCAGCCTGGGAGCGGAGCTACGGACATCAGCAACAATTTGTCTCGGCCTCCTCAGATCCCGGCCAGGCTTAGTAGGGAGCAGCCCCTCGTGCCTGCCAGCCCCACCTCCCTCAGCCTCGGAGGACCCAGTTCCAAGGAAAGACAGGCAGGAGCCTGACTCACAGCAGCGCAGGAAGCGGCTGCCGTGGCAAGGAGGAAAGGGAGGAGGCCACTGGACCCACAGAGCTGCTAGTCCCAGCCCCAGTGAAGTGAAAATAAAAAGAGGAACAGCAAAGGCTAACGATTTCAAAGATGTATGGAATTCATACTTGGAGCATGTTCTTTTGAAGGGGAAAGGGCAAATGTCAGCAAAAGAATCAATGTCTTTTTTGAGAGGCCCGGAGTGAAAAAGGATATAAATGGATATTTCACCTAGTCCCAAGGGTGAAGGTGGCACAGGTCTAAGGTGTATTGTATGTAGTAATTCTAGAATTATAGTTTAGTTTTAACGTCAAATAATATGTATCTATCTAAAAAAGACAGAACTAACCCCACGGGCAGGAGCAGGACAAATCCTCCCAAGGCAGCAGGGAAAGGTTGAGTGGTCCCTCTGGCAGCTTCAGCCTCCCACATGCCCAGTGCCACTCCCAGAGCAGAGCCAGCGCAGCCTGGAAGGAAAACCACCTGCCAGTTTCGCCAGGCCCAGCACCATGTGGGTGTTTGCCCACAGGCCCTCCTGTAGACGCCCTGCACACACAGACTCGCCCAAGGCCTGCCTTCCCCTCCCCTCCGCAGTGTCACCAAGCACCTTTCCCACACTGCCAAGCATACTTGTGCTCTGCCATGCCAAATGCCCGGGCGCCAGTAGATGTCCTGGGCTTCCTGCCTCCTCATGACACAAGGAGGGGGCAGGCAGGGCAGATGCCAATCCCAAGAGTGCTATGGCAGCCACTTGTACTACCAAGGCATGTCAAGTTTGATTTCCAGCATGCTGCCCTGTGACACATCCACCCATCCCACCCCCACCCCCGTTACAGGCCGACGTGCATGGCCTGGAGGGCCACCGCCCCCCCCCCCCGGGTGAAGGACCATTAAGACAGAGGAGAGCAGCCCGCCTTGGAGGCTGAGCCGCTGGATCCTTCCATGTCTTGCAGAGAAGAGAAGCCCTGGACCCTCGCGGGCGCCCACTTCTGTCCCGAGGACAGCGCTGTCTCTCCAGAATGCCCCTCCTCTGACATTCTGGGGGGGGGGAGGAGAAGAACGCCACCCCTTCAGTAAGGTCAGAGGGGACTTGCGGTTGGACCCCAACAATCCCTGCTCTGGCCTCCTGGATGTCTGTGGCCATTAAAGACCTTCCAGCACTAGGATCGGGGTGCGCATGCGTTTCCCCTGCATCCCTTAGGGAGCATCCCTGTTGGTGGTGACAGGCGCGCCCAGAGGCAAGAGGGAGGCTGATGCACCCACAGAACATGCAGCTGCTGCCACTGCCCTGCTGGGCTCCCAGGCCTAACTCCCCACCCCACCCCTGCTCAAGTCTGAGGCTGCGGACCTTCCCCCTTACCTTGCATGGGCTTTCTTGTCAGTGTTCCCCCCAACCAGAAAGTAATCAGGCAGCTCTCCTCTATGGGAGATCAAGCAGGCGCCCAGCCGCCCTTTGTGGCAGAAACCCCACCGCCCTGCCAGAGGGAGGGAAGCAGTGTATATGGACTGTGTGCAAACCCGGCAGGAAAGAAGGGGAAAATCCTCTGAGCAGTGCCGCCAGCAAGGACCATCACCCCCCCCCCCGCCTGCACCCACTGTACCCCAGCCCTTGGCAGGAGCAACACCACGTAGAGTCCTGGAAAAGATCCAGTCGATCCATCAGCAATGAGGCTTTAATGGTTTCCCAAACAAACCTATGCTTTTCCTTCTCCTCTTCCCAAGACCTAATGCTCAGGTGCTATTGGCCTGCTCCTGCTCAAAGAAGGCCATGGCCAGGTGGGAGCGCGAGGCCAGGCCCTGCAAATTGCTGTGGACACAGTGGCGGTAGAGCTCCTCACTCAGGCGGGGGTTGCAGCTCTGAAGCACATACTTCTGCACCAGCCCCGGTTCCACCGCCCGGAAGAGATGAAGCTGGGAATAGCGCAGGAACAGGTCAAAAACCTCCAGGTCCTCCAGGGCCTCCTCCCGGTCCAGGGCAGCATCCGCCGCTAGTCTGCTCCGGGCTGCCATGTAGTCCGAGTTATAGAAGCAGGCCTCGGCAAAGGCATGGCGGTCAAAGTGTCCATCCCGCAGAAAGTCTGTGCCACTGGTCGAAGCGGCAGCCGCTGGGTCTCTACGATAGGTCAGCACCGGGTTGAACTCCTGGAAGTGTATGGGGAAGAAGGCCTGCCAGCTGCCAATGGCATTCATGCGGCAGCGGTTGAGAACCTCCCCACTGATCTCCGTCCAGACACTGGCCAGGAAGAAGAGCGTGTCCACCGGGTGCTTCTTGGAGACAACATCCATGAGCTTGATCTGGGAGGGCACTTCCGTCTTGACGCTGATCCAGGGGATTTTGACGTCTGCGTAGCGCTTCTCCAGCTGCGCCACCATAGCCTTGACCCCTGCAAAGACGTCCACCTGGGCCACCCGCTGGGCATCGTAGGGGTCGTAGACAAGCAACAGGGTGAGTAGGACGTTGTCATGGGTGTCCAGGGCGTTCACTGCAAAGGCGTCCAGGAAGCTGCCAACAAAGTCCAGCTCCTGCACCGTGAGGGGCAGCACCAACTGCACTCGCGTGGCCTCCATCACGTAGGGCATGGGAATGATTTCCACCTTGCTGAGTGGGCGCAGGAGGTTCACCCGCTTGGCCAGCAGGTGGCTGTGCCCCTTCTGGGTGACGGCCTCCAGAAGCAGATCCAGGGTGTACTCCATGCCCCGCGTGGGGTCAAACCGCCGGTAGCCATTCAGGAGCTGGTGCTTGCGGAAACGCAGCCGGGGCCGGTAGCGTCGGTTCAGCTGCTCCAGGGCAGCCTGGAGGATGTTCTCCACGTCAGCCTTGCTAGCCCCAGCGAGCTCACACTTTGGGGCCCCACTGGGGCAGGAGAAGAGGTGCTGCTCGGTGAAGTAGTCCCAGGTGATCACCTCAAAGCGACTCTTGGGCACAAAGGGGGCTTCGATGCCCACAGGCCATGTCAGCTTGGCCTCTCCCACAGGCATCCGCGTGGTCAGATTACAGATCTGGTCCTAGTAGCAGAGAGAGCACAGCCTGTTAATCTCCTCCCTTTGACCTTTGCACCTGCAGCTGGACCTTGGAAAACAGCAGTGGCCTCAATTGCCTCCCGAACACACACACACACCTGCCCCAACACAAGGGTGGACTCAAGAAATCTGCCAAGGCCCAAACCCCCCTCCCCCCTGCACAGGTGTCCTACCCAGCCGGACTCCCAAGCTGTTCGATGTCAACTCCCATCACAGGCAGCAGGAACTGAATTCTAGGATCATGGATCTGGAAGAGGCCAGTCAGGCCAGTGAAGGAGTCCAAATCAGAGCAGATTGGACAGAGGGTGGTCCTGTTTTCTCTTAAATGCCTCCAGCACTGGAGCACTCACGACTTCCCAAGAATTCTTTTTCCACAGGTGTAGAACTTCGCACTTGCCCATGTCCAGTTCCATTCTCTTGTCTTCAGCCCCAATGCTCAAGCCTATCAAGATCTATTTGAAGGTTGTTCATGTCTTCCAAGCTATTAGCTATTCCATCCAATCTTCTGTCACCTGCCCATCTGATATTCCCTGCACTCCCTCATCCAAGCCATGAATAAACCTGTTGAAGAGCCCTGGGCCAAGGACTGAGCTTTGGGGTACCCTACTCGTGACCTCCGCCCAGGTTGAGACAGAGCCCTTGCTAAACATTCCCCGAGTGCAATTCTGTAGCCAACTGAGTATCCGCCTGGTAGTTGTTTTATTCTGCCCACTCCTAGTTATCTTGCTACTGTATTCACATTATCATGAGCCACTTGGTCAAAAGCTTTGCTGAAGTCAAGAAACATTACCTCCACAGCAGTCTCGCCATCGGCAAATCTGTGTTGGCTTCTGGTCATTAGTCAATAGAAACTGGGCCTTGCCAGAGGGATCCATGGGCCAAATCATTTGTGCTCATGTTTCCCAGGAAGAAAGAATAAGGGGCATCTTGTTTTCAAAATGGACTAAAGAGATCTGAGGATTGCAATCTGTGAGTTTCTCTTTTTTTAAGAAAGTGGAAGCTCTTCCCATTGCTAAATCTACTAAAACACCCGTTTTCTTGTTTCGTGATGCATCAGGCAAAGGAATAAAATGAGGCCAAGGCCAGGTAAGGAGGATCTCGGATCTTGCGCTGTGTGAGCTGAATTCCTCCTTCTGAATCCAGGCTCACATGCAGCGTCCTGGGATGAAATATCTGGGACCAGAGGGTGGCTGGTTAATTCCCCCATTACTTGCAAACTGTGAATCCTGAATTTGTGAGCCTTTCCATTTGCACGTACGCCCTAGAATCTTGGGATGAACTGCCAGCCTTGTTCGTTCAATTGACTTGGCCCTCCCCACATGTGCCATCTGCTTCTGTGACAGCAGCCCTTGACTCCCTGCCCAATCTATGTGTGCATGCACCCCTGCTTATGCAAACGAGAGACCCACTCCCTCTCCTCTCCATTGGCCCCCAATATTCTGAACCAGGCTGTAACCAGGATTGTCCCTGCCCCCCCACCTGCAGCCGCTCGATCTCTTCGTAAGCCCGCTCCAGCTGGATCCTACTGTATCTCTTATGGAGGCGGTACATGAGGGTTGGCTCAGCCACAGGGTGGACAGTGATCGCCCCCCTAAAGGCCTCCCCTTCTTCCTTCTCTGGCTCCACATTCTTGGCCAGTTCATAGGAGAGGAAACGCTGACCCTAAGAGGGAACACGGAAAGAAAGGTGGTGAGCGGCAGGCGGCCCCTGCCCCCACAAGCCCCACATCTCCCATCTCTCCCCACCCCAAAGCAGGGAGACCAAGGGAGAACCACTTTAGGCCGGGACCAGGGAGGTTTGGCAAAAGAAAGGCTGGCCACAGAGCAATGCTGTCCATGGTCTTGAAGGGATCATTGTGAGCCAAGGGGACAGGACTGCCGGAGCTAATCTCAGCTGGAAGTGGGCTGGCACATGTTCTCTTTCGTGTCCGGGACTCCCCATTGCTGCCCCTCCTGCCACCCGAATCCACCAGTCCCCCAGACTTCCCAGCAGGTGCCCTGTGACTGGGCTATAGAAGGCCAAATCATATCAGCCATGGGGGTGATGCCAGCACAGTCAAGAATGGCCCCAGCCTAACTGGGGGTGGGGTGGGGGGCAGCCTCTGTCACTTGAGGAACCGGCATGTCTGGGGATCTGCACCATGCACGCAGAAGGAAAAAAAAACAGAAGAGTCGGACCTTTTCCCTTCAAAGGCACCAGAGTTGTGGGCTCTGCAGCTCAAAAACCTTCCCACGGAGGGGAAGGCACATGCTCCCTCTTGTCAGCTACGTTGATGCTAGGCACCCTCCTCTCCCTCCCTCCTACAACCCTTCCAAGCTGAAATAAGTTTGGGGTGGGCTGGGGAGACCTGCAGCCCCATCCCAGCCCTTGAATTTGGTCTGGCATTTGCAGGACGCTTCTGTCTTCAGCAACCGACCCAGAGCAACAGCCCCCAAGAGGGTGGGCACCAGCATCAGCCATGCCCACTGAGTCCCCCTCATGGGCTCAGGAGCCATGCCTGGTTGGTTCTGAGTGCCCACTGTAGGCTGGCATGAATGGACCCTGGCCTGCAACACACAGACAGGCGGACAGGCGGCCCTCTCCCCCCCCCCGACCCCTCTGGGTGTGATTCAGCCTTTAGCTCTGGCACCTGAAGCTGGGAGAGGCAGCTGAGGCCCAGGAAGTCCACAATGCAGCGTCCCAGCCACTCGTCCGGGCGCACGCTGAGGATCTCATTCCTGCAGTTGTCGAGGTGGGGGCGCAGCTTGAGCAGGAGGCTGCGGGAGAGCAAGTAGCCGAAGCCCCCGTGGCAGTAGGGGGCCTGCTCGTCCCCCCCAATGAACTGCTCCGCCCGGCCCAGGTAGACATCCTGGTTGATGCTGAGGTGGCCCGCCAAGGCCTGGACCCGCTCCGCCTGGGCGTAGGTGTCGTCTTGCATGACAAAGAACCAGTCAAAATCGCCCCCAAAGTGCTGCTGTATGTAGCGCACAGTCTCGTACATCAGCCAGACGGGCCGCTCGTCCCCATGGGAGACCACCGCCATGCCGTGGGGCACCTTGGCACCCCGCAGCCCCGTGAAGTACAGCAAGTGGGAGAAGTGGTGGGCTACTGTCTTGTTGACGGCCACAGCCAAGGTGTTCAGGGTGGCCTTGGAAGTCAGCACAGCCACAAAGAGCCGCTCTCGGAAGCCCAGCTCCGTCTGGATGTAGCGAGTCCTGCAGCGCATCAGGAAGAGAGAGGCGAGGTCAGGAGGGGACACCATGCACCATCCAGTTCATCCCAAGGAAAGACCCGGGACAGGAACCCCGCCAACCCCATTCGCCCTGTGAAGCAGCACATGCAGGGTTAGTTGGGGCGGCACGGAGGGGCAGGGGTGTGTGTGTGTGTGTGTGTGTGTGTGTGTTGAGCTGCTGCTGGCCAACCCCTCCAGCAGCCCTCGACAGCCAAAGGAATCACGACACAGGATGGCAGCGAGAGACGGCAGCAACCCCACCTGCAGAGCTACCCATCTTGTACTGGCCTGAAGACACCCAGCCCGATGTCTGGTTTTGGAAACCGAGCTGAGCCTCCAGGCACCGATCAGGCCTACTTAGAACCCGGTGAGTCGGGGGTGGCCTTCCTTGTCAGTCACGCGTAGTACTAGCCACGCAGGCTAGTTCCGAGATGGCTTGAAAGCAGCCACCTGAGTCTGACTTCCTTTGTAGCTGGACCTGTTCATAGTGCAGGTGGACCAGCCATCCTGGGAGCCACTGAGAGACACAACACAAGGATGCCGCAGTAACCTGGCCACCGTTGTGCCTGACGTAGCAGGAAGGAATTCTCATTTCCTTTCCTTTGTTGTGTCAGGGAGTCAGATGAGCCTCCCCTTCTCCCCTTAAGCAAGACTTCTGGCAAAGAACCTTACTCTCCCAATGCCAGTGATGAGTACAAGCTTTTCAGCTGGCCTCCAATTTCCTTAACATATACTGCATATATGCAGGAAGGCTGATTTTTTCTTAGCCAAGTCAAGCACCAAGCCCACAACTGGAAGGAAGCCTGGAGAGGCTGGAGGGCTTGTCCCCTCTTCTGTCTACCCATTTTATCCGGGCTCTCAAAGCACTTTGCAGTGGGAGCTCCCTTTCTCTTTCCTGAAAGGGTGTGTGTGTGTGTGTGGGTGTGAACAACCTCCCCCCATGTCAAATACGAAGGCCTTTGTTCTCTGCAGAGTTTGAAGAGGGAAGGAAAAACAAAGTCCCTCACTCTCTCCATATCAAGCAGTCAGAGTTCAGGGAAGGCCAGCAGACCCCTGGCCCCAGGTGGCGGGGGGGGGGGAGGAGGAAGCAGCTGCTAAAACTGCCAAGGGCCATGGGAAGTGCAGCAGCAGGATGGGGGGGGGGCGGTGGCCAGGCACTGGGAGGCTGCCAGCTGGCCCACTGGAAGCGTGGGGAGGGTCTCTACCCACAAGAGCCTGCCCTCGCTGGGGTGTCCTTCCTGAGGCCAGGTGGCTATTTGGAGCAGACTCAAGCCACCTTTCCTGGGGCTGCCTGCCTTGCGGCGCTCCCTCCCCGGCAGCCTCTCCGGCTGGGGGTCCCTGGGTCACCCCCCGCCCCCAAAAGGCTGAAGCCTTTCCCAAGAGGCAGCAGGGAGAACCTCCGGATCCTGACCTGGGCCCACCTCCAGAGTGGCAAACCGAGCAGGGGGACAGGAAGCGGGGGAGTGGGGGGGGGAAGAGGCTCTCTGCCCCGCGGCGGAGGCAGCAGGGCTGGCGGGAGGCGCAGAGGAAGGAGGAGGCCGCCCCGAAGATTCGGCCCCGTCCGAAGAGGCGTCCCGGGTAGGACGCCTTTCTTTGGCCCGAAATGCCGCCGCCGCCGCCGCCCCCCAAAACACACACACACACACACGGAGGGGGGAGGGAGCCGTCCACCCTGACCCTTTGGCCACCCACCGGTCCCGGGGGAAGCACTTCCTGGGCCCCTGCGCGCCGTCGAGGGGCACCCCCCCCCGTGCCGAAGGAGGGCCCTTTTCCACCCCCACCCTTTCCGCACACACGACCCCCCACACACACACAGGGGAGGGGAGGGAGGGAGCGGCTCTCTCTCTCTCTCTTTTTTCCCTCTCTTACCGGAGCACCTTCTTGTAGGGCTTGCTGGGGTCCCGGGAGTAGGGCACGATCCGGGGCTTGAAGTCCTCGTCCGCCGCTCGGCCTCCTCCGCCTCCTCCGCCGCCGCCCTCGGGGCTCCTCCCCGCCGGGGGCCTCTCGGGCCCCGCAGCCCCCTCCAGACAGGCGGCGTCGGCGGCGTCCCCCTCCCCCGCGGGGGCGTCCTGGCTCCAGGAGACGCGCAGGAGGCTGAGGCTGCAGCCCAGCGAGAGCCCGAGCAGGAGGGGCAGCGCCGGCCGCAGGAAGGCCAGGAGCCCCGCCGCCCGCATGGCTCCCGCCGAGGGGGGACCATCGGGGGCGGGCGGACGGGGAGAGGGACCCACGCTCGGTGCCGGAGGGCCGGCAGGCGAAGCCCCGCGAAGAAAGTCCCGCTCCTGCCGGGCTCCGGAGCGGGAGGGAGGGAGGGAGGGAGGGAGGGGCCGTCAGCACGCGGGGCGGAGGCGCTGCCCGGCCGGGCCTTCGACGGGGCTCCCCACGGGGCTCCCCCCCCCACCGCCCCACGCTCGCTCGCAGGGAAAGCCCGTCCGCCTCCCTCCCCCGTCTCTCTCTCTCTCTCCCCCCCGCGAGCGAAACCCGGGACTCAATTTCCCGACAGTCCCTAGACATCGCGCGGGGCACCCTGGGCGTTGTAGTTTCCGCGGAGGGGGGGCGCGGGAGCCTCCGTCACCAGGTGACCTGGAAACTCGCCATCCCGGCGGCGCCCGGCGCCCGATGACGTGGCGCGCGGCCATTGGAGGGCGCGGCGGCGGGGGCGGGGCGTGCGCACGCGGCAGCAGCTGTTCTGTTGCGACAGAAGGGAAAGTGCGCCGAGCCGGAGCCGGAGCCGAAGCCGGCCGGGAGAGAGGGAGGGAGCGAAGCAGGGAGGCGAGGCGAGGCGAGGCGGGTAGGCCGCGGGGCCGCCGGCGGATTGCGTTCTCCCACCCAGCCCCGTCCGGGGAGCGCCGCCGTCCCTGCCCCCGCCTCGGGAGGGAGGGAGGGAGTATCCGCGCCGTCCGGCCACGTGCCCCTCCGGGGGTGCAGGTCTTTTCCCCTCCCCTCCCTTCCCTTCCCCCTGCCGGTGGGTTTTCCGAGGGAGATCCCGGTTCATCCTTCTCTTTCCCCCCCACCGCCCTTTTCTCTCCCTCTCTCTCCCTCTTGCCGGCTCTCTCTTCGCCGCCGCCGCCGCCGCCGCCGCCGCCCAGGATCCCGGCCACGATGCCGTCGGACTTGGCCAAGAAGAAGGCGGCCAAGAAGAAGGAGGCGGCCAAGGCGCGCCAGCGGCCCCGCAAGGGCCCCGAGGACGCCTCCGGCGAGCCCGACGTCGCCGCCCTTCTCCAGGGCCGCGAGGCCAACGGCGCTCCGGAGCCAGGTGCGACCCCCACCCCCAACCACCCCGCTCCGGGACCGGCGAGACCGCCCGGCGGCCTCCCTCCCTCCCTCCCTCTGGGCCTCCGGCCAGTGGCTGAGCCTGAGCGGCCTGCCTGCCTGCGCGGGCAAGCCACCCTGACCCCCGGGGAGGCCCCGACGGGACCGACGCCTGGGACGCCGCGCGGACGGAGGCTGGGGAGCGGGGGGGGGGGGTTGAAGGTGCGCCCCAACCGGCGTCATCCGATGGCCGCTTCTTAGCAAGGCTGGTCCCAGGACCGCTTGGCCTTCAGAGGCTCTCCCCTTGACCCCACCCGGCCCCGGAATTGACCTTCTCTTAACCCACCTTTTGGGGTGCCGCCTTGGGTGGGGGGAAGAGGAGGATGGGCCACAGAGACCTCTCAGCTGGCCCCAGGAGGTGACCTGAAGGAGCAGCCCACTGATCAACTCCAAAGAAGCTCTCTTTTGGGGGAGGGGCAGGGAAGGTGTGGCGAACCCTCCCTCTCGCCCTAACCCTAACCCTCTCCTACCTGCTGCTTCCCGTAGACGTGGATGCCATCACGAAGGCCCTGGAGGAGTTTGAGCTGAAGAAGGCGGCCGCCCGGGCGGTGACCGGGGTCTTGGCCTCCCACCCGAACAGCACCGATGTCCACGTCATTAACCTCTCGCTCACCTTCCACGGGCAGGAGCTGCTGAGCGACACCAAGCTGGAACTCAACTCAGGGCGGCGTTATGGCCTTATTGGGCTGAATGGCACTGGTGAGGCTGCAGGCGGCCATGGGGGCTGGGAATGGCTGCACGGACAGCTGGAGATGGAAGAGTGCAGGCTCTCTTGAGCCTGTGACTTGTTTCTTTCGTTCTTGACCCAGTGCAGCCTTTGTTTGCCCAGATGTGGCACAGGAGGAGCAGGGATGTGCCCGTGCTGGTGGGGCAAGGGTTGAGGTGGTTGGCGCCAGGGTGGGTGGAGGGGCTGGCCCTTCTTCTCTTTGGCTCACTGGAGGCCTTGGCCCGGGTGGTTTGGTTCTTCCTTGTTGCCCTGCTGGGTTTTTGAGAGTCTGGTGGGCAGGTGTAAGAGGCTGCCAGCAGGCAGGCAGGGATTGCCTGTCAGATCCAGGTATAACGTGTTCCTCCAGCCAGGGGTCTAAATCCTTTGTTTGCTTTTCCTTAGGAAGAACTGTTGGGGGTGTTCGAGAAGCCCCCTGCTTGCAGGCAATGATTTTTTTATTGTGCCAAGATGCCCCCTCCCTCCCTGTGCATGTTTAGCAGTGAGCTCTGGACAGGCTCTTGGGAGCCCTGGAAGGAGTGACGTGTTCTTGGCTGAAGGGACTCGAGGCTTCACAGTCTAACATGGGCACCTGCCCGTTCCGCTCAGGGGCCTGCCAGCTGGGCCTTCTCCATGCCTGCCGGGTTCTTCCCAACTGGGGTCTAGCTTTTGCCCTCTGTTGCCCGCGTGCATTTAAGCGGGCTGTCCTGTTTTGGGGCCAGGCATTCTGGGATCAGACGGGCAGGTCCCAGGCCACGCAGCTGCCCCCGACAGGAGCGCCTGGCAGTCACTGTCTTCTGAAGGAAGCCCCTGGAGGAATCTCGGGACTGGGGCCATGTGGGGAGAGAGTGACCTGCTCCCCGAGAGGCCCCCATGGGTGATCGGAGCAATGTGCTCCTCTTCCTTTGTCTGTAGGAAAGTCAATGTTGCTATCGGCAATCGGGAAACGGGAAGTGCCCATTCCAGAACACATTGACATTTACCATTTGACCCGTGAAATGCCCCCCAGCGAGAAGACGCCCCTGCAGTGTGTGATGGAAGTGGACACAGAGAGAGCCATGTTGGAGCGGGAGGCGGAGCGCCTGGCTCACGAAGATGGTATAAACTCCTCCCTGTGCTTTCATGGGAGTTCAGAGAAGGGCTGGCAGCAGGACTCTCCCTCCACGGGTGGGATTCTGGGTCCAAGCAGGTTCTTTGTGGGTGAGCGTTGGAGGGGGGGCGGTGTTGGAGAGGCAGCAATGGGGATGTCTGCCTGTAGCCTCCAGCCACTGAGCCCCTCCCCTCCGTCTGCTTCCAGCGGAATGTGAGAAGTTGATGGAGCTGTACGAGCGCCTGGAAGAACTGGATGCAGACAAGGCTGAGACAAGGGCCTCGCGGATCCTCCATGGTCTGGGCTTCTCCCCGCTCATGCAGAGGAAGAAGCTGAAGGACTTCAGTGGGGGCTGGCGCATGCGTGTGGCACTCGCCAGGTGGGGGCCGCACGGTCAGGCTGGACAGGGCGGAGGTTTCCTCCTTTCTCAAGGGCTCCGAGGGGCTGCTTTGGCTGAGCGGCTCCCTCATTCGGATTTCTGCTCTGTAGGGCGCTCTTTATCCGGCCTTTCATGCTGCTGCTGGATGAGCCCACCAACCATCTTGACTTGGATGCCTGCGTGTGGCTGGAGGAAGAGCTGAAAACGTGAGTGGGTCCAGAAAACCTTTGGGAGAGGGAGGGGGCTGAGTGTGGAGGTCCTTCGTCCACCCCCAGGCCTCACTTTCTTCCTTCTGCATTTCCTCTTGCAGGTTCAAGCGCATCCTGGTGTTGATCTCCCATTCACAGGACTTCCTGAATGGTGTCTGCACCAACATCATCCACATGCACAACCGCAAGCTCAAGTATTACACGGTGAGCAGCCTGTACCTGCCCCCCCCCCCCAGTCCTGGCGAGAGGGAGGCTCTCTCCTGCAGGACCCTGCTTGGGGCCCTCCTGATGCCTGCTTGCAGGGCATGGGCCTACTACAAGGGGGTGGGGTGCCCTTCTTGGGGGGGGGCCACATAGCTGCCTGTGGTGCTCGGTCTGCAAAGGGGTGGGGTATCCCAGAGCCTCGTGCAATCAGGCCCCCTGCTGGACTTCTCCCTTCAGGGTAACTATGACCAGTACGTCAAGACACGCCTGGAACTGGAAGAGAACCAGATGAAGCGCTTCCACTGGGAGCAGGATCAGATCAGCCATATGAAGGTAGCTGCGCAGCCTTGGCTGACCTTTCTCGCCATGGCGAACGTGTAGTTCTCTCTGGGCAAGATGGGCTGGTCTCCGTCCTTTGCAAGGCCTTTGTGCCAACATACAGTCTCTGAACGGTTTGCAGAATTACATTGCGCGCTTTGGTCACGGCAGTGCCAAGCTGGCTCGTCAAGCCCAGAGTAAAGAGAAGACTCTCCAGAAGATGATGGCATCTGGACTAACCGAGCGGGTGGTCAATGACAAGGTGAGGCAGAAGGCTGGCAGATCTTGACTTCCCGGGGCAGGCAAAGGCCCAGGAGGGACACTGACCTAATGTCCTGGGCCAGGGCCGAGAGCAAGAAGGAGAGGCAGCTCTTCTCTCTGGGGCCAAGAGAGTGATAGGACTCCCTACTTGGTTTCCAGACACTCTCCTTCTACTTCCCATCCTGTGGAAAGATCCCTCCTCCAGTCATCATGGTGCAGAACGTGAGCTTCCAATACAGCAAGGATGGGGTGAGTGAGATGGCCGGAGGGAGTGGCCAGGGGCACCTTGCTTCATGACCGGCTCAAACAATGACTCTTTCTCTTTCTGTGGGTTTCAGCCGTGGATTTACAACAACCTGGAGTTCGGTATTGACTTGGATACCCGAGTGGCCCTTGTGGGACCCAATGGGGCTGGGAAGTCTACGCTGCTGAAGCTCCTCACTGGGGAGGTAAGCCTCCTCTGCAGGGCCAGAAAACCAGTGGGCTTGGTGGTCCCAGCCTTGGGCAAAGGCTCTCCCTCCGCTGGGCCCCGGCAGGGGTGACTACGGGTGCAGCTTGTGCTTCTTCTCAAGAGATCTTTTCCTTCCTCCAGCTGCTGCCCACCGACGGGATGATCCGCAAACACTCTCATGTCAAGATCGGCAGATACCACCAGGTGCTTTTGGAGAAGGGCGCAGAAAGAGGAGTGTTGGAGAGTGGGGCACCTGCTCCTCTTGCTGTCCTCCCCAAGCAGATCTGTTGCAGGATGAGATCTGCAGATGGGCTTCCCCATCTCTCATACTCACCTGCTCTTTACTGGCGGTCCACAGACCAGTGGTAGGGAGCCCCTGTGTTGCATGCAGAAGAACTCAGCAGCATCTTGAGGGTGGGTGGGAGACAATCCTGCCTGAAAACTGAAGGATCCGTACTGGTCATGAATGGCCGTTCTGCCCTAGAGGTGCCCCTCTCTTGGTCCAAAGTGAGACAGCCTGCTGGGTGCCTGGAGAGGAAGGGAATGGGGGCCTGCATTTCCATTTCTCCTGCTCCTTTGTCCTGACCAGCATCTGCTTCTCTTTTCCTGGTTTATTCCTCTGTCTGACTCAGCATTTGCAAGAGCAACTGGACCTGGACCTCTCCCCACTAGAGTACATGATGAAGTGCTACCCAGAGATCAAAGAAAAGGAAGAGATGCGCAAGATCATCGGCCGCTATGGGTTGACCGGGAAGCAGCAGGTTGGTCTGGCAAAAGGGACAGAGCAGGGAGCCCTTGGCACCTGCTGAGATCCATGTCGCAAAATTTTGGGACCAGGATTCTGTTTGGGAGAAGGGGGAAACAGCAGGACAGGGTGGGAGCAGAAGCTCTTCCAGGGTAAACTCGGACTTCCCTGAGCAGTGGAGAGAGAGAGAAAGCCCGGTCTCCTTGGTGGCAGCTCTCCCTGGGAACAGGCAGGGACCCCAAGGCCCTTCTGGAACGGGATAGGGTTTACTTAGATAGACTTTCTAGGGCCTGGTGGGCTACAGCTGAGAGAATGGAACAAACCGGGCAGGCAGTTTTCAATTCATGGGATCATGGAGTTGGAAGGTGCCTCCAAGGCCATCAAGTCCAACCCCCGGCTCAGTGCAGGAGTCCAAGGCAAAGTATATTTGATGGATGTCTATCTAAATTTGAATTTCTTTTTAATGCTGGAGGCGCTCACCACCTCCATTGTAATGCTCCTCTGAGAGTTAAAACGTTTTTCCTGGCATTCAACCGAAATCTGGCTTCCTGAAACTTGAGCCCATTATTGCATGTCCTGTACTCTGGGATGATCAAGAACAGATCCTGCTCCTCCTCTGTAGGACAATCTTTCAAGCATTTGAAATGTGCTATCCTGTCTCTCCTCATTTTTTCCTTCAAGGGTAAATGTGCCCAGTTAGTTCAGTATTTCTTCATAAGGTTTGGTTTCTAGTCCCCTGTCCATCTTTGTTGCCCTCCTCTGAACTTGTTCCAGTTCGTTGCCGTCCTTCTTGATGTGTGGTGTCCAGATCTAGACACAGAACTCAAGATGATGCCTAACCAGTGCTGAATAGAGGGGAACTAGTCCCTAATGGGTTTTGGAGAGTATACTTCTGTTAATACAGCCTAAAATAGCATTTGCCTTTTTTGCAGCCAGATCACACTCTTGGCTTATATTCAACTCCAAGATCCTCGCTTACAGAGCCAAGTATCCCCCATCTTGTAACTGTGCATTTGCCCTCCCCAAGTGTAGATCTTTGCACGTAAACTTGTTAAATTTCCTTCTGTTGTTTTCAGCCCATTGCTTGAGCTTATCAAGATCTTTTTGATTTTTGCTTCTGTCTCCCAGGGCATGAGCTGTTCCACCTAATTTATGTCATTCATGAATTTAATAAGCATTCCCTGCACCTGCTTGTCTAAGTTACTGGTAAAAATGTTGAAGAACAGCAGGCCAAGGACTGGGCCTAGTAGCGCCCCATTTGTTATCTCCCCGGAGTTTTAGAAGGAGCCATTAATAGTGAGTGAGATTTTCTAACCAGCTGTGTATCCACCAGGCTACCCAATCAAAAGAACCCAGATTAGTCTTGCTGAATTTGTTCTTGGCGAATCCATGTCAGCTTCTAGTTATTACTGCATTCTTTTCAAGGTATTTGCAGAGTGATTCCTTTGTAACCTGCTCCAGAATTTTCCTCGGGATTGACGTCAGACCGGCTGGTCTGTAGTTCCCTGGTTCCCCCTTTTTGCCCTATTTGAAGATCAGGACATTAGCCCTCCTTCAGTCATCCAGCACTTTACCCATCCTGCTTGTTTTCAAGAAAATAACAGACAGAAGTTCTGAGAGTTCTTTATCACCTTACCAGGCTCTGGAGATTTCTTACTGGAGTTGTTGTTGCTGCTGCTGCTGCTTCCCACAGCATGCACTCTAGGATTGGCCGCTAATAACCCTGCTGCAGCTTTTGGAGGAGGGGGAGGCATTTGACCTGGCATGTGATGTGTAAGCGGGTTTGTCTGTTTCTCTTTGTGGCAGGTGAGCCCAATCCGGAACCTGTCAGATGGGCAGAAGTGCCGCGTATGCTTTGCGTGGCTGGCGTGGCAGAACCCCCACATGCTCTTCCTGGACGAGCCCACCAACCACCTTGACATTGAAACCATTGATGCTCTGGCTGATGCCATCAATGACTTCGAGGGGGGCATGATGCTCGTGAGCCACGACTTCCGGCTCATCCAACAGGTCTGACCAACATGGGCCCTCTGGGGTTGCGGGTTGCTGCTGTATGTGTGGAGGGCATTGTGGTTCAGCTTCAGAAAGTTTAAAACCCCAAACCTTTGCAGAAAGCTTTAGAACGGGGGCAGGCGAAGTGTAATCTTCCAGTCCTCCAGGGATTGCTGGAAAGAAAGTCCCCTCATCTCTCACCGTCAGCTTGGCTGGCCAGGAACCATGGGAGCGGAAGTTCTACCACATGTGGTGGGGGTGGAAAGGCACACGGGCTTCGCACAAGGATGCTGTCAGGCTGACCAAGAATACTTCTGGGTTGTAGGAAACGGCTCCCCAGAGACACTTTAGTTGAGGTAGGGCAGCAAAAGAAAAGGGGGAAACCACCCTGGCAACCCTGGGCAGCGGTGGGGGCGGGTGAAGGGGAAGGGATCACTCCTGGCATGGACAAGTGTCACAAGATCCTTTCTTTTTTCATGCAAAGAGGAGGAGCGGCACTGGAGAGGGGGAGAGAGAGAGAGATTCCCTCTCAGCACTAGATAGCGCTCAGCACCCTTTTCTAAAGGAGCTGGCTCCAGTATGGCTGGAGAAGCGCCTGGGGGTTTGCTCTCTGGTTTATGGTGCTGAAGAGGGGCAAAGGGGGGGTGGCTCTTAGCTTCCAGAGAGACAGTCCGCCCAGAGGGTTGGAGGGCTGGGGTGCCGATGCCAGAGAACTGGTGCTGCTGCTGCCCGCTCCCCGGCTTTCTCTCTGCTGCTCTGGCAGAGACTGGAGCCGGGTCTTGATGATGATCCCTGGCCGTGGCTGTCCCCTCGCCTGCCCCAGCTGCTCATACAGGGCTGCTCTTGCTTGCTTCCAGGTCGCCCAAGAGATCTGGGTGTGTGAGAAGCGGACCATCACCAAGTGGCCGGGAGACATCCTTTCTTACAAGGAGCACCTCAAGTCCAAACTGGTGGATGAGGAGCCACAGCTCACCAGGAAGTCCCACAATGTGTGAGCCCTCGGGGTTGGGGGCTCAGGGGGCCTTTTCCCCAGAGACTGGCAGCACCCTGTGCGGGCAGCCCCCCTCCCCGCGCCCCCCGCCTCCACCGCCTGCCTCCTGCTCACCCCAGGGAGGAAAGAACTGGTTGCTGCTGCTGCTGCTGCTGCTGCTTTGTTTCGTTCTGGTGCTGCCGCAGCTTTTTTCCTCTTCTCACCACCGGCTTCCCTCCGCAGCCCTCGTGGCCTCCACTTGGATCTTGGATTGCACCCGTTTCATTTCCTCTGCCTGCGGATGGCACTTCTCCCTCCCTCCCTCCCACTTTGTGTCAAGGTGGGCAACAGCAGAAGGGAGGAGGGGTGCAGACTTCACTCCAACCTCTTTGGGCCCCCGTTTGTTTTTAACAATTATTTATCAATGTAATTGCCAGACCTGCCTGAGAAGTATCAGTCAATAAAGAGGGGGGGAAACGGTTGCAGACTTCTGCCAGCTTCTTGTACCGTTAGATTGGGGTTGGGGTTGGGGAATGGCTTTAACATCCGCTTTATTGCCACCAACCTCCCAGGCCAATGGCAGATCGATTGAGAGGGGAGGGGAGGGGAGCACTGGGGGTCCCTTTCTCTGCCTGCTGTCATCCGAGCTCCAGGCTTTGTGATCTTGTCCAGGAACTTGGTAAGAATTTCTTCTTGTTTGTTCCTTAGACTCACTGATAAAGATAAAACTTAGAACCTCATGGGGCTGTCGTCATCCACTGGGAGGAAAAGGGGAGAAACTCAGACTCAATAAAAGTTAAGGACTTCATCGCCACAAGATGAACTGATGGCCACCAACTTGGGGGGAACTCCACAGAGGATGGGGTTCTCCCTGATCAGGATGGCTACGTACTGCCTCCCTGTCAAGTGTGCCTCGGTGGCTTAGCGGCTCTCGCATTATAGGGGCCCAAGACAGCACAGCAGGAGCTGCCGTTCCTCTTTGGTCAGTTCAGAGGCTTTTTGTGGAGGACCGGGAGAGTCCTCTGAGGTGAGACGGGTCCAGTTGGCTTGCCTGTGGGGAGCTTCTTTTTCACTAAAATAGGTGGGTGAGGGTTTGGGACAGGATTCGCAGAAGGAGCCTCCGAAAATCCAACTGCTGTCGAAATCCTGGGGTTGAGCCACCCCTGGCCTGATTTGGGAGATGCAGGTGAAGAGGTCAAGGGTGGGTCAGAGGCATCCTTTGGAAGGGTAGACTGTTTTGTGTCCTTCCCCCCCCCCCGCCCCTGCAGCTTCACATTTCTTCACCTCAATCTCTGGGCCTCCAGATAGTGTGGGAATGAAACCTTCCTCCTCATGGCTGACTCTGCCACCTAAAGTTGTTAGGTGTCAGGATGTGGGGAGGCTGGATAGCTGCACCCTATGCAAGGCGCCCCCCAACTTCTCTAGGTCAGCAACCTCTGCCCCCCCTTCTCTGGTCAGGAGCCAACTGCCTTCCCTGTTGAACCTAATCTTTGTTTAGGGTAGGTGCCACCAATTGGGGGGGGGGGGCTGCGCCAAGACCCCAAGGCGTGAGGAGCCCGCTCATTTCCTCAAGGCGTCTGCCTCAGAAAGTGGAGGCAGGCGAATGTCGGAGCAGCCCCGAGCCCCACTCCAGACGGAGGAGAGCAAGGGGCGTTCGCGGTCCGGTTCCTCGTTCCTCTTCCTCGGCGGCAGGCGGGGAAGGAAGCGCTTTCCCGGGCAGGTGGGAAGAGGAGCGGCGTGGGCAGGGAGCCGGAGAACTAGCCAGCGGCCTGGGAGGAGGAGGAGGGCCCCCTCCAGACGCACGGGATGCGGCTTCCACACGACGACGCCTTTTCTTCTTCGAAGCCCGGCGGATTCTCTAGGCCTTTGTCCCGCCAACCGGAGGCGCAGGACCACCGCCCGCCGGCAGCCGCCCAGCGCCAGGGGCTGCTTCCCCTGACCGTAGCGTCGGCCGCGGGGCTCGAGGAGGGCTTGGGGGGGGGGAATCTGCCCGGGCCGGAGCCTCCACTCCGGGCGCCTGGCAGCCCTTGCGCAGGGAGGGAGGGAGGCCAGCGGCCGGCCCCGGAAGAGTCTGCGGCCGCCGCCGGCGTGACTCGGGCAGAGGCGCGGCCCACGGCAACGGAAGCAAGCGAGAAGCAGCGGCGGCGCTGAGGCAGGGAAGGGGCTGCCCGAAGAGCCCCGCCGGTTGGCCCGGCCGGGAGCCCGAGAAGGCCAGCTGGGCTCCGCGAGCAGATGCCTGGGAGCAAGCAGGCGGGAAAAGGGCTGGGTTCCCCCCCCCCCGGCGCGCGTGCCTTTCCTTTTCCTTTCTCTTTCATCTACATCACACTGTTGATTCATATTCAGCTTGTGGTCTTGTGTGCTTTTAAAATCTCATGCAATTTATTCTTTTAATGTTACATTTATACATATTTTATATTGTCTTTGTGAAGTCTTACACAATAATGATGTATTCTGGTATGCCATATGAACTCAATAAGCTTGCAATCTAGGATGATTCCAAGATCCTTCTCGCTCTTAGCATTGCTGAGCCAGGTCTCCCCCATCTTGTAACTGTGTGTGTGTTTTCTTTTTCCGAGGTGCAGTACTTTGCACTTATCTCTGGTCAATTTCATTGCGTTGTTTTCAACCTAGCGCTCCAGCCTATCAAGATCTTTTTGAATTTTGTTCCTATCTTCCAAGGTATTCGCTATTATCTATCCAACCAATTTTGTGTCATTTGCAAAACTGATCAGTACTCCCTGCGCTCCCCCATCCAAGTCATTAATAAAAATGTTGAAGAGTACAGGGCCCAGAACTGAGCCTTTTGGTGCCCCAACTTGTTACTTTCTCCCACTGATAAGCCTGTTGAGAGTTCTGGTACTGTACTGAATTCCAGTACAAAATGCACAGCAGAAGTGCCAGCCGGTTCAGGCAGAATTAGCTAGAAGTTTCCCTTTGTACCCACCCCTCACCAAACACTAGCACTCAAGAATAACACTCAGGAGGCCTTTTGTATAAAAGAAAGAAATCTATATTGTACTCACGAAGATAAGCATTTAGAAGGTTTCAGGTAGATACAGGAATAAAAATAGCGAATACAATGTTCTTCTGTTCTGGCCCCACGTGGCTGGAGGGGTCTCCAGGCTCAGTGGGCCGGCATGGAACCTTTACATCTTTCCAGGTGAAAAGCGTGTGCAGGAATGGTGACCAACAATGGTGGTTCAAACACCTCATGGCCAGGAGGGCCGGAAACAGGGGTGGAGCCTCCCTACCCGGGAACAACAAAACTCTCTAATTGGTCAGCATGTAAACAAACAAGCAAACAAGTTAGTTTGTGTTGCAGGCCCTTCCCCTTTGAAATTTACATCTAGATTGCTTGACCATCCAACACCCCTTCTCAATCTAGCATGCTAAATTTCAACAAGTCCCATCATGCTTCGCAGGTTCTGGAAGCGATCTCTTGGTAGAGGTTTTGTCAGGATGTCTGCTGTCATCTCCGTGGACGGACAGTAGGTCATCTGAATGGTACCCCTCTGGACCAGGTCTCGCGCTAACTCATGTCTCACACTAATGTGCTTGGTGCGCGCGTTCATCTTTTCTGCATGCGATAGCCTGATGCAGCTTTGATTGTCCTCCATCATCTGGAACGGTGTTCCTCCTTCTATCTCGAAGTCCGTCAGCAGCTTCTCCAGCCATAGCAGTTCTCTGCATGCTTCTGCCGCTGCAATGAACTCTGCTTCTGTGGAAGACAAAGCTACAACATCCTGTTTACGACTGCCCCATGAGATAGGACCATCCCCATACATAAAGAGGAAACCACTAGTGGATTTACGATCTTCTGGATCCTCAGCCCAGTCCGAATCTACCATTCCCACAAGTTTTGGGGTGTCACTAGCTGGCAGTCTTAGCTTAAAGTCCATGGTCCCTTTCAAGTATCTAACTACTCTTTTTACTGCTGTCCAATCACTCTGTGTCGGTGAGCTGACTTTTCTGCTCAATATTCCTACTGCAGTGGCAATATCAGGTCTTGCAGTAGTTGTCAAGTATAAGAGCTTCCCTATAGCTGCTCTATACTGGTTACTGTCGGGCAAAGGTTCTCCTTTCTCTTTACTTTTGTAAAAATCTGTAGTCATTGGTGTAGCAGCACCATGGGCATCCTGCATACCTAGCATATCTAACAGTTCAAGTATCTTTTGTTTCTGACTCAATAAATATGAGCCATCTGCTGCTTTCTCAATTTGAATACCCAAATAATATGTCGCATTTCCCAACTCCTTTATTTCTACCTCTTTGCTCAGATTCTGTACTATACCTCTGTACTCCCCTTCTTCATGGGTTGCTACTATGAGGTCATCAACATAGGCTAGAATATATGTGTAGTGTCCATTCCTGTTCCTAGTATACAGGCACTGATCTGCTCTTCCTTGCGTGAAGCCTTGCTGAAGTAGCATTTTGTTCAACTTCTCATTCCAGGCTCTGGCTGCCTGTTTCAGTCCATAAAGGCCTTTCTTCAGTTTGCAGACAAAGTCGGGGTGCTTCTTGTCAATGAAGCCTGGTGGTTGTCGCATGTAGAGGTCTTCTTCAATTTCGCCATGAAGAAATGCAGTTTTGACATCTAGGTGCTTGACTAGCATCTGTCTGGATGCTGCAATACCCAGGAGCATTCGTATTGTGCTGTGTTTCACAACTGGAGCAAAGGTTTCATCAAAGTCTTCTCCATACTTTTGTAGAAATCCTTTGGCAACTAATCTTGCTTTGTAGCATTCCACTTGTCCATCTGCTCCCTTTTTCTCTTTGAATACCCATTTGCATCCGATTGCTTTCTTTCCTGCTGGTAACTTTGTCAATGTCCATGTTTCATTCTTGTGTAGGGCTTCTATCTCCTCTTTCGCAGCTTGTTTCCATTTGGCTCCCTCTTGTGCTGGCATTTGTTCAACTTCTTCCCAGCTCGCTGGCTCGTCTGTCTGCGACGGCCTTGCAAGGTAGGACAGGCGAAGCGGCGGCACACCTCTGTTGGATCGTGATGAGCGTCTGACCTCTGGTTCGGGAACCTCTGGCAGCGTGGTGCCATCCTCTGGTTCTGCAGAGTTGTCAACTGCTCCATCCGTATCCCCTTCTGTTGGTGTACTGCTCTCATTCTTCATCTCATCCTCATCTTCCTCTTCCTCTGGTTCGTTTTGTGAGGGCACTGGGATAGGTATGTCTAGGAGAGGTTGGCTGTATTGATTCTGTTCATCAGAGTTGTCTAGCACAGTCCCTCTCTTGTCAGCCTTCCTTTGTTCATCAAAATGAACCACGTGCCTTGTACTGACCTCACCAGTTCTCAGATTCATGACTCTGTAACCCTTGACACCTGAATCATACCCAATAAGAATTGTTTGTTCAGTTCTAGAGTCCAACTTATGCCTTTTCTCTTTGGGAATGTAAGAGTATGCAATGCTTCCAAAAACTCTAATGTGTGAGATGTTTGGGACTCTACCATGCCAAAGTTCAAATGGTGTTTTTGTGGTAGCTTTTGTTGGTAGTCTGTTCTGAAGGTAAGTAGCAGTTATAATAGCTTCATCCCACATCCTGGTGGGTAGCTCTGCATCTGCAAGCATGCATCTAGTCATCTCCAGAAGAGACCTTAGTTTTCTCTCAGCTACTCCATTTTGTTCTGGTGTGTATGGAACAGTCCTTCTGTGTAGGATACCTTGTTCCTCAAAGAATGTCTGTGTGTGGTTTGAAATGTACTCACCACCATTATCTGACTGAAAAGCCTTAGGCATTCTTTCAAATTTGTTGCTCACCATGGCCACGTATTTCCTCAGAAGGTTGTGGGTTTCACTCTTGTCCTTCAGTAGGTAGGTGACACAGTACCTTGAAAAATCATCCAGAAAAATTAGAATATATCTGTTGCCTCCCATCGATGGTACATTAATTGGTCCACATAAGTCAGTGTGAATCAAGTCTAACACTTTTGTGCTTCTTTGTTCAGTACTTGAATGAAATGAGGGTCTGACCCCTTTTTCTGTAAGGCAACTTACGCACCTGGATGTCTTGTTACTGTCATGTGGCTTTACCTCAAGTCCTTTGACCAGGTTCCTTTTGTGCAGTTCCAGGATTGCACTTGTGTCTCTATGAGCAAATCTGCGATGCCACAGGTCCAGGCTGCTCACTTCTTCTTGCGCCGTCTGCGCTGTGTTGATCTGCACCTGTTCATCTAAGAGACTGACTTTATATATGCCATTAGATTCATAAGCTTCCAAATATATTTCATTGTCCTTTTCAACTGTGCATTTTTCACCATAAAAATGTACATCAAAACCCTTTTTCGCGAGACTTGACACACTGAGCATATTGCAGTCAAGGTTGGGAACATAGACCACGTCACTTACAGTAGTTTCATAGACTGCATTTGGTGTTAGACACATCAAAGTTCCAGACCCCTTGCCTTGCACCTCCACACAGTTCCCATCAGCCACCTTAATTTGCCCATTGGCTGATGAATCAAAAGTTTTAAAAAATGTTTTGTCATGAGTAGCATGCTGTGAACATCCACTGTCAATAATCCATGAGTCTCTATTTCTATGGTAGCTCGGTGTAACTTCATAAGCTATAAATGCACTCTGTTTAGTTTCTTTCTTTGGCCTTTCTGTAGCTCTGTCCCTCTTGTGACCAGAAGCTGCATTCTTGCCTTTGCTAGCTCTTTGTTCAACTTGGTGAGAGCTCCCATTGGCTGGAGCCTCCTTGTGGGCGTCACAGTCCCTTGATTTATGTCCTTTCCTCCCACAAGACCAGCAGCTGATACGTGATTGGTCGTGGGGCGGAGCCTTTCTATGGCTCCTGTTTTGAATCAGGTAATTTGATCCACTTGCCTCTTGGGAACTGAAATAGCCTCCTGCCTGGTTTCTGCATTCATCTCTCAGAGCCTTAACACTGGCATCAAAAGACAACTGTTGTGCATTTACAACTGAGGCAAAAGCATCAAAACCTTCTCCTAGGGATGCTAGCAGAAATCCCCTTTTCATCCTATCAGGCATTTGATGACCAGATGCAATCAGATTATCTGTAATATTTAAAAATTCAGATATGTGTTTTTCACAATCCTTCTTATTATTTAAGCGGATCCTGGTTAAATCCTTAATTAATGCTGCCTCAGTTTGGTGGCTTGCAATCCCAAAAGATTCCTCCAGATTTTTAAGCATTTCTTTTGCTGTTTCACAATTTGCAACATAGGCCAATTGTTCATCAGTTAGGTTGCGAAAAATTATTGTTTGTGCAGTTATATCTTTCTTTTCCCATTCTACTTTAGCTTTGCTTTCTTCTGGTTTGTCTGAATTTAAGCAATCATTGAGCTCCATGCCCTTAAATTCCAGTAATAGTCTTTGTTTCCATCTCACAAAATTAAATGAGGTTAAGGCTGGCAATTTAACTTCCTTCTTTTCTGCCATTCCTGCCTCCTTTTTCAGCACAAAATCAACAAGCAAACAATAGCAAACTCTCTTCAGCTAGTTTGGTATATTGAGGGGGGGGAGAAAAAGAAACGCAAGATACACTTGGAAAACAACAAACGCCCGAAAAATACTTCTTAGCTAGTCTTTTCCTTTTTGCTGGCTGTTTAGTCACTCTGGGCCACATAACCTGTTGAGAGTTCTGGTACTGTACTGAATTCCAGTACAAAATGCACAGCAGAAGTGCCAGCCGGTTCAGGCAGAATTAGCTAGAAGTTTCCCTTTGTACCCACCCCTCACCAAACACTAGCACTCAAGAATAACACTCAGGAGGCCTTTTGTATAAAAGAAAGAAATCTATATTGTACTCACGAAGATAAGCATTTAGAAGGTTTCAGGTAGATACAGGAATAAAAATAGCGAATACAATGTTCTTCTGTTCTGGCCCCACGTGGCTGGAGGGGTCTCCAGGCTCAGTGGGCCGGCATGGAACCTTTACATCTTTCCAGGTGAAAAGCGTGTGCAGGAATGGTGACCAACAATGGTGGTTCAAACACCTCATGGCCAGGAGGGCCGGAAACAGGGGTGGAGCCTCCCTACCCGGGAACAACAAAACTCTCTAATTGGTCAGCATGTAAACAAACAAGCAAACAAGTTAGTTTGTGTTGCAGGCCCTTCCCCTTTGAAATTTACATCTAGATTGCTTGACCATCCAACAAAGCCCTCTCTGAGTATGATTCTGAAGGTAACTGTATATCCACCTGACCCCTGTGTTCAATCCAGCCCACACCTGGTTGCTTGCTAATCAGAATATAATGGGGCATTGTGTCAAAGGCTTTGCCGAAGTCAAGATATACTACATCTACAGCACTTCCACTACAGCACTTCCACCGTCTGCCAGGGAAGTTACCCAATCAAAGAACATTCATTCATTCATCATCTATCTGTCCATGTGTCCGTCCATCCATCTATCCCGCCTTTCTTCTTAATAAAATACTAGATCAGTCTGGAAGGATTTGTTCTAAACAAATTTGTCTTGACTTCTAGTTATTACTGCTTTGTTTTCAAGGTACTTACAGAATAGTTTTTCTTTTTCCTTTTTAAAAATTAATACATGCAAAATTACAAATTACAAAATTAGAAGTAAAATACAACTAAAATACAATGTATATGCATGACTACATGCAATAGGCATTGAACTTTTCTCACCTGCGCCACCTTCACCCTTGGGGCTAGGTGACCAATAATATCAATGTGTACTTCTTTTCATTCCATTCCTCTCCAAAAATACATTGATTATTCTGATGGAATATAGCCTTTTCCCTTCGAAAAGGCATACTCCAAAAGAAATTCCATACATCTTTGAAATCATTAGACTTTACCATTCCTATTCTTATTTTCATTTCACATTTTAACTTGTCATTGATTGCTAAGCTCCACCTTTCTTTATCCCAGTCTTCAAGATTGATTTGTTTGTCATTTTTCCAATTCTTTGCAAATATTAATCTTGCTACCCTAACCATTATAACAACTAACTGTTTCTGATATTTTTTTTTCAAATGGTCATTCTTAATTATGTTCAGGAGGGCAATAATTGGCGATATCTGAATATTGCATCCAATACTTTTTCTAATTTTGTTTAAAAACCAGTACCCATACTTTCTTATTTCACACTGTGAGGGTTCAAATGGGGTCTCTTCAGGTTTGGACATAGACACCATAGGCTCATGAGTTGCAAAATCAAAACTAGGCTTTATTGGAACATTGAACAACAGGTCCTTTGCTTCTAATTCTACTCCAACGTTGTCTCTCCAGACCAACAAGTCCCGAGGGCATCCAAATGTCCTTGTTAAATGGATTAAACTCAGAATCATTCCAGGGACCCTTGGTAAAAGGATTATTGTCATCCAAGTCCAAAGAGTCAATTCCCGGGTCTATCAGCAGTATGGTCTCCTCATCTCTGCCCGCAGGGTTGAAGGGCTCCTCATCTCTTCGTAAGGGAGCCCACGGTCCGGCCATAACCCTCTCCGACGGGCTTCCTCCAATCTCCATGCTCTTCTCTCCCTTCTCTCTCCACACCTTCCTTCTCCTCCCTCCGTCTCCGGCTCCACTCACGCGCCTCCGATCCCCCCCCCCGCCCATACGAGGGTCGCAGGAGGCAGACCTCTTTTCTTCCTGTCGTCTGCCTCCTCCCTGAGAACCCAGACCTTTTCGCACTTCCCGGTCCAGGGGTCTTCCACCTCTATTAACTCCCAGCCCCCGGGTATATTGTCCCTTGCCCCTTTTATATCCCCTGTTCCCGCCTCCACGGTGGTTCTGCCCCTTTCTTCTTTTCCCCCATTTCCCCTTCAGTCTGAGTGGCTATCGTTATTTTAGCAAACCCCTGTTCTAGTTCCCTGGTGTCCGCTCCCCGAGGTACGGTCGGGATGGGTGATGCAAGCGGGTCTGTTTGCGCCTCCTGTTCGTTCCTACGGGAGGACGACACTCCGGCGAGGGCTTCTACAACCTCGCCTCGTGTCTCTCACACACGTCCACCATATGTGCATATAGGTCCCTCTTTCCTTTTTTGCATCTCCAGCATTGAGATGGTAGCAGTAGTTTTTCAAGGTAAGAAAGATTCAGCAGGGGTTCACCCTTGCCGCCTTCTGGGCAGCACGAACACAAGTTAGCTTCAGTGTCTTGCCTCCTCTGCCAGTATCACCTTGAACTACGGAGGCAGTTCTGTTCCAGCCCGTTGCTGCCCTGAAGAGGACGGACGGACACCTCTTGGTGTCTCAGCTGTGCCTGTGACACCTTGGATGACTCTGCTGGGAGTCCAAGCCCATAAGGGAGTCTGGCCTCCTGATGGAGCCTTTCAACCATGTTAGGTGTGCATCCAAGATCAGGGCAATTTTTTGTATCTATCTATTGATCGATCTCTTGATCAATCTAGTAATTTTCAATGGCAGGGCAAGACAATACAGCAGGGTGTCTTTCGGTCGGTTGAGAGCTTAGCCGACTCCCGAGGTTTATGCTCTTGTGACCGCGTTGCTCATCTTTACCCTAGCCAGTCTTTCCCTGGAGCTTCTTGGGTCACGGGGTGAGGTGGCTCCCTCTTTAGAGATGATGGGTCTTACTTCGGTCACTTTGGAGACAGGGCACGAAACCCTCCCTCCCCGAGGAGCTACCTTGCTTCTTTCTGCCACTGGAGGAGCCATATCACACCCGACGTTCTTGAAGCTGGGCGCCATGGGGAGGGGAACCAATTTGTTTGAGGGGGCACTTTGTCTAGAAGGCCTAGATCTTCTGCTCTTGTCATCATGATTTGCATCCTGTGGCCCTTCTGGTCCTCACGTTTCTATGGTGACCCCACGGGACAATGGTGGGTGGAGCCTACACTCCAACCCCGGAGCAGCTTCGTCGGAGGCCAGTCAGGGTGACAGGAGCCAGGAGGCACCATGGCTAGCAGGTGGGTGCACAGGCGGGGTGGGGGCAGGGGCGGGCTCCTCTTTCGCAAAGGGTGAGCCTGTGTCCCCTCCCGCCCTCCCGCCCTCCCGCCTTCCTTCCCTGCGCAAGGGCTTCCAAGAGCCTCGCTGCTTCCATCTCCGTCTCTCCTGCCGGCCCACCATCCTAAGATCGATGCCTAAGCGGTCCCCTCCCCGCCCTTTGCTCTTTCCCTAGCCGCCGCGGGCCCCGGAGAACTCCTTTGGCTTTTTGTCCTGGGGCGCAGAAAATTTTTCTTTGCTAAAAGAGCAGGCTGCTGGAAAGGCGGTCCGAGGGACGGAACAGCTGCGAAGGAGGCGAAGGCCGCCCTAAACCGCCCCGTCGGGGCGGGAAAGGCAGGGGAGGGAGGGAGTTCTGCCTGCTCTCCCCATATGTGGCCCCCCCTTGCCCGGTTGCCGGGAGTCTCAGAGGGCAACGACGCCACTCCTGTAGGCTGGGGCGTCGCCGCCGGCTCCCCACGCACTTGGGGCAGAAGGCGGTGCCCCCCAGGAGAAGGCAGCCCAGATAGCTCTTTCGCCCGGCGGTGAAGCAGGGAGGCCAAGCTTGCGGCCGGGCTCTCGGTGCCGGCGACTCAGCGGGTCGGGGCCTCCCCCCTCCTCCCCCCCCCTCTGCAGCACGTACGGGAAGCTGTGGCAAGAGTCGCGGCTGACCCTTCAGGAGCTGCTGGCCCAGGAGCTGCCCAAGGAGCCGGCCAAGCCCGAGCGGAACCGCGCCGTCTTCTACCATCGGGTGGCCACCCTCTTCGTGCGCTACCTGCAGACGGCGCGCCGCCTGGAGGCGTGTTATGGCCAGGGGGTCCACCCGCAAAAGCGCCAGGTGCTGCGGAAGCTGTTGGACGCTGTGCTGGGCCGCATCCTGGAGCTGAAGCAGGAGCTGGTGGAGCTGGACGTCTCCGAGTACCACTACATGGACCACGTGCTGGAGGAACTCAAGCTCACGCCGGTCCGTAAGGGGGGGCGCGTGCGGACACTATGGCGGGGGGGGGAGCTGCTGGCCACGTCTCCCTTCGGGCCTCTCAGGCTTTGCCCTAGAGGGATCCGCCTGCCCGCCAGGCCCTCCTTTCCTAGTGGCGGTGGGAGACGAGGTGGCCTGCGGGACGCAGCCGGAGTGGAATGAGGCTCTCTCCCCGGAGAGCTGGCCTGGCTGCCTCCTTGGCGTGACCTTTCTCCCCCTTCTGCTTTGCAAGCCTCCAGACACTTGGCGTTGACGTTGCTCGCCCTCGCCTTTTTCGTCTAGGGTGGACACTCTGTGCTTTTTCTGCGCTCCAGCTTTTCGCCTTCGTAACGTAAGGCATCCTGAGAACCTGCCCAAGGGCTGGTGTCCCTCTCACCCATAACGTCACGCTCAAGGCGGACGCAGCGCTCCCGAAGGCGCTCCGTGTCGCGGCCTCGCCCAGTTGCAGCGCTCCCTGGGCCGCCGCGAACGGTCCACTAATGTCGCTCTTCTCTTGGCCTCTTCTTCCTCCTTCTTCCATCTTCCCAGGCGGATCTGGAGGTGCCCATCCCGAAATACTTCCTGAGCGAGCGGGCCAGGGTGCTACAGGAGCGGCAAGAGGTGCTGGCGGGGCTCTTGACCCGCGTCGGACCCAGCAAGGCCGCCTTTGTGAGTCTCTCCCTGCCTTTTTCTACGGTTGGGGAGGGACGTTTTTTCGGACCGGCTGGGGCTTCGGCAGAGGCTCGCGGCCTTTCCGAGCCCTTGCTCTTCTAGGTCGGCGTTTCCTCGCTGAAAGATGGTAGGCCGCCAGGGCCACCATCCTAAGATCGATGCCTAAGCGGTCCCCTCCCCTCCCCGCCCTTCGCTCTTTCCCTAGCCGCCGCGGGCCCTCATGCCGCGAGAGGAGGCCGTGCGGCTGATCCAGATGGCCGAAAGGATGCGGCAGGGCCGCCTGCGGGCCCGCTTCATGTGGGAGATCCGGAGGGACGAGGAGCGCGAACGGCGGGTGCGCGAGAGCGGCATGTCCGAGCCCAATCGAGAGCTGGCGGCCACCTGCATCCAGAAGGTGAAGGAGGGAGAGCTCTGTACCTCCCGGGGGACAAGAAAAGGCAGGGCCAAAAGGGGACCTGGGTTAGAATTAAGCGGCACCATTTGTCCGGAGTGTCCTACTCAAAATTTTGCTTATAATCGCCTGTTCGGGTTCGAGGTGTGTGTGTGGGGGGGGGGGAAGAAGCGCCTCTTTTCACCAGCCCCGCAACTTTCTTCCGCGGCCGACTCCTCCCAGTGCCGCCCCCCAACGGACTCCCCGTCTGCGGCTTGAGCCTCTTCTTTTCAGCCGCCAATCTTTCTCTGCCCTGGCGAGGGTGCTGTCGGTTCTCTGCCCGTCGGAGGTCCGGCCCCGAGGCAGGGCTGGGCGCGGGGGGCGCTCTTTGGCAGCCAAGCCAGCGGGACTGTCCTCCCTGCCTAGCCATTGGCTACTTACTCTCTGGAAGCCGCCTCGCCTCTGGCCTGTCCGCAAGAGACCCGCGGGAGGCCGGGAAGCGAGGAGAACCGGATGGCGGAAAGCTCGGCATCTCACCTCTTGCAGAGGACGAGAGTGCAGGGAAGGAAAGCGAGAAGGACCGGGCCGGCGCCCTTCAACTCTTTCTCTGCGTATTCTGGGGAAGCTAGGTCAATGGGACAGGTTTCTAGGGAATGGGGCTGGAACGCCCCTCAAGGGGCAGTCTGGAGCGCAAGGTAGGAGCCACACAAAGGCAAAGCAGGGTGGGTGGGAAAGCTTGTGCACGTGCAGGCGCCCGGGCCCTATCTGAAAGTGCTGTTCCAAATACCGAAAACAAAACTGTGCCAAGATCATGCACTCTGTGTGGGTGCTGCCACACACATTAAGCGTGCCTACCCCCCCCCACAACGTTTGACCGTATAGTTCCCAAAGATCTAAAGGCAACTTGGACCTATGCAGGCCCCCGGTTAGTTAGATGTTTCCTGCGTTAGTAGGGGGCTGGTCCATGACAAGCCATGATGGGCTTAAAGGAAGGTACTTCAAAATGCCAGATGCAGGGGAGGGGTATCAGGAGACTGGTCTCTAGTGGTCTCCTGTGCTCCAGAGGCATCTGATGAGGCCACCGTGAGAGGCAGGAAGCTGGACTAGAGGGCCCTTGGCCTGATCCAGCCCGGGGCTCTTCTTAGGTTCTTATGGACTCCATAATGCATCAGATCCCTTCCAGCTGTCCAGTTCTCTTGATTCCATGAAAAATCAAGACTGTGTGTTTGAAATTTATGTGGAGTTCTTTAAAGGTGAGGCAAGTTGCATTCAGTGAAGGTGGATTTGACTTTCCTGATCTTAGTTTATATCATTAAGCCTATTTGCAAACTTGTATAAAAGCTGGACAGTAAAGAAAGCTGACAGGGGAAAAATGATTCAATTGAAATGTGATGTTGAGGGAGCTTTGCAGATAGCCTGGACTGCCAGAAAAAGAAAAAGAAAAAGGTCCTAAACTAAATCAAGCCTGAACTCTCTCTGGAGGGAAAAATGTTGAAGCTGTCCTACTTTGGGCCCGTAATGTGAAGGCAGGACTCTCTGGAAAAGACAATAAGGCTGGGAAAAGTGGAAAGCAAAGGAGGAACACCAAATATGGGATGAATCAACTCTTTGAAGGAAGCCACAGTCTCATGTTTATAAGACTTGAGCAAGGCAATTGAGGAGATCACTCATTCATAGGGATGCCATAAATCAGAAGGAACTTGGCATCAAAGTATTTTTGGAGTGGAATGGGGTGAAAAGTTCCAAAATGATACCTTTGGTTACCTAGTCCTGAGAGTGAAGGTGGCACAGGTGGGGAAAGTTTGATTTGTGTTGTGTATAGCTTTTATTGAATATGCATCTTATGTTAGTTTTATTATTTATTTTCCTTTAATTAAAATATTTTTTTTATAAAAGAAGGAACTTGGCAGACATAATGACTAATTGTTGGAACGGATCTCTTTTAAAACAAGCAGACTTTATTCCCTGGTAACTTTGGTACATATGATCACATTAGTTTTGGTTTTCACAAAATATTTGGACATACTTTAGATCAATTAACTGGATATGAAGAGCTTGCTATTTTGTAGCCTGAGTGGAAGGTATGACTTGCCAATCCCAGTTAAATGGCACTGCTTACGAACGCTGCCTTTGTTGGTATTTCAATATGGTCCAGCAGCATGGGGTGCCTGATATACTACCGTGTTGAGAATAAATGGGACCCTGTAGTGCCTTTTAGGGACGTGGTGGCGCTGTGGGCTAAACCGCAGAAGCCTGTGCTGCAGGGTCAGAAGACCAAGCAGTCGTAAGATCGAATCCACACGACGGCGTGAGCGCCCGTCGCTTGTCCCAGCTCCTGCCAACCTAGCGGTTTGAAAGCATGCAAAATGCAAGTAGATAAACAGGGACCACTTCGGTGGGAAGGTAACGGCGTTCCGTGTCTAAGTCGCACTGGCCATGTGACCACGGAAGATTGTCTTCGGACAAAACGCTGGCTCTATGGCTTGGAAATGGGGATGAGCACCACCCCCTAGAGTCGAACATGACTGGACAAAAATTGTCAAGGGGAACCTTTACCTTTACCTAGTGCCTTTTAAGGAAGGGTCTGGAATATCCCTCAAGGGTCACTTAAGCAATGTTACTGCAGTTTTCCTGATGCATCTCTAAAATATATTATGGTCATGGTCTGTCAGTTTTCTTCACTGTCCAGCCTTCACACCCATACATGGGAACTGGAAATGTAAGTGTATGGACGATCTTGATCTTGGTCTTCAATGACACATGCTCACATTTAATGATCTTTTCTAATTCCTTCAACGCTTCCCTTCCAAGTCCCAGTCTTCTTCTGATTTCTTGGCTGCAGACACCATTTGGATTGAACCAAGATATACAAAATTTCCGACTATTTTAATTTCTTTAAAATAAGTAAAAAATAAAATAGGAGGTCCAGCATATAGGTGCCTAACCCGCGGTTGTCCAGATCTTGGCCAAGTCTTAGGGATGAGAGATAGAGCAGTAATTAGGAGTCATCCCTCGATTCACCATTGTCCCACTGCTGACTTCCTGGGAGCAAAAACAGAAATAGATCCATGTGGAAATTGTATTCTTGGCACCGTGGGATGCCACCTTCCCAACTGGGAACATGGAGCTGGTGCATGAAGCTCCCGGAAGCTGGAGATCCAGTACTTCTGGCAAGCGAGGGAAGGTGCCCTTGCTCTACCGGGAAGGTGGGCTTCAGCACTGACCAGTTGCTGTTGCTGGCCTGGCCCTGTTGCTGATCTGGTTTCCCTGGACACCTCCTCCAGAGGCTGGGGTTCGGGTTTTAGGCTGCATGGAGAATGGATGGCTCCCTCTTGTTCCCCCTTGGGAAGCAGATGCGCCGGCAATCTCAAGGATTGCCTGCTTATGACAAACGGACAGAACTAGTGGTCTTGCTCCGAAGTGTGTTTTCAAATGATATCTTTACTCCTGTCTAGATAAAGAAGTAGATAGCAATCCAGCATGTTTGAGGCAAAGTCCTCTGAGCTGTACCTTTGTGGACAAGCAAACAATTCAGTTACGGGTTTTACCGACTTTCCCAACCTCGTTCACAGCCGACTTTTCCCAGCGCGCCCGTTGAGGAGCCGGCGATTCTCAGATGCAGCTCGGGAGCTGCCCGTCGAAAGGAAAGGCTCAGGCCCCCGCTGTGCTAAGACGCGGGTTGCAAACCCCGCCCCCCAAGGACGCTGGCGATCCTTTCCACGGGTGTGCCTTTGTGTAAAAGATAGCCGCTCGCCCACGGAGCGGGAAAAAGAGAACGGGAGCGAGGCCACCCCCGCGGTGTTTCAGGGCAAGGCGAGGCGAGGCGAGGCGAGCAGAGAGCCCCTCCCCTTGGGCCTCCCTCGGAGCGGCCACCAAGTCCTACCCGAGGGCTGGGCCTCCAGTGCTCAAAACATCTGTTTAATGGGGGGCGGGGGCGATGAGCTACGAATCCCTTCCATGGGGAGGTTCTTCCAAGTGGGTCCGAGGGGACTCGCGAGTTCCCTTTGGAGCGTACTGGCTGCGAGTCGCAACGATCTTGACCCCGAAGCTTCCCCCACACACACACACACACCCGTGTAGTACATGGCCTTCTCTGTGCAGATCTGGAAGGGGTGCATCTTGCGGAGACTCACCAAGGTCGCCCGGCAGATGGAGATGACCTTCATTGGCATGGTAAGCGTTGCCCGCCCGCAGGCGGGATCCCGGCCGGAGGCGCCCCGAGAGAGCTGCGCGAGCGGCAAGGCGCGAGGAGGCTGCCGGAGCATCGCCCTCCGGGGGGGGGGGGGTGGGAGGGTGGAGGAGACGCGGGGTCGCTGCCACGGACGGGCACCCCGGCTAGGGCGCCGCTCGCCTACCGGGGTCCGGAGGGGCGGCCCGTGGGAGAAAGAGCTGCGCCCGCGCCGCCGCCGCCGCCGCCGCCTCCTCCTCCTCTTTGCCCCCATTAGCGAGTGTTTAGTTCAGCGTTTTAAATAATTGTGTCCTCTCGGAATGATATTTAAAATCCATTTGCGGGGCAATGAGGCGGGAAAGTGCCTGCGCGCGGCGGCCGCGGGCGCAGGGAAGCGCCGCGCGCCCATATTACAAACTCATTACGGGGTAATTTAGGGAGCGGCGCGCCTCGCCGGCACTCGCTTTCTCCTAATGGCCTCCCTCGTCCCCCGGCACCGCCAGGGGTTCGGTCGGGGGCCGCCCGCGTGGCCCGCTGGGATGATGGCGCGGCGGGGCGGGGGCGGGGGGAGAGGAGGAGGAGGAGAAGGAGGGAGGGGGGAACCGCCCGGCGTCCGGTTGCAGCGCCTCCCTCTCCTCAGGAAATGGAGCCGCAGTTGATGGGACCCTCTCCGGCCATGATCCGGGCGCAACTCGGGGAAGAGCTGCGGCGCATGCGCCAGTCCGACTACGAGGTCGAGTACCGGGACGCCCTGGACCACGTCCGCGACACCCTGTACGAGGTGGAAGGGCCGAGCATGCGCGAGCAGCTGAAGGAGCAGCTGCGCCAGTGGTTCATCGAGTGCCAGTGAGCGTCCTCGGGCCGCACAGGGGCAGGGGCGGCCGGCAGCCCAAAGCCGCGCCAGAGGAGGAGGAGGAGGAGGAGGAGGAGGAGGAGCCGGCTGGAGGCGCGCTGGTCTGTGTGCCCAGCAAAGGGCGTCTTTCCAGCCCTGCGAAAGCGTCCGTCGATCGCAGCCCGCTTCTTCGGAGGCCGCCAGAAGCCGGCTCCAGACAAGAGCTGCCCGTATTTCAGGCGCCGCGGGGGCAATTCCGTGCTTTCCGGGCGCGGCCCTAGGAGGGCTTGGCAGAACCCCCTTGAGCCGGCGACGCAGCAACGCAAGGGCGCCCCCCCAAGCGTCTCCGTGGGTCCGGGCGCCCCTTAGACGGCTCCTCGAGCGTGTCCCCGTCCCCTCCTGCCCTGCAGGACTGTCACCGAGACCCCTTTTCTGCCTTTTGCAGCGACCTGACCGGCCGCTTCCCCGACTACCCGGAGGAGGCGATGGGGGGCTGCGCAGTCCTCTTTGCCCAGAAGACTCCGGAGGAGGTACGGGGAAAGGGGGAAGGCAGCTCCCCGGGCTGAAGAGCCTTCACCGATGTCCCTCGGGGGCTGCCCCCAAGCTGTCCTACAGGATATTCCCTCCCCCCCCCACACGGCTCAGTCACCCAAATTTCTGCACGCCCTCCCCCACCCGACCGGCGGCAGGTGAGGGCCGAGCTGGACCTGGCCGAGATCAAGGCAGAGGCGAAGAAGAAGGAGAAGAAGAAGGAGAAGATGGAGAAAGGCCAAAAGGAGGCCGGGAAGGAGAAGGACAAGAAGGGGAAGGACAAGAAAATGGTGAGATGGAGGGCCCGACCCGGGCCTTCTTACGTCCACCCCCCCTCCCCGCCAGGCCGCCACCTCTCCCGGGCCCGGGGAGGACAGGGCGGCGTCGGGTTTACGAGGGACGAGGCGGGAGGCCGACGACCCTCGGTCTGCGGGCTGACGTGTTGGGCTTGAGGGTCCCCGCAGGAGGAAGACGAAGGCCTGACGCTCTCGCCGTCCAAGTTCCTGGAGACCATCCAGCAAGGTTTCCTGCACTACTCAGGTAGGCGGGCGAGGGGGGGGGGAGTCCTGAGCGGCCGAGCCAGCGCAGGGGCGGGCGGCAGGCGGGGGGGGGCGCCGACAGAGGGTCGGCTGGGAAAAGCAGGGCAGCGTCGGAGCCGCTGAGTCGGCCAGGGGCACCCTCCGCCCGCGCCAGGTCTTCCCAGCTCCCGGGCAGGCGACGGAGAATGAATCCCGAATCGGGAGAAACGAGGGAAGGCTTCTGTGCGACTCTGCGGGGGGGGGGCGGCGGCAGAGGAGCCCCCAACAGTGCCTCACCCAGGCTTTCCAGGGTTGCTCCAAAAGCTGCCAGGCCCCGCTGACGTCTTCTACGCTCGGTGGGGAGGCTCTGTCCTCGCCTCATTACGGGGGGGGGGGGCGGGAGGTGATAAACACCTGCTCTCTCTCTCTCTCCTGTCTAGGCTGCTGGAGCGACCGGGACGAGGTCGTGAACTTTGAGCAGCGCTACCAGGTGGAGCTGATCAAGGTCGAGAAACGGAAAGAGGTGGAGATGGAGATCCGCCTCCAGGTGAGTGAACTCGAGGGCCCGCCTTCCAGGGAAAGGCCGTGTGGGTGGGCACAGCAGCCCAACAACTGCCTTTGCTGGGCCCTCCCTCATGTCCTTCCCTGAGGTTTTCCCGACCCACAGGTGGATGAGCTGATGCGTGAGGAACTCCAGAAGTTGCGTCTGGCCGTGGACCAGGAGGAGCAGAGGGCCACAAAGCCACAGAAGGCACGGAGCAGTGCCAAGGTCCGCGGGCAGGGAGGATGCCCAGGGGACCCCTCCTTTTAACCATTCTCTTTTCAAGTACACATTGGCAAAAAAAATTTTCTCTGGCAGAAAAAAGGAAAGAAAGGTAGAAAGGAGAAAGACCTGACCCCGGAAAGGTACGTTCATTCCTACCCTTTCTGAGCCACCCAGTCTCCCGTCCCCACCCCACCCCCGCTTGATGCAAGCAGTCCTGCAGGCACTAACTAGAATCCACATTTGTTCCTCTCCTCCATGCACCCCCTAGGCCTAGCCTGGCTCACGGAGGCTGGTTAGGAGGAGTTACCTAAGAACATAAGAAGAGCAGCCCTGTGCTGGATCAGGCCAAGAACCCCTCTAGTCCAGCTTCCTGTCTCTCACGTTGGCCACACCAGATGCCTCTGGGAGCACAGGAGACTCCCCTGCATCTGGCATTTGGAACTTCCTTCCTTTGAAGCCTGGAGATTAGATATCCCCATCATGGCTTGTAAATTGCAATGGACTTTTTCTCCAAGAATCTGTCCTATTCCCTTTTCAAGACCTCTAGACCAGATGCCATCACCGCATCCTGTGGAAAGGAGTTCCCTAGACAAACAACATGCTGGGTCAAGAAATATTTTATTTGGTCTGCTCTCACTCTCCTAACACTCAATTGGAGTGGATGTCCCCTGGTTCTGGTATTGTGTGAGAAGGAAAAGAGCTTCTCTCTATCCCTTTTATCCATCCCCTGTAGAATTTTATATGTCTCAATCATGGCACCTTTTCTCTTGACTAAAGAGCCCCAAACACTGTTGCCTTTCTTTGTAAGGGAAGTACTCCAGCCCAGGCATCATTTGAGTTTCTCTCTTCTGCACCTTTTCTAGTTCCACTAAGTCTTTTTTGATGTGCGGCGACTAGAACTGTATGCAATACTCCAGGTGCAGCCTTACCAGCGTTTTATGCAATGGCATTATGATGTTGTATCAATCCGCTTTTTAATGAGTTCTGCATAGCACTTCCCAGAGTAGCATTTTGCTAAATGGGCAGTATATTAATTGAATAAACAAATACTGAAATGAAGAATTCTTCATGAGGGTCCCTCCTTTTCTGCCTCCTGAGTCTCCAGCCTTGGTCCATCAGCTGATGAGACAGGAAGTAATTCCTTCCTGCTCACATTCCTGGTGTCATGAGTGCACCCGAAGATCCAGAACCTGAAGGGTTAACTGTAGCTGAGGAGAATGCTGAGCGATTAGAAATATAAACACCTGAATCGTCTCCAGATTCTCCTCCCCCAGTAGACAGGCTTCAGGCCAGGCTTCGGGGAAGACTTATGACAAAAAGGTCAGAGGATCGCTTGAAGGCTGCTCGCAGAAACATCTAATCAACTAGTCCTGAGTTCTGACAGGATGAAAAGGCTTCCAGCAGTTCAAGGGGCTGTTTTACTATATAAACAGCTCTCAGATGGCTGAAAATCTGTGGAAGCAACAAGTCAAACCTCTGGCTTGCATCCACGCTCCTGACAACCTTGAATCTTGTTCTCTGGACCCTTGGCTTTGGACTCTGACCCTGGACGATGTTGTGTGAGTTGGCTTTGGTACAGTGGTGCCTCGAATAGCGAGTGCCTCTATTAATGAAAAAACTGAATAGCGATTTGTTTTGGGGGGATTTTTTTTGCTTTGATTAGCTATTTTTTATTTGGGGAATTTTTGATTAGCGATGCTTGGGGCGGCGGTGGCGGCGGGGGAAGGAAAAAGGCCCGGGCGAGTGGCGCTTCGGCCGGCTCACTCCTCCGGGGCGGCAGCGGGGGAAGGGGAAGGGCCCGGGCGAGCGGCGCTTCGGCCCTGCTCACTCCTCCCAGGGCGGGGGAAGGGGAAGGTAAGGGCCTGGGCGAGCGGCGCTTTGGCCGGCTCGTTCCTGTGGGGCGGTGGCGGCCACCCATCTTCCGGCGGCCCGGCTGGGCCTCCTCTGGCTCCGGCTCCTCCTGGCGGCCCTGGGGGTCGAGGGAGGAGAACAAAGGGACCCACTGGGCACCTCCCCCCCCGGCAGGCAGGGACGGGCGGGTGGATGGCCCCGCTCCTTCTGGGCTGGCTGGCTTCCTCCTCCTTCCTCGCTCCCTTGGTGGCTGGCTTTGTTCTCTTTTTTAATTTGTTGTTGTTTTTCCCCCATTGAGATGCATTGAATAGGTTTCAATGCATTTCAATGGGGGAACCACGTTTTGATTAGCGAGGTTTCCCATGGAGATTTTTGAATAGCTACGGCAATTCGTTCCTATTGGAACGGATTAGCTGGCTTTCAATGCATTTCAATGGCAAACCGCATTTTAAATAGCGAATTCCAATAGCAATGTTTTTTGCGGAACGGATTAACATCGCTATTGGAGGCACCACTGTATTTGGATATCGGCTCTGCATTCCCTGAATTCCTGACATAGGACTGGCTTGTCAGACTCTGCCGTTGTAACCCCCAGGAACGTGACACCTGACACCAAGTGTACGCATTTTTATGCACATTAAAATCTATGTTCACTTACTAGCCTTTTTTCCTAAGCCAAACAGTCCCCTTTTAGGGGAATACTCCAGGCTCTCGCACATCTTGCTTGTCTCTTCCTGCATCTTCTCCAGTGCTGCTACCTGTTGCATATTTTCAGAATCTCATTAATGGACATACCCAAAGGGCATCAATCCCAGCACAGACTCTTAGGGATGGGAACTAGCCAGAATATGTGTGTAGCAATCAAAATGAAAAATAACCAACTTTTTTGAGAAAATTGCACTTAATGTAGAAAAGCCTAAATCTGACTTCTAAATAAAAGAAGGACGAGGGCCCGTTGTTGAAGGAGAGGCAGCTTCTGACCAAAACAAGGAAGATGGACAAAGTTTGAAAAGTGATAGGAGCCACTCGCAAGATAGGTCTGGGGCATGGGGGGAAGCAGACACCTGAGGCAGAAAAGGACAGAGTAGGCTTTTCCTTAATTGTTCAGTCAGGAGGATACTATGATGGAAATTGAAAGAAGCAAGTGCCAAACAGGATTGCAGCTGAATGTTAAGACAAAAATCATGACTACAGAAGACTTACACAACTTTGACACTGGCACTGAATTTGAAACAGTGAAAGGTTTGATATCCCTTGGCTCAATCATCCTTCCAAATCGAGAAATCAGCAGAAGACAGAAAATTGGAAAGACAGCAAGGAAGGAATTACAGGAGGCCCTGAAGGGCCAGGATGTGTCCGTAATAACCAGGAGCAAGAGAATCCGCACCCTGGCACTTGCAATCCCCACGTACAGGTGTGAAAGCTGGACAGTGAAGAAAGCGGGAGGCGGAGGATTCATTTGAAATGGGGCAGTGGAAGAGAGCTTTGTGGATAACCTGGATGGCTAGAAAGACCAACAAGTGGGTCCTAGATCAAATCAAGCCTGAAATCTCTCTGGAGGCAAAAATGTTGAAGCCGAGGCTTTCCTACTTTGGGCACAATATGAAAAAACAGACTTCTCTGGAGAAGATCTCCAGGCTTCAAAGGAAGGTACCTCCAAATGCCAGATGCAGGGGAGGGGGGATCAAGAAGGAAGTATCTAGTGGTCTCCTGTGCTTCCAGAGGCATCTGTTGGGACCACGGTGAGACACAGGAAGCTGGACTGGAGGGGTCCTTACCCTGATCCAGCAGGTTGCTTCTTATGTTCTTAAGACAATAATGCTGGAAAAGATGGAAGGCAGCAGGAAAAAGAGAAAGAACAGAAATGCACAATTTGGCTTACAATATTTGGACAAAATGAACAAGTAGTTTTATTTTCAGTCCTTCTTTAACTGTACCCAGCATGGATTTGGCCTTTAAAAAGGGGAAAGGCTGCACAGTGGGTCAAGACATCCATGGGGTAACCCAGCACAGTTCCAAGGTTCATTTCTTGGTCAGTTGCTGCTGGCTCAGACCCTTTCTGTTTCCATTTTAATGCCCATGGCACCAGTTTGGAGAGATCTTCCTCTCACCATGTACCTCATGCCTCATCTCTAATGCCAGGTCATTTAGGAACGGGTGAAATGGCGCTGAGCCCAACTGAGAGCCCTTTGTGACATTGTAGTTCACACCCCTCCATTGTCCTTTGGACAGTTGCTCCCATCTCTTCTCAACTGTCTCATGACTAAATGGCTTTGTTTGATCCATCCATTTGCATCCATCTGTTTTTGTATTTCTATCCCTAAAATAATTTGCTGTCACAGACTTATCTGGCCACTTTTTCACTCACCTGAATCTCCAGGTCATTAATGAGCATGGGGGGGGGTGTCAGCTGTTAAAGGGGGGGTGTCAGCTGTTAAAACTCTAATCTTACATGCTTCTTCTTATCTTTATGGATCAGTAAGACCTGTCCTTTCCACCCCATGGAAATCTTTGCTGTTCCTCTGAGGTACATTGGCAGGAGCTTTTTGAAAACCTGAGAAGCCCAAACCTGCTGACCCCTTTCCATTCACATGCTTGTTGACCTCGTAAAGAACTCTGAAAATTTGTCAAGGGAGAGGTGTCTTGGCTACAGCTTTGACCTTAGCAAGGCACCTTTCCCCACAGTGGATGACTTTGACACCCCCCCTCCATTTCCCTCCAGGACCATAGATTCCCTGTATGAAGAGCTGGTGCTTCAGGGCATCATTAAAAAGCCCCAGAAGGTGCAACTAGCAGAGTATTCAGGTGAGTGAGCAAGTGGCCCCATTCTCTTCTCTCCAACCTAGACAAAGGCAATTCCTTAGTGGAGGCATTTGCTGAAAGGATTTTACCCACAAGACAAGGTATACAACTTTTAGCTAGGCTAGAGTGATGAAATGTGGTCTGGGAACTGGAAGTGTTACCCCACTCTCTACCCCTGTGTTCCAAGGATGTGACCTGTGCCTCAGAAGACACCGACAGGGTAAAAACCCTATAAATATGGAATCTTACAAGCCAATTTCACTGATAAATCAAGATGCTAAAATATTCACAGCAATTTTGGCAGCAAGATTAAACAATTTTATAGGGAGATACATTCAGAAAGAGCAAAATGGATTTATACCAGGTAGACAGATGTCAGATACAATGAGAAAGGTGCTTAATCTAATGCACCTGACAAAAGAATCAAAATGGAAAGCAGGAGTGGTATATCTAGACATTTTTAAAGCCTTTGATTCAGTTGAATGGGATGCATTAAAAATACTGATTAAACAAGAAGGATCTGGCACCCAATTTAGACAAATAATCCAGCAATTATATTCACAGAACTCTGCAAAAATAATAATAAACGATGGTATGACTGAATCAATATCGGTAGGCCAAGGAATGCGACAGGGCTGTTCCTTATCTCCAGTTCTATTTACATTGCTAGTAGAAGTGCTGGCACAAGTAATCAGAAACAGTATTTCAATTAAAGGGGGTATATTGTTTAAAGAAAAAAATGGAGAAGAGATTAAAAAGATTACTAACCCTTTCCTTAAAAATCTGTTAGAAAATTGGGAAAATGTTAGAGGTATATTGAGCCCACCAATCTCTCCTTTATCCCGGGTGGTGGATTTAAAGAATTTTCCAGAAAATCTTTTTAAAAATTGTGAATATATTAAAAAGTGAAGGGATAAATAGGATAAAAGACTGGATGGAGAAGATGAGAGATAAAGAAAATATAAAAGAGGTTTTGGGAGGAAAGGGGATTTCATGGTTTAATATGATTCAAATAGAAAGGTGGACAAGGGAATGAAATAGTAAGGAAGGGAAAAGTAGAAAAATGACAAAATTTGAAGAGATTATTGAAAAAAGACTGAAATCAGAGGAAAAGACAGACAGAAAGGGAACTGTAAGTCATACATATAAATTATTAGTTCAAGCCAAACAGGATACACAAGGATTAAAAATACAGTGGCAATATGATTTGGATAAAGAACAAATAGGTGAAGAATGGGATAAAATATGAGACCAAAGAATTATGAAGAACATGTCTGTAAGGATAAAAGAAAAATTTTATAAGGTAATATGGAGGTGGTATTTAACGCTGGTAAAACTGAACATAATAAATAAAAATGTATTACTATGGAGTAATTTTTTTGAATACAGGTGTCAAAAAAGAGAAGGGGATGTATATACATATGTGGTGGTCATGTGAACTAAGAAAGCAAGAATGGAAGCAAATTTTTAAAGAAATAAGGGAAATAACTGGATTAAATATTCAAATGTCCCCATCAATGGCTTTATTGAATTTGGTTAAGAAGGATCAATTGTTGAAAGAAAATAAGGACTTAATAGTAATAATGATTACAGCAGCAAGGTTAATTTTTGCAAGAAACTGGAAAAATGATAACCAACTCAATTTAGAGGAATGATATAGAGAACTATGGGATATGGCAATTAATGATAAACTGACATGTGATTTGAAAATGAGAAGAGGCCTATCAAAAAATAATGATTTTAAGAAAATATGGAGTGTATTCTTGGAATATGTATTTCAGAGAGGGAAGGGGTATACACCGAGAAAGAAACAATGGAGTTTTGGAGAGAAAATGGATGTAACGTTCAGCCCTGCCCTCACCTGTCCGTCACAGCTGGGCAGTGGAACAGCAGCCAATGAGGGGACGGAAGGTGGTGCTAAAGGGGGAGGAGCTGGGATATAAATGGGGTGTGTATGGGGTTTTGAGGGATAGATGGAGATTGGAGATGAGAGTCTGAGCTGAGAGTTTAAAGTGATTGTTAGTGAGAGAGCCTGTCAGTGTGAAATAGTCTGTGTGAGCCAGTGATTGATTATTAACAGTGGTTGATTAGTTGATTCTTTACCAGTGATTTACTATATTTATTTCTGTAATCAATAAACCAGATTTTGTTTTGAAAAGTTACACTTGTCCTTTTATGATTCTTTAAGGATAAGTTGGTGGCAGCAGAGATTCTAAAGTGAAGTAGCAACCACTCTTTGCGGTTTGAGGGTGGCTGTTACAATGGATTGAATGAAATTTGAAGTACTGTGGTGGCACTGATGTAATATGTAATTTCGTTTTATTGTGGTGGTAGTTTTACGTTGTGCAATTTAATAAATAAAATTTAATTTTAAAAAGGGATTGTGGAATTGAAAAAAGAATTCAAAGGAAGAATAGAGAGTGTAATTAAATACTTAGGAATTTATAGGAAATAATTAAGTTAAATATGGACAAACTGAAGAAAAATTGGCAGGCAGATAAACCAGTATCAAAAATTAAAATTGTCATAGCTTGGTGTGGTAAAAGCGTTCCTTAGAACGGCCCTTACACGGGACAGAGAGGGATCCAGGAATGATCCGTCCCTATCTCCAGCAAAATCGGGTCCTGTAACTTTGCTCTAGGCGACTTCTCACCCTTTCGCCCAAGTCTGTCCCGATTTTAAATAAACAATGTCTAGGAGCTCTGGAAGAGCTAATCTTCCTTTCATTAATTTAGGACCCTAATTTGGTAGCATCATGTGGCCAGATCAAAACAATCCTAGTTCCAAAATATCCAATTTACTACAGTAGCTTAGTCTAAACAAGGAGACAGCTTACAGACAATTTGTCTTTTTATATTTTATTACAAAAGATATCATTTCAACAAGCTCATTTTAACGTCATTCAGTATTTCCAAATTATTTCCAAAATAACACCCAGCCTTAGCCACCAGTCATTTCCTCTATAAAGTGAAAATAATGAACTGTCTAACTATATCTTAAATAAGCATTCTTACGCAATCTCAAAATAAAGTCCTGTCGGCTGCATATCTCTCGGTGTGTCGTCTCTCTCCCTTCCATCTCTTCTCCGTCGCTCTCCCTTCCATCTCTTCTCCCATCCTTCTTTCTCTCTCTTTGCCCATCTTTCTTAAATTAAGCCGTTGTGTCCTTGTCCGTTGGAGTTTTGATAAGATAAGGGTCAACTTGTTCTTCTTTACTTTTTTTTCCTTCTGCTGGAAAAAGAACTGACCTTGTACAATTTTTTCTTCCTAATTAACACCTGGACATCAGTCAGCTTCTAGTTGTTTCATTGCTGTTATGAAACAAAATCCATCTCTATTCTACTTTTACAATTTTCATAATCAAATTCATGACACTTGGTAGAATAGCATTATGTAAAATAAAGATTATTCCTAAAGTATTCTCGAGAATACTTCAAAAATACATTATTCTTAAACCTAATTTTCTGTTTTGGATCCTCCCAATAAAGACTGGAGAAATATATCTGAAAGCTTTTAAAGAGATATGGTATCCATATTTGAACTTTTTTTTTTTTTTTTTTGTAAAAGGGAGAGCTCATAAGCCAGCAGATGAATCAATGTATTTTTGGAGTGGAATGGGGTGAAAAGAGATTAAAAGGATATATTTGGCTATCTGGTCCTGAGGGTGATGGTGGCACGCGGGGGGGGGGAGTTTTTGTACTATTGTATGGCATGTATGTACATTTTGTGTTAGTATTGTTATTATTATTTTTCTTTACTAAAATATTTTTAAAAATTAGGGGGAAATAAATATATCTGAAAGACTGGCAGAAATTAATAAATAATTATTGTAATGGAAATAAGTGAACAAGTGGAAAGACTATATGCCAGCCAAAGAATCCATGTACTTCTGGAGCGTAAAGTGGGGCGTAAAGTGGCACAAATTGATGTTACTGGTTCCCTAGTCCCACAGGTGAAAGTGGCACGGGTGGGAAATGTTTATTGTGTATGGTGAGTAATTATTACTGAGTTTGTATTTTAGTCTTATTTCTGCTATTTGTAATTTTTTTTCTTTTTATAATTTTTAAAAAAGGTTCTCACAGGGGGATCTCGTCCCCACCTAGGCTGCTTTCAAGCTAGCCTTCTTCCCATGTTTATTTCTCTCTGTGTGTGTGTGTGTAAGTGTGTAAGCACGAGTGCTTTCCTCATCGCTGCCTGCTTCTCCTTCTTGATGTGTCTCCTTCCCACCAGGTGACTTCTGCTATTTGGGCACTACCCTGCGCCAGCAGGAGATTGAGCCGACACCCTCGACGGTGGATGTACGGCAGAACATGGCCTTGTATGCTATTCTGCGCCTGGGTGGGTGTGCTCAGTCCTCTGTTCCCCTGCATGGGAGGTGGAGGTTGCTTTGGGATCCTACTCTTAGAAGGTTTCCCCCCCCCTTGCCCCACTCTCTTTCTTGCACCTTCTGCCAGTGAGTTCCTCCCCTCTCCTCCCACCACAGGCTGCCAAACTGTGCATGAGTTGGCCCCCCTGGTGAAGTCCCTCCTCTTGGCCGGTCCTGCGGGCACAGGGAAGAAGATGCTGGTCCAAGCCGTCTGCACGGAGACAGGGGCCAACCTTTTTGACCTCTCTCCAGAAAACCTGGTGGGCAAGTACCCAGGCAAGAGTGGCCTCCAGATGCTGGTCCACCTTGTGCTCAAGGTAGGGCCTTGCAAGAACGGTTGGGCAAAAAATCAGGGCAGTGCCCTGTCAGGCAACTCAAAGGTGCCTCTGGTCTGGGATCAGAGGGAGAAACAGCTGCTGGTGCCAGACTGAAGCCAAGGGTGTCTGGATTTGGGGGCTTTTGGGGAGGCAGTAAGTGGGTGTTTGTTGGATCCGGGAGGGGACACCCTGGAGCCCAAGTAGAGGACACTGTACCTGCAGAGCTTCTGGCCACATCTTACCCAGGCTTGGGCAGCTCCCTCTGTCCTGCTGGCCTTGACAGAGCAGGGTAGAATGGCAGGGTTACTCTCCTCAGCCAGGGGAGGAAGCAGGAGCAGACACCAGACCACATGACACCACACCACACCACACCACTAATCTCCATTTTGGCCTCTGCTCACATTCCTTTTCCTCACCCCCTGGAGGTGGCCCGCCTCTTGAAGCCCTCGGTCATCTGGGTAGGCAATGCAGAGAAGACCTTTTATAAGAAGGTTCCTAAAGAAGAGAAGGAGGTAAGTCAGGAGGGGAGGGGAGGGGAGGGGAGGGGAGGGGAGGGGAGGGGAGGGGAGGGGAGGGGAGGGGAGGGGAGGGGAGAGGGATGCTGTGCTTCCCTGCCAGGACTTTGAGGGGCCCCTTGCCATGGTGTGAGATTGGCATAAGGCAATGGCCCTAACTGCAGAGGGACACCCCCTCAGCAAGAGTGAAGTGTGCAGACGTGGGCAAGCCAAGTCCAGGCTGGGTATCTTGCCTGGCAACACCCCCCTCTCAGAGCACTGATTTGGGTCCTGCTGGCCCTTTACCACCCCCTTCCAGTTTGACCCCAGGCGCCTGAAGAGGGAGCTGCCAAAGGCCCTCCACCTTTTGAAGGCTGGCGACCGTGTGCTCCTGCTGGGCACCTCCAACAAGCCCTACCTGGCCGACGTGAAGGGCCTTTGCAAGACGTACGAGCGTGTCCTGCTCATCCCTCGCCCAGACTACGCCTCGCGCTTTGGTGAGGTGGGGGCGGGGGAGGGAAATGGGGAAGGCAGTGGTTCTGCAGAAGGAAGGACAGGGAGGCCTCGCGGTGGGAAGGGGGCTGTCCAGATGCTCCTCTGAAAAGCATCGGAGAGGAGCCTGAACCCAGGAGAGCCTCCCCGGCTGAGATGGAGCCTGAAGCAGGTCCTCCTTGAAGGTGCTCCATGAGAGAGCAGAGCAGGTGCCCAGGGGGCAGCCGGGGGCAGCCCTGGGGTGGGGGGGAGAGGGGTGGCCCCCCTCACTTCTTCTGGAGCTCAACTCCCACCGTTCTCCACGAATTCTGGGAATTCCAGCCCACTGGTCCTTAAATGCTTGGTGGGGGGGGAGGGCTGGATGGGGGGGGGTTCCAACTGGCACAAGGAAAGAGGGCATCAGGGTAGAGTCCCCTCTTGGAAGCAAGGGCTCCTGGCAGACATGGAAGCCAAATGGGGGTGGGGGTTAGGGTTGTTGTAGGGAAGGGAGGAGCCTGACGCGATGCTCACCCCACTCTTCCTCCTCCGGGGCAGTGGTGTGGCAGCAGCTGATCCAGAGGCACGGTGGCGTGGTGACCTCCAGCCTGGACCTGAGCGCTTTGGCCAAAGTGTCGGATGGCTACAGCCAGGGCAGCCTGGCGCGAGCAGTGCAGGCCGTGCTGACCGAGCGGCGCCTCCTGCAGCTGCCCAAGCGCCCACTCAATGCAGGGGAGCTGCTGCAGATGCTGGCCAGGACGGACCCCATCTACCCTGAGGAAGAAGAGATGATCCAGGTGCCCTCTGGCCCCCCTCCTCGCTGCCCATACCCAGGCCAGGAGCTGCTCCAGGGCCCCTTCCTCCCTCCTACCCCCCCCGGCTCTCCCCGGGCCCAAACAAAGCCATTTTTTGGTTTGGGAACGGACCAGGGCCAAGAGGTTCAAGCAGCCTGTAAGCACCCTCTCCTTCGGCGCCCATCCACACCGTGTCTGAGCTGTTCTCTCTGGGATCTGTTGGCAGGAGTGGTACTGTAAGACCCCACTGGGCAAAAGGAAGCTGAAGGAAAAAGAGGAGAAGATCAAGGCAGCTGAGGCCAAGGACAAGAAGAAGGAGAAGAAGAAGAAGAAATAGGGACTGAGAGAGGGAGGGGCCAGACGGTGGCCAAGGTCTTGTGGGGTGCAAAGCAACATAAATGGGCTTGTGTGCGTGTGCATAAACCAGGGTTTGCCTCTGGGGAGGCTGATTCAAGGCACTCTAGTCTTTGGTCATCATGTGAGCATGTGGCAGAGCCACCTATGAACAGTTTCTGCCCCATTGGTATCAGGTCAGGGTGGAAACTTTGCCAAATCAGGAAGACACTGGGGGGCGGGGGATCCCAGAGGAGAGGAACTGCTCTCTCCAGGATGCTTTCTGAGTCAGAGGAGTTCTGTGGTCACTGGGCCAGTCTTGTGGCAAGAAAGGGCTTTGCAGCCCACTCCCCAGGCTCTCTGGGGCAGAAACTAGCTGTCCCCCATAGAGACGGCAGACATGGAGATTTCTCCTGGCTCCACAGCAGAAGATCAGCCATGGGCTTGCTCTGCTGAGGTCTGGATCACCACTTTCACCAAAACGTTCCTGATTTTTGCCATGGGACAGAGCATCCTGATTTGAGAAGCAGGTCCTTGGGGAGGGGGCCCAGTCTTCTTCTTGGAAGGGCGGGCTGGCCAGTTTCATGAATGATTGGTTGGGAACAGGTGCAAGGATTCCTGATGTCCAGATGCATCTTGGGCTTTCACACTGCCCAAGGACCTGCCTGAGGTGCCTTGGGAGCTGTTGGGAAAATTGCTAGTGGAAACCAGCTCTGTCTTGTCCCCTGGAGCATCTCAGACATTGCAAGTGGCCCCCTTCCCTGAAGGCTGGAGCACTTGCAGTGCACCAGCCATGCCCATCTCTGCATTGTCCTGCGGTTTTAGAATCCCAGCGCAGCAGGGAGTCATTCGGGGGGGGGGAGGGGAGAGGGTGCTGGGATGATAGTGGCATCAGGGCACACATCCCAAAGAAGCAGCAGAAGCAGGAGCAGCTGTCAGACTCTTGTGAACTGCCCAGATGCTCCATAGAGAGGAGTGGATGGCTGTGTGATAGCAAAGAGACTCTTTAATACTGTAAAATGCAGGGAGGCTGCTTTTCTTCACCCACAGAATGGAAAAAGCAAGCAGGCTGTGCACTTGGAGGAAGAATTCAGGTTGGCTGGAGAAGGAGACTAGCTTTCATTACTGTCAGCCACGGTATCCTCCTAGCCAGGCTCTTGGTGGTGGGGATCTGGGGACTGGATTTGAGCTGGTTCTGATCCTTCCTTAAGGATTGTCTACAGAGAGCGCAGGTTGGGGGTTTGCTGTCAGCCCCTTAGATCCTCACATGTTACCAATACCTCCAATGCCTTTTAAAATATGTTTACAGCTGCTGGGGTAGGTCATCGGGAGATCTGGAGTACGTCTGTGCAGTGGACCCCATCCAGAGGCTGGAGCGTTGCTTGGCTTTGGTCCTGGACTGGAGCAGGGCCAACAGGCTCGAACTGAACCTGGACAAGACGGGGAATCCTCCTCCTGGGGGATCCCTAGGGGACACACTCTCTAGGCTGGTTGGCGTACATGATCCCATATAGGGGAAAAGTTGGGGACCTGGGTGGGCTCCTGGACCCAGCTCTGTTTTGGGATTCCTGGATTGCAGTCAGCTGAGCCTTGGCACCCAGCTCCACCCCACCTAGATGTGGGGGCTCTCAGGAGATGGGTGCATGTGGTGGCGATCTTCAGGATCAACTATTGTAATGCTCTCATTATGGGGCTTCCCTGAGGTCGACCCAGAGACTGAAGCAGGTCCAGGCTGGTGGAGAGAGTGAGCAAGTTTGATCACATCTCCCCAGTCGTGGCTTGTCTGGTTATCTGTTGTATTCTGGGTCAAACATCAAAGCTTTGATGCTCACTTATAAAGCCCTCCGAGTCCCTTTGCCCAAGGTAATCCACCAAAAATCATCTGAGAGAAACCAGACCTTCTCAGCAGTGGCACCTGTTCTATGGAACCAGCTCTGGGCAGAGCTGCTCCTGGGCCCCCTCCTTCCCCACTTACAGGCGGTGGCTGAAGATACTTCTCTTCAGAGAGGCCTTCCAACGCAACCTTCCTGGATTATTTGACTCTCTGCTCTGCCTTGTATCCTATCTGAATTCTCACAACATACTATGTAACTGATTCTAAGTCAATAAAGGGAGCTCTCAGGGTGTTGCCTTTAGGCTCCGCTGGCTCAGACATCTGTGGTCGGCTCTCCTTTGTACTTTTTCTAAGGCAATTAGCCTTCCTTTGTTCTGTGATCACCCACTGCTGATATGCTTTTTATAAAATGATGTCACGTAAGTTTCTGCACCTTCAACATGAAGGTGGAAATGTTTGCAGATGGTTACAGTGCGAAAGAAAAGTTGGGGAGGCAGTATTTTTTAATGTTTTAGAATTTTAGATGATCTATTATTATTATTATTATTATTATTATTATTATTATTATTATTATTATTATTATTATTATTATTATTATTGTTGTTGTTGTTGTTGTTGTTGTTGTTGTTGTTGTTGTTGTTGTTATTGTTATTGTTATTGTTATTGTTATTGTTAATTATTAATTATTTATTATTATTATTATTATTATTATTATTATTATTATTATTATTATTATTATTATTATTATTATTATTATTATTATTATTATTATTATTATATGCTATGTGCTTTTTAACTATGTAATTTATTATGTCTTTAGTCTAACTTATGTTAATGGCTGTGTTCTGCCTTGGTTCCCCTCACTGGGAGAAAGGTGATCTAGAAAGGGAACAAACGAACAAACTGCATTCATTTACTGCACACTGTCCATAAGACCATGGCAAGGTTCTGCTGAGACTTAGAGCAATCCTAGGAGTCTCATCAAGAGGAAAGCCAACTGGATTCCACTGGATTTGCTGTCAAGTAAAAGGATACTGGATCACACGCTAATTTGACTTGTCTCTCATTATGGCTGAGGACAAGTCATGCTTTCACAGCTCCCCTAGAGAGAGCTACTAGTGGATGCTATGCTTCCGGCAGCCCTATTTTTGGCAACCTTCATAGTAGGGCTGTGTAACGGGCAGCCATGAGCTCACCTGTCCGTCACAGCTGGGCAGTGAATTGTCAGCCAATGGTGTGACGGAGGGTGGAATTGAAGGGGAGGAGCTGGTATAAAAACGGGGGTGGAAGAGTGTGTGAGGCAGATTGATTGAGTGAGAGAGTGAGATCTGGAGAGATCGAGTGTGAGAGAGTTTGTTAGAGGCCTGCGTGCCTGGGTGTCAGTGAGGGAAAGTCTATGTGTTTAAGTGAATAAGAAATTGATTTACATCGTGATTATCTTCCTGTGATTTTATTTTGTAACCAATAAACCAAGTTTTATTTTTGAAAGAAACCCTTGTCCTTTTTATTTAAAGGAAAGGTTGGTGGCAGCAAGAGTGTGTAGTGGCGTGGTGGGCATTCTGAGAGGCCTGAGTAGGAGGTGACCTCAGAGTGGCTCAGCCACGTTACAGGCTGTTATTCACAAGTGCTGCAGATCTGTCTCACAATCCTGTCCCTCTCACAGAGTCTGACGTTTCTAGCTCTGCATTTTGCCCACATGGATCATCTCTGTAGAGGGGATGAATCATAGCCGTCTTACTATTCCTCGCATGGACTGGCTTTTGGTAGTACAGTACATGCCTGATCCTGGAAGGTGCTTCTCTGGGGAAAACATTGAGCAGCCCACCGGCAGATGCATGAATACCCTTTTCCTATGAAAGACCTGCTTCTTCTGCCCAGGAAAAAGACATCAATGGCCATTCCTTCTCCTTTGTGACTGGATGTGGTTTCTTTAGAGCTTCATCTCGAACTAGCTGGAACCACCTGATGTGTTTCATACAAGGAGCCCAAAGTGTTATGCTTCTGATGACTGTTTGCTTTGCTTGTTTATATAGTGGTTGTTTTTTTAAAAAAAAATTGTTGCTTTAAGTTGTTCAGAAAAGATAGACTTCTTTATCTATTTTTATTTTACATTTTACAAAATTTTAATTGTATTGTGTATGTCTTTTTGAATATGTATCCCAAGATAGTTTGTCATTTGTTATTTTCTTTTATATGTATGTGTGTATGTGTATTATTTATATATATATATATAATTAAAAGAAAATAACAAACTAACTTGGGTTACATATTCAAAAAGACCTACACAATACAATTTAAAAATTAAGCCTTCCCCACCGGTGCCACCCTCACCCTTGGGACTAGGTGACCAGTAATATCATTTTTACAACTTTTTACCCCATTCCTCTCCAAAGGCACATGGATTCTTCTGCTGGCTTCTAACCTATCCCTTTGAGAAAGACATATTCATAATATAATTGCCAAAAAAGACAGACTTCCTTTTCCATAATGTGATGCCTTTGTGTTCCTCCATTTCAAAAAGGAGAGAAGATGGGATTATAAAGATGGCTGCTTGATATCCTCTTTGTCCCAGAACAGTCAGGAATGTAAGATTCTGAGCAGAACATTTAAGAAATCCACATGAAAATATACATTTCCACTTGCTGTAAGAAGTCAGGGACTCAGTCCTTCTGGAGAGTCACGATTAGGATTCCTTGGAGTCCCCCCCCCCCCCCCCGTTGTCTGAGAAGCTAAGCTGTTCATGGCTTCTCATTGCTAGTAAGAAGGCACTCTGTATGTGCTTGGAAGCGCTCATTCTTTTCTTTGCTGTGCATTGAACCTGACACATGAAACCTGACTTGACTCAAATCCTAAATATATTTTGGGCGGTGATGACAGATGGACTAGCACAGGCCAGCAGTTGTTGTCCAAAGAGCTATTTATACCAGCTGAGTCAGACCCAGGCCTGGGAAAGGTGGTGGGGCAGGCAGAAGCACTGCTTGTCAAGGACAGGCACCACACAGCAGTCAGCATAACGTCTGCTGAAAGAGGTCAGGCCCAGGGAGGTCGTCTATGTCTGGATCCTCCTCCTCCTCCTCCTCCTCCTCCTCCTCCTCCTCCTCCTCCTCCTCCAGGTGGCGTTCCCTGGGGCTGGAAAAGGAGCAGCAGTGGCAACAAAGGAAGTGGGAGCGTGCCAGGTGGCCAAGACCCTGCCAAGGGCCAGAGGAACTGCACCAGCATCTCCGGCGGCCAACAGCAGCCTGCAAGGAGCCACTGGTGTGCCATGATATGGTGGTGCAGAATGCCCTGTACACAGGGGACCTCACAGAAGTGCAGCGCCATTTCTCCGAGCATGCCGAGGTCAACTTGGTCATTGAGGCCAAGAGCCATGATCTGCGTTGGACTAGCCATAAATGGGGTAAGAAGAACTGGGGCAGAAGGAGGGTGAAGAGAGGTGGCTGGTTCCATTGGGTGGGGGTGGGCTGCTCAGGATGCCTGCTCTGGCCGAAGGAGTGCAGGGTGGGGAGGGGGGGTTGTGCTGTCCCTGTGCATGGGGGACGAGGCCCTTGGAGGGGGGAGGATCAAGCATCCCTCATGTCCTTGGAGAAGACTTTGGGAAGCCACACAACAATGAGTAGAGGGGAAGCAGGCTTAATAATAATAATACCATCTATGTCACTGATTGTCTCATGTAATACTTCTGTGTTATTTTATTGTATATATGTTATACTGGAAGCCACCCAGATGGGTGGGATATAAATCAAATAGATAGATAGATAGATAGATAGATAGATAGATAGATAGATAGATAGATAGATAGATAGATAGATAGATAGATAGATAGATAGATAGATAGATAGATAGATAGATAGATAGATAGATAGATAGATAGATAGATAGATAGATAGATAGATAGATAGATAGATAGATAGATAGATAGATAGATAGATAGATAGAACTCTACCAATCTAGCTCTACCATGGTATAATAATACCATGTAGAGGGAGGGAGGGAAGGAAGGAAGGAAGGAAGGAATGGCTTTCATGTCTCCTTTCTTCTGCCCCCAGAGCATTCTAGCTTCTAATGTTTTATGGGTGTTGGTCTTTCTTCATTCACTTTCGTGCCTCTTCACCAGAAATCTTCACCAGACATCTTTCTTCCAAGAAATTCTCAGCATCATGCGATAAACCCACATTTTAGATATTTCTGTCTTTTTTTTTTTTTACAGCTGTTTCTCTTCAGGCTCATGACTCACTTCCACATGTTATGTTTTTTAGCATGGTAATTGATCCTTTTCAGTATTTGTATACTCACTGTTGTCAGCTTTTATATTTTCTTTTAATGATGTAAGTCTCCTTGGGTCCTTTTAAGAAGAAAGGCAGGGTAAAAATATTTCAAATACAGTAAATAAATAAATAGAGCCAATAATACACAGCCTTGGGCAGTGTATATTTTCAGGGCCCACATTAAGTTTCTTTACATCCTTCACCCTAAGGAACGCACTTTCAGCTGCCTCAACTCTTGAGTTTTCCTCATAGTGGTGATTCCATTCTCCATTCTATCCAATTCCAAGGGACTCACATTTGCCAACAACTTCTACACATTCATGTTGGCGTTTTTAGGGCCGCTCTCTTTCTATAGCTTAACATAAGCTCACTTTCTGTGTGTCATTTTGGAACTGCTTTCATTAACAACTTCATTGGCCAGAATTCCATTCAAGAACCTTCCGCCCCACCCCCCAATGGATAAGGACTGTCAACTCTCACTGTGTGATTGATTATGTGATCACCCCCTCTACTCCATGATCCTGAAACAAAACTCTGGTCATTGGTTCTACTAAGCACCTTTTGCAAACATGGTAAGCTGCCACTTGTAATTCAATACCATATGCATACCAGATGGCACTGATAACTTCTCCACTGACCAGGATACTTAGGCATCCTTCAGTCTCAAGAGACGATGGTCACATGCTCTACATGGAGGACTTGGAACAGTGTCTAGTGTGGCTGAGGAGGCCGATTCGAGAGTGACAATTCCTTCCACACTGAAGACAAATCCAATCTGTCCCCTGTCCAGCTCCCTGATTTTGCTGCTTTTGTGACTTCCTCTTTCCCTCGTCCTGCTGGACAAGGGTCTCTTCAAATTGGGTGAGGCCGTGATGCAACGCCTGCCTCCAGGCTGAACGCTCAGATGTCAGAGTTTCCCATCTGTTGAGGTCCATTCCTAAGGCCTTCAGATCCTGCTTGCAGATGTCCTTGTATTGCAGCTGTGGTCTCCCTCTGGGGTGATTTCCCTGCACTAATTCTCCATACAGGAGATCCTTTGGAATCCGACCATCAGCCATTCTCATGACGTGCCCAAGCCAAAGTAGACATCACTGTTTCAGTAATGTATACCTGCTAAAAATTCCAGCTTGTTCTAGGACTACTCTATTTGGAACTTTGTCCTGCCAGGTGATACCAAAAATCTGTCGGAGGCAACGCATATGGAAGGTGTTCAGCATCCTCTCTTGCTGTGCATGAAGGATCCAGGACTCACTGCAGTACAGGAGTGTGCTCAGGACACAGGCTCTATAGACCTGGATCTTGGTATGTGTCGTCAGCTTCTTCTTGAGCCATACTCTCTTTGTGAGTCTAGAGAACATGATAGCTGCTTTGCCAATGTGTTTATCCAGCATAACATCTAGAGAGAGTACTTTCTTTTGAAACAGCAGGCACTTTATTTTTATTTTATTTATTTATTGCATTTATTGCACCTATCTAGTCAGCTTTGCTAAAGATGGTTCCAGAATGCTAATTAAAAAACCAGTGGCAAGAGTACACAATCACAGTTAACACCGAGAAGAAAAGTTAAAGGCATCTGAAGAAACAGGGTGGCTCCATGAGGAGCCTTCAGTTGATCTGAGATATAAAAAGGGGTCAGGTAGAAAATGTAAAAAGCTGGACAAACGACCATGGAGGATCATGAAGAAGGAGCCACCAGTATGTCTAAGGAGAAGGGTTAAAGCTGAAAACAAGCTCAAACTGACACAGTATCAAAAATATGAAAATGTGAAGTGTTCTGCTAGGCACAGAGCAAGGCGAGGGATGAGATACAAGCAGGCCCCCTGCATGGACAGAATGGAGAAACATGAACAGGTGACAGAGGGAAGGCTTAACATCTACTTGGTGTCCTCCCAAAAGGAAACAGTACCCAACCTAGAGCAAGCAGAAGAAGCTACTGCCCAGGGACAAAACAACATATTGGTCTGAAGCTGGTGCCAATATGAAGCTACTTCCGGTCATTTCACACAATGGTGCCCTTATGGCCCTTCCGTACAATGCACATTTGGCCCCATTTCAAAAAACACTCAGGCTTCAGCTGGACAAGGAGCTCTTCCTCTTCCACAGGGCTTCCTTGTCCAGAGGGCATCTGGGCAGGAGGAGCAGCAGCAGCAGCAGCAGCAGCAGCAGCTGGGGAAGCCTTCAAGGGCCAGGGAAAGTGACCACCTCGGCTGAAATGCCCTCCCTGCAGCTGCTGTCCAGCCACCTTGTGGAGAAGGAAAGGCAGCCTGTTCCATGGGGAGGCTCCATTTCCACTGCCTTAGAGAGGAGCATTTTTCACTCCAGATAATCCACAGTAAAAAGCTTATTGTCAGTTATTTGCAATGTGTAATTCCAGTCCAAGGTAGACAGAGGGGTGGCATGGGTCCATCCAGCTGCTTTATATGAATGCAAGCCTCTTGGGGCTGTTAAAACTGCACTCAAGGGCATTAAAGAAACATGCAGGTGTCAACACAGAACCTTTGGCTACATCAAGGGTGGCTCATGACTGGGGAGGGAGGGGGAGAGGCATTTTCCTGGTTTGGGGGAAAGATGTGTCCCCCCCATGCTTGTTCACAAGCCACTTCAGTCTAGCATCTTTGAGAATTCTTTAAGAACAAGGGAAGTCCCCTAAGACTGGACGCGCATTGTCTCTCTCTTCAATGAGGTGGGAAAAGAAGATTCAGGCAGACTTTTGGCAGTACTAGGAAATGTCTAGAAGAAATTGTTACACATTTGCTCTGTGAGCCCATACGAAAGAATGCACTGATTAATAAAAGCCAGCAAGTGTTTTTTTGAAAAGATTAATATTGTCTCTAATGCTATCTCTCCTTTTCCAATGTTCAAAATCACAAGCCGGATAGGTGAAATGCTTTGGATGTAGCGGCCAGAATTCTTGGTCTCAGCAATGCCAACCCTCATGACGTCCTTCTGGACAACCTGGTGGTATCCTTAGGGCTAAACAAGGCTATGGCTGGGACCTTTAGCTACTTGGCAGGAACAGTTCCTTGCCATCCTGGAGAAGTGACACGCTGGAGGCCTCAGGGTTCTCTCCTGACTTTGGAAGCATGGAAAATGCAAAGTTTTACTTTTAGTTGTGAAACATCAGAGGCACAAAATGTAGGTTTGGTGTCAGCTGGCTAGACCACAATATATGTGGGGGGAAAAAATCTAAGAGGGGTCTTAACAAACCACAAACTAAACATGCATAAACAGTGTGACATGTGGAGAGGGGAGTTAACACAATGCTAGGTTGCAACAGTAGAAATCCCAAAACAGTACATGCCATCAAGTCACTTCCAAGCTATGATGACCCTCTGAAAGAATGGCTTCCAGTAATAGTATCATTGTTTTCTACTTTGGTCATGTTGCAATTTTTATTTAGATGATTAAATCTGTTTCAAGAGCTCTGTTAGGAGGTCTCATTCTTGGCAGAGTAAACAGTGATGGTTTTCCCTCTGAGCATTTTAATCCCACCTTATTTATCTGTTCTCTGGAGCAATAAAACCAGACAGATGCTAACCTTAAAATAAAATAATCCTAAATTTATTTAGAAAAAGGATAGATGAGTTTGTTTATTTATTGGGCAGAAAGGCCTCCCTTAAATGAGACAGAAGAGCCTGCCAGAGGGTTGGATTCGAGAGCCACTCTTGGCACCCCCTCTAGAAGTACCGCTCTGAGGTCCTACGATCCTGGCATATTCCTCGGTCCCTTCGGTCCTCTGCTCTGTGGATTCTCTGGGCTGACTTTTGTTGCCAGAACAAGATGGAAATTATGTTGAGATCCCTTGAATGTTGCTTGTTCTGTGCCCTCCTTGAGGTGCCTCCTACTCATAGCAACCTTATACATGAGCGCTCTCCAAAATATCCCATCCTCAGCCACTCTGCTAAGCTCCTGCAGACTCAAGCACATACTAGTCTCTTTTAGAGAATCAGTCCATCTCACGTTGGGTCTTCCTCTTTTCCTGCTGCCTTCCACCTTTCCCAGAGTCATTGCCTTTTCCCCAGAATCCTGCCTTTTCATGATGTGTCGAAAGCAGGACAGCCCCAGTTTCAACATTTTGGCTTCCAGAGAGAATTCAGGCTTGATTTGATCTAGGACCCACTTGTTCATCAGGCAGTTGAGGTTATGCAGAAAGATCTCTTCCATCACCCTTTCCAGACCAAGGCTTTACTGGACCACCCTCGTATCCCACACGCCGGACACCAATTATATGTAGCGGGCCACCCTGAAGCCTCTACTAACTCAGGCCTCCAGGAGTGCTCACTACTCTTCTTCAACTGCTGCCACCAAAGATTATTCAATATTCAAAAAGACAAGTGTTTCTTCCAAACAAAACTTGTTAATTGGTATAATAAAATAAAATGAGTAAATCACAGGTAGATAATCAAGTTGTAAATCACTAAATCACACAGACTTTTCCCTCACTGACTATTTTGGCTCACAGGCCTACGAACATGCTAATCACTAACTCTCTATCTATCAATCTATCAATCTCCCTTTCTCGCATCACACACCCCTTTATATATTCCAGCTCCTCCCCCTTCAGCACCACCCTCCGTCCCCTCATTGGCTGATGTTCCACTGCCCAGCTGTGACGGACAGGTGAGAGCAGGGCTGAATGTTACACCTGCTTTCAAACAGAACTCTTTTTTTCCTGTCAGTGTTCTTCACTGTCCAGCTTTCACACCTGTACGTACATAGTGATCAGTAATAGCCTGAATGATCTTGGTCTTGCTCTCCAGTGACATATCCTTACACTTGATATTTGTGGCCTCCCAGCTCCAGAGGTTCCTAAATGAGGCGGAGTATCTAGACCTGTTTCAGTCTGGCTTCAGGCCTGGTTATGCGACAGAGATGGCTTTGGTCGCCTTGGTAGATGGCCTATGACGGGCACTGGATAAGGAGTCTGTGTCCCTGTTGGTTTTGCTGGACCTCTCAGTGGTTTTCGATACTATTGACCCCAGTATCCTCCTGACCCATCTCTCTGGAATGGGACTTGATGGGACTGTTTCACGGTGGCCCCAATCCTCCTTAGAGGAGGGAACTGAAAAGGTGGTGCTGGAGGATTCGTGTTTAACACCTTGGACACTGACCTGTGTGGTCCCTCGGGGTTCTGTTTTGTCTCCTATATTATTCAACATCTACACTGAAACCACCGGGAAAGATGATCCGGCGTTTCAGGGTTTGGTGTCACCAGCATGTGGATGACACCCAACTCCACCTCTCCCTGCCACCTAAATCTGAGGAAGTTGCTTTGGCTCTGGATCAGTGTTTGGCATCGGTAACAAACTGGATGAAGGTGAATAAACTGAAACTTAATCCGGAGAAGACAGAGGTGCTCCTGGTCAGTTGAAAAGCAGATCAAGAAATAGGGATGCAGCCTGTACTGGATGGGGTTGCACTCCCACTGAAAAAAACAGGTGTGCTGCTTGGGGATACTCTTGGATTCATCCTAGAACCTGGATGCCCAGGTCTTGGCAGTGGCCAGGAGTGCATTTGCACAATTGAAAGTACTGTAGTGTGCCAACCATATCTGTTTATTGAGATATCTGATCTGGCCACTATGACACATGACTTAGTTACTTCCTGGCTGGATTATTGTGATGTGCTTTATGTGGGGCTGCCAATGGAAAGTGTCAGGAAACTTCTGAGAGTCCAAAACGCAGCAGCTTTGACTGGATTTTTAGTACTGCTTGTGTTTTCCATTTCTCAGAGTAGCATTTTTAAAATATTTGTATACTTATTGTTCTTAGCCTTAGCATTGCCTTTTAATGATGTAAGATGCCTCTTTATACTCTTTTTAGCCTTAAATATCATCTTTTAATGATGTTAACTACCACTGTTTACTCACTGTTTTCAACTTTAAATATTGTCTTTCAGTGTTGTAAGCTGCCTTAGGTCCTTTTCGAGGAAAAAGATGGGATAAAAATATTTTAAATAAACCATTCCTTCATTGCTGTCTCAGTCTTTTTCTGATTTCTTGGCTGCAGTCTCCCGTTGGAGGGATGGTTGAGCCAAGGTGTACAAATCTCTCTGTCAATTTCTTTATGGTCATCCTAAAAGTTGTGTAGTTCTTCCGTAGTAGTGATTTTTGCCTCCTTAATGTTTATCTGCATCCTGCTTTAGCCCTTTTTTTCCCCACTTTTTGTACAGTCCTTGCTGCTTTCTGCCACAGAAAGTGTGTCCTCCGCATATCTTAAAGGGAATAAAATGCGCCCTTGTCGGACACTTTTGCATATAGGAAACCATTCTGTCCAATTGGTAGCTTCTTGTTCACAAGACAAGTTAGGCATCAGGACCATCAAGGGCTTTCAGAATGACCCCCTAGCTTCTCTTATGTATAGAGACCTCTGTTTACCAACCCTTCCATCTGCTTGCCCCATTTGGCACAGGCTTTCATGATGATGGGAAATCAAGCACGCCTATCCACATGCACAGGGGCATCCAGGCAGAATATCCTTTCTCTGATTCCTGGCTTCCTTTTTAAATTCATGCTGTGTGTCTCCTCCCGTTCTTCCACACGTGCTGGTCAGTTCTGCCCCACTTTCTTTTTAAGGAGACTTTTTAAAAAATCGTCCAGCTATTGGTTGTGGTGGGTTTTTCGGGCTCTTTGGCCGTGTTCTGAAGGTTGTTCTTCCTAATGTTTCGCCAGTCTCTGTGGCCATGGGCATCTTCAGAGGACAGCACTCTGTGCTCATGAATGAATGAATGAAAGAAGTGCTGTCCTCTGAAGATGCCCATGGCCACAGAGACTGGCGAAACGTTAGGAAGAACAACCTTCAGAACACCGCCAAAGAGCCCGAAAAACCCACAACAACCATTAGATCCGGGCCGTGAAAGCCTTCGCGAATACGTCCAGCTATCTTTATTGTTCTGTAACCACTGCGCACTGTAACACTCCACCCCTCTTTTTTTTTTTTTTTTTTTTTTTTGCCTCGCAATATAAACATCGGCCAGACTGGAGGAACAATTCCCCTTTTGTAATTAGATATGAGTGAAAAGGTTTATTCAAACATCAGGGCCCTCTTTTTTTCTGTTCTGCTTTCCGCGTTGATTGCGACATAGGGGACCCGACACGACTTGCTAAGGTCTCGAAAAGAAGGGGGTGAACTCCCCACGCCCACCAGCCCCTCCTTCCCCTTAGGGGCAGAGACACCTGCCCGGCATCCTCGCTCCCCCGCCCCAACCCCGCGCCGCCGCCCAGCGCTTCTCCTTTAAACAGGCCCTTGGCCAAGCGTCACAAGATCGGGGGCCCAGAATAGAAGTTCGCGCTGGGAGCGGGGGAGAGGCAGCGGTTGCCACTCCAAGCATTTCCTTCCTGCGGGGGAAGATCGGGTCCCGTCCCGTCAGCCATGGAACCGATTAACACGCGCAGGGCGAAGGGCCCGGTCCTGGCCTTCTGGCAGGCCCTGCTAGCGGGCGACAGCTGTGCCATCCTCTGTCTCCTGAAGGACAGCGAGAGCGGCGTGGGCCCCAACTCCGTCTTCGACACCAGCGACCTGGACGAGTGGAAGAACTACCGCTCCAACTCGCGCTGGTTGAGTGCGCCAAAAGCGAGCAGCCGGCTGGGGGACGGGCTGGGCTGGACCCGGGTGGCCACCTCTCCCAAGAGCGGGCCAAGACTCCGCCGGGGTTCGGGCCGCCGCCGCCGCGGGCCGGCAAGGAGCGCTCCCTCGTTCCGGGGCTGGGGAGAGCCTGCCATGGCCTGTCTCCGTTCTAGCCCCGGTTGATAAGCCTCCCTCGGCTCAGCCGACGGAGCACAGCGTCTCCGAGCGCGGGCAGGCAGCCTTGATGAAGGTGGCTGCCCTCCAGGGCCGCACGCTGTTCATGCGCAGAGGTCAATCCGGTGTGCAGGGAGCCCTGCTCCTCCCGGTTGGGCCGCGTGCCTTGCCTGTGTGCTTCGAGGTGCCCCGCTTGCGTGGGTTTTACACCGAAAGGCGGGTCTTGAAAAGCTCCAGAAGTAATTTATCTGCGCGGCCCTTTGCTGGCACTGACTTCTCTTTCTTTCTTTCTCGGTCCCGGTCCCGATCCCCGATCCCCGACCCCCATCCCCGGCCTTTCAGGGCTTTGGTCTCTGACCTACCAGCAGGAGCTCACCACCCCCCTGCACGTGACGGCCAGCCGCGGCTTCCTGGACTGCTTGCGCCACCTGCTGCTCCGCGGGGCGGACGTGGACTTGGCCCCGGGCGGACAGACGGCTCTGCACGAGACCTGCGCGGCTGCCAAGACGGACTGCGCCCGACTGCTGCTCTCTTTCGGGGCTGACCCCAACGCCACTTCGGAAGCAGGATTCCAGCCCCTTCACCTCTGCCGGAGCCCGGACTCCATCGAGTGAGTCTTCGGCGCGCCCACTGGTGCCCGCGGAGGCCTTGGGAGGGGGCGCCCTTGCCCCCGCTCGGAGGGCATCGCCGCTGCCAAAGCAGGAGACGTCGTCCCCTCTCTCCCCAGAGAGACGCGGCCTTGCCCGCGGTGGTGTCCCTGCTCTTGGGCAGCCCCCTTTCTGTGGGGACCCAGCCGGAGAAAGCAGCGCCAGGGGAAAGGCTGGAATGAGCAAACCGGCCCATAAACGAAGAGGTATCGCAGGCGCGCCACGGGGCAGAGGCGGGGAGGGAGAGACGGAGGGAGGGAGGGAGGCGGGCGGGCTCAGTCGGAGTCAGGTGCAGCGAGAGTCGCGGGGGGGGGGGGCGGCGGCCCCGTCGTATCCCCTGACCGGCGCTCTTACTCTTCCCATCAGGTGCGGCCGCCTCCTGCTCCGCCACGGCGCCAACGTGAACGCGGCTTCTGAGGAAGAAGAGGAGACGCCGCTGCACGTGGCGGCCCGGCTGGGCTTGGCGGAGCACGTCCGGCTCTACCTGCGCCACGGGGCGAACCTGGAGGCCAAGAATGCCGAGGGGCAAACCCCCCTGAATGCCGCCTGCGCGCAGCCTCACCCGCCCCAGGTCATGGGCAACTACTACGACGTGTGCCGGCAGCTGGTGGAGGCGGGGGCGTGCGTGAACGCCGCGGACCAGGACCGCCAGCGCCCACTTCATCAGGCCTGCAAAACCGCCAACCCCCGCGTGGTGGCGCTGCTCCTCGCCCAGGGCGCCAACGTGAACATCATGACCTACAGCGGCAGCACCGCCCTGCACAACATCCTTCAGGTGGCCGCCTACAGGCTGGAGCACCAGCCGGAGCTGGTGGTGCGCGACCTGCTGAACTACGGGGCCGTACGCGTCTGGCCAGGCGCTCTGCTCAAGGTGCGTAGGGGACGCCGGAGTGGGAGTCGGGCAGCGGGGCCGGGGGCCACTTTCCAGACCAGCTCTTGAGGAAACCCTGGGCCCTTCCGGCTGGTCGGGGTACAACCTCCACATTCCCTGGTCAGGCTGTGCTGGTTTAGTTGATTTTGGAAGTCCTCCTCCGAAAACCAAAGTTACTTTCCCAAGCTATGCTTCGGGACTCCAACTGCTTCCGGGCGCCCTGAAGTCCCCTTCCCGCTCCCAGAGGACAAAGAACCTGCCTGATCTGCTCTGCGGGGAGCCTCCTTAACCCAAAAAGCCGAGTGGCAGGGCCGGGGGGGGGGGAGCAACTGCGGGCGGGAGTGGGGCTGGGGAACGTCCTGAGCCCCGCTGCTCTAGGCCACCCGCTCAGCGTGCAAGGAGTCAACTGTCTGTCTTAATTCCCAGCTTGGCAGATTGCTCTCTCCTTTGGGAAAAGGCAAGGAAATCGGCAATTAACACTAATTAATCTGCTATTAACACCAGATAATAAGGGTAGAGCAGTTCCCTGCAGCCGGCTCAACCATTTGACTGGCAGTCTAGACGGAATGGAGAGAGGCTTCCGCGAAGCCACCTGAACTGGATGGGGAAAAGACGTGGGATCGGGGTGTGGCTTCCGGGAGCCCCGCTGAAGAGCGGTGGAGGTCCCCGCCAGGACTTCTCTGGGAAGGGTCACGGGCTGGCGTGACCCTTTCCTCCACCGCGCAGGGGGTTCTGGAGATGCGGCGGCCATTGCCCTTGTCTTTGTAGGCGAGGGGCAGAGAGACCTCAGCCAGCCCCTGGCGAGAGGGCAGGGGAAGGAGAGAGCTATGGTTGCCTTGATCCCTCAGGTTGCCAAGGCTCCTGGAGGGGAGACGCTTCTATACCTGTCCCCGGAGGAACAGCAACCCCCTTAGTCTTTTGCAGCCAAGGGGATGAAGGTTCCTGTTAAAGGGAGGGAAGGTGCTACTTAAACGTTCATGGGCTGCAGCCCAGGTTAATGCAGAGAGCTTGGGCTTTAATAAGCGCGCTCTCGTCCTTAAAGTAGGCTGAAAGGCCACCTTATTCTCCTAAGTACTGTATATGATTCAGGTGGTGGCTCAAAGCAGATCACACACACCCTGGGTCCCCATGGGTATCTGTCCTGTGGAACCATGTGATAAAGGACAGGGCGGACGCCCCCCCCCCCAGCAATACCTCCCACACCAAAGGGTTCTTTGGTCCTTTATGAAGTACCCTGTCTGGGTCAAACTGTCTGGCAGATGAAGGAGCCCCCGGAGACTAGAAACCAAGACCAACCAGCTTAGCTGCTTGGAAAGTGGGAGTTCAGGCTTGATTTGATGTGGTAGCCACGTCCTCCTGGCATCTGGCTGCAAGTCTGGGGCATCTGGCCTGATCCCAGGGTGGGGCAAGTCCCAGCAATGCTTCCAAGCAGAAACCTAACCAGAGTGCAAGGTAGTGCAAGTGCCAGAGATCTTGAGCTTGATTCCAAAACAGTCCAAGGGTTGTGCAAGTAAGGAGGGAGAGAGCCCAAAAGGCCACAGGTGGCAAGGAGTCAGCAGCCAAAGTCTCGGTGCAAGGCACTGCCTTCCATGGCTTTGAGTCCCAAAAGAGGGCTCTTTATATAGTTGGGCTGCCTGGGCTCCTCCTTGATCTCAGCTGCAGGGGCCTCCCCGGGAGAAAGAGGTAAAAGCTCCTTCTCCAAAAGAGGAGGAACTTTCCTCTGCAGCTGTGCATCCCTTCTGGTTCTTCCCTAATAATATGTCTGGTTTCAATCTGCAGTTTTTCTGGTTCACAGTCAGTTGGGTTTAGTAACGCAAATTTATTTTTATGTAGTATCCCACCTATTACTGGTGGTTTATTTCTTCCAAGTAATTTTAGAGTAGCTTTGACTTCATTTTCTGTAATTACAAGCTTTTCATCAAAATGTTCTTCTGTGAAGAAATCTGCCATCTATACATCTCTCCTGTGTCATTCTTAGATTCATTGTTCATATTCTCTTTTTATTTTATCATGATCAGTTAATGCATTTCTCTGCTGATCTTCTAGCATCCTTAACCTAGGTTTCAGAACCAGTGTGGATCAAGGGACAGTCTGCGAATCAGGAGATCTTGGTGAGATCCCCACTTGATCATGGAAACTCACTGGCACCTGGTCTTTAAATTCTTCATAAATGTTGTTTAAATTACATTTTGGTGCTCTGATAGTTTGAGTGTTGTCCTGCAGCTATACTCTAATTTGCAACATTAACAGTTCATTATCTGTTCCATAGCCTAATCCTGGTCTTGTTTTCATAGAAAAAAGAGGAGCTTCTGCAATCTGTCTTCTGCTTCTAATTAGGGTATATGGTCTATTTGATCTCTAGACCGGCCTTCCCATGACGCCCACATGTGTGACTCTCTGTTCAATTGCCTGAAACATATATTTGTAACAAACAGATAGTTAATTTCAGAGAACAAGTCTACAAAATCATTCTCTACCTCTCTTCTGACTCCTCAGCCCAATTCTCTGATTATGCTTGGTTTTGCTTTATCTCTTAATTTTGCTTTCTGGCCAACCATGCTTATCAGCACATGATGTCATGGTGTGTGGTCAATTTCTTCCTGGACACAGCCATCAAATTTTTCCATTTATTCATCTTCAGCATCTATAGTTAGTCCATGAACTTGAAAAAAGTCTGATTGATATTATTTGATCACACTTTGCATTGAGGCCCCTAGGTGGTTGCACTATATCATGCCTCAGTGTTAGATCCACACAGTTTCTTCTGTTTGGTCATTGCCAGAGTAAAATACTTTGCACTTAGCTGAGTAAAAAGATCCTCTTTAATTCTTTCACACCACATATTGCAACATTTAGATGTTCCATTTCTAATTTTACAGTTTCAGGCTTAACTTAATTCTTTTTTTTTAATCAGCAAGATGTTTTTTCAACTATAATACAGTTGCTACATTAGTGATGGTGCTATTTGTACATATCCTTTCCTTTTCTCCAGTAACTGACTGAGTGCCTTCTAACCTGGGAATGTCATCTTTCAGCACTATATCTTGTTTCATTTTGTGTTAGAGCTGTGGGCTTATGAACTTTGTAGTCCCAGTAGAGAGGAATATCTTTAATTCCCTTAATGCACAGCAAAAGGGCTGGCTCCCAGATGCTCCCCACCTGCTCTGCTTCTGAACTGGTGGTGGGTTACTCTGGGAGGGAAGCGACTTGTACTGCACAGACAATGCTGGATGGCTTCCGCCACCCCACCCTCCCCACCGCACACCGGTTGGTGGAACTGGGAGAACTACTTCTATAGAGTATATTAATCAGGTGATCTGATTGATTCAGCTACCCACTCAGTCTAAAACCCAACACCTTAACAGTGACCATATTTTGAAAAAGACAAAAACAAGGAGCCTTGTCGCAATTTAGAGAGCGGCAGGTTTTATCTGGCCTAAGTTTCGTGGGCTGCACCTTTCCACCCAGCCCCCCACACCACCCTGGGAAAAACACAAGGGCTGCGGTCTATGGCGGCCCTGCAGGAAAAGAAGAACACTTGGTTCCAGGTCCGGATGGAGCAAAGTCCAGTGGACGCCGGTCTCCGCGCTTGTGCCCTGGCTCTTCTCCAGTTTGGAACACTCCCCGGGATCCTGCCGCCCCGACGCCCCTGGCCCCGAAATGGCTGCTTTGTCTGGCGGCGAGGGGCGGGGGTGTCTCCCGCTGGCGTAGATGGGCGGAAAGGCGGGGTAGTTCTCGGATCAGGCGGCACCGAGGGGTAAGCTCCAACCCCTCAACCCTCTACCGGCTGAGCCTCCGTTTGGCGCCCCAAAAGGGAGGGGTACTGGCCGGCTGCAGGGTGCCTCCCTGAGAGTCTTGTCAGGGCGCGCCCGGGTGTTGCGCTCTCGCTCTCGCTCTCGCTCTTGTTCTCTCTCTCTCTCTCTCTCTCTCTCTCTCTCTCTCTCTCTCTCTCTCACACACACACACACACACACACACACACACACACACACATCACCCAGGATATTGGCACCCAGTGCTACTGTTAGCCCCCGGTGTTGGGACGGCAGGGCTGCCCTATGGAACCGGGAGAAGGAGGGGCGGAGGACTGGGCGGCGCCTGGGCCACCCGCGAGGGGCTCTGAGCCTAGACTGGAGAGGGGGTGTCTGGCAGCAGACCAGGACATTCTCGGGGGCGGAGGGGCGGGCGGAGCAGCCATGGCAGTCCCTCCTAGCGAGAGAAGGGTTTTGTGGCACTTGAAGACCAAGACGTTTCAGGGGCACAAGCTGCCCTGCCCTGCAGCCAAATTCCCCGGAGGCATCTGACCCGGCATTTTTCCTGAGGGTCTTCCAGGGAGGTTTCTACAAAGTAGTTGAGAGTCTTAGGCAGCGGCTTTCTGGCGAAGTTGAGTTCGCGGGAAGCAAAGAGGACTGAGAGCGGGTATGATCGCTTCTGAGGCGGCCCAACATCCTGACCGCAAGAGCCGTTTGCCAGGGGGACAGTGGGTGGCCTTGAAAGGGGGCCAGCGCTCCTTCCCTGGAGGCGCTTAAGCAGAAGCTGGAATGCTACCTGGCAGGGATGCTTTCTGGCAGCTGTGGGCTTCGATGGCCCTTGAGTCCTCCTCGCCCATTCTGTGACCCAAGTTTCCACAGAACTGTCTTCTGCTGGGCCCCACAGAGCCGCTCGGAGGGTCTGCGGCTGCGGGAAGACGGCCAGACTGACCTTCTTCCCGGCTTCTAAGCGGGTCGGGCTGCGGCCTCGGTCCAGGCCTCGCTGGTTCTGCAGCGCTATCCTGGCTCTTTCTCTTCCACAGGTGCTGCGCTACTGCTGCGCCTCTCCCCGCACCGTCGAGGCCCTGGTCAACACCTATGAGCGGGTGCGCGTCACGGAAGAGTGGACAGAGGCTGTCCCGGAGGAAGTGGTGCAGGTGAGCCAGGGTGAGGGTTGGGGTCCGTGGTTCATCTCTTTCCCCGCTATTGCACCAGAGGCCCAAGTGCCTCCGGAGCTCCAGGAAAAAAAAGAGCAGCGCTCCGCTCCTGCTGGTTTTCATTTTGGATCAGAAGGCGCATGGCTGGCAGAGGGCTGTACCGACAAGGGCCGGGATCGGGGCCTGCGAACGGCGACCCCGTGAGGCCTTCCATGTTCCTATCCACGGCTAGGCTCCAGCCCACCTGAAGTTGAGCGGGGGGGGGGAGAGAAAAGCATTAGAAGAGAGGGCGGGGTGGGAGGTGGCAGCAGCTCCCCTCCCGCACCGCGCAGCTGGGCTCTGACTGTGTCAATGCCCTGCCTGCCAGCCAGCCTCTCATCTTTTCTTTGCAGCGGCACCCTCGGTTTTTCCAGTCGCTGTTCTCCCTGGGCCAGAGCCCCCGCGCGCTGCAGCATCTGGCCCGCTGCTCCCTGCGATGCCACCTCGAGGGCCGCCTGCTCCGGGCCCTCCCCGAGCTTCACCTGCCGCCGGCCCTGTGCCAGTTCCTGCTGCTGCGCTTCGAAGATGTGCTTTACTAGGGTGACTGTCGGATGTCCGTCGGTCTGGCAAGAACCGTCCCTTCCCTTTGCAGCCGCCCCTGCAGCCGACGCTTCTTTCAAGGGCCAGCGAGCGAGCAGTAAATAGCAGAACCACGCCGAGACCTGGCGAAGGCGAAGAGGCAGGCCAGTCTTCCCCGCTGAAGCCGCTGGGCGACCCCTTTGGGAGCGAAGCCGGATCAGAGGTTGCTTCGGCGTGCTGCCTCGTTGCCGGTGCACCCCCCACCCCCCCATTATTTGTTAACCGACCCATCGATCTGCGACGCTTGCAGCCTGGGGACAAAGGATGCGAGGGTAGGGGTTCCCGAGCAAAGAGCCAGGCAGGGGAGCGAGCGGACGCTGGTGCTGGGCGGGAGCTAAGGAGGCGGCTTCCTCCGCGCAGAGCGGAGGGAAACGGCTGAGTCGGATAACGGACAGAGGAAAAACGGGAGCTGGCATCGGACCCTCTTGCCTCTCTGAACCAGGGACCGACGGAGAAGGGAGAGGGCGAATCCTGCGAGCAGGGCGAATTTCCTTCGGGCAGGACGGAGGTAAGCAAAGGTCCCGGCGGAAGGAACGCCTGGCGAAGGCAAGCAAGTGGCTGTCCGGCGGGAGGGCAGGCAGCGGCCCAGGAAAAGCCCCATTCGTTTCTCACGGACGTCCACGATCCGCCTGCGTTTCCCGCACCTCTTTTAAGGACTGGAGACTCGGTCCTTCCTCAGAATTTTGGCCTCTTCCTTTCGCCTATCTTTGTACAACCCCGCCCCATCCTTCAATAAACTGGCGCCTTTGGACGCCTCCCGCTCCCAATGGTGTGGCTCCAGACTTCCAGGACCCGGCAGGACCCCTGCCTTCAGTCTTTTGCTTCTTTCCATCCCAAGGGGGGGGGGGGAGGGAGGCAGGGGGGCTTATGTTGGCAGGGGAGTGGTCCTGATTCTTCTAGCACTCAGCCCTCAGCCTTGGGGTCACTGCTCTCCCCCGCCAATAAATCTTGCCTTCCGGAGGGGATCTCTTGCTATGGGATCCTGACGCCTTTCTTTTGCCACCTGGCTTGGAAGCCGGTGCCCAGGGAGTCAGGCCTGCATCTGGAGCGGGGTCTCCTCTAGGGAAGACGGGATGGCCGGGGATGCGGGGCGTTTTGCTGGCATTCCTTTTTCCCTCGTCGTTTCCGTTCCTTGGCCTGCGTTTTCTCCCGTTCTCTTGCTGAAACCTCCCACCTCTCTCTCTTTCACGGGTTCATCATGAACTCCCACAATTCTTCTGTGAGAGGCTAGGCACACCCGAGTTGGGGGAAGAAACACTACCTTCCGCGACAGGGAGGTTCCCCTGGGAGGACACATGATTGCCCTTCCCCTGGCTTTGGGCTTCTGCCCGGCCGAACCGAGCAGCCAAACTGGCCTGATCAAGACGGGGGGGGGGAGTGGCCCTGGATCGGGGGGGGCGCAGCTTTCCCTCTCCCCTGAGTAGGAAGGAGGAGGATTTGGGTCCCCTTTAGTGGCAGAAATCCAAAACGGCCCAAACGAGCGGCAAATGGGCCTGGCTGCGAATCCGGCACCTTCGCCCTGCGAGTGGCCGGAAGACAGGACGGCGCGTGTCCGCTGAAGGGCTTTTCCTGGCTCCCAGGAGTGGATGCCCATTCGCAGGACAAATGCCTGCTGAGCAGCCTGGCGCATGGAGAGAGAGAAACGTTCCAAGCTGGAGGCAGAGGCCCCGAGGTAGGGGCTCCTAAAAGACGAGGAGGTGCGCTGCTTGGGAAACGGAGGAAACCCCCCCCCCCCCTATGGCCCTGGAGCCTTCCGTCGCTTCAGAGGCAGCTCCGAGAAAAGAAAGAATCTGGAACCGCCGGACTTGGGAGGGGGGCACATCCTGCCGACTGGGTCACCCAGTGCCCTGCCTCTGGTGGAACCTAGCATCCGGAAGAAACCGGATGAGCCAATGAGCCACGGCAGCAACCCGCTCCCAGCGCGCATCCCTCCCTCCTCCCGCACCCCAGGGCAAAGCCCTTCAGCAGCATAAAGCGCCGAAGTGTGTGTAGCTGGGGGAGGGAGACCACCGGGTCCCGTGCAATCCGCCCTCAAACACCCTCCCCAGAATCTAGTCTTTGCTCTTCCCCAAGATGACAAGGGCACACTAGTAAGAGGAGAAACCAGGAGAGATCGCTTCCCGTCGTTTGCAACCCACCCCTGGGAGGGACCCACCCTGGCCCAATAGTAACTGGGAACTGTGACCTGATGTAGGACCTCTCCCACCCCACAGCCCACACGGCCTCATTTCGGATACTCCACACCACACCACGGCTGTACCGGAGGCAGAAGGACGAGATTTCCCTTGCTCCCGAGGAAAAAGAGAGTCAAATACGCCCGGCGTTTTCCAGGAGAGATGCCAAAGGAAATGTTCAGCCAACCAGAAGCGGGTTGTGGGGGGCTGAGGTAGGGCTTGGCAGGGGGCGGGGGCAGAGAAGGAGCCCTGCCCAGCCATCGCAAGCACTTTCGGGCTTGAGGGGTGGGCGTGTGGGGCCCGCCAAGGCCCAGCGTTAGGAGACGCTCCCGTTACCGCTGTCGACCTGATTCCTCCGGCTGAGTTCGGGACTCCCTTTGCCTCTCCAGGACTCATCCCGAGTTAGGGAGGCTCAAAGGCCACCCGGGGTGTGACAAACCCAGACCTACTGGGATAGGTCACACAGTTACACTAAGCTGCCACCAACCATTCCCTTTAATAAGTCACACAGACCAGGGATGGATTTTTAAACAATAAAAAAAATAAGGTTTATTTAAATACACACAGGGTAAAATAAGCAATCAGGTGAATAAAATAAAGTAACGTGGCTTATTCTCACACACACAAGCATACAGTTTGGTTCACCTAGAACCTTTAACTTAAAGCACAGACCCTGAACCCATCAGTTCTGGCTAACCCACAGACCCCTGAACCTTTCAGGCTGGTACTCTGACACACAGTAGTACCCTGTCAGACACACAGACTCCCACAACAGCTTCTTCTTCCCCAGCTGCTGCTTCGTCCCAACCCAGTGTCTCACAGTCTGTCTCAGCATCTCCCCTTCACCACACAGGCATCACATATTTATACAGTACAGCCCCTCCTCCTGATGTCCCGCCTTCCACTCCCCATAGGATGGAACTTTCCCTCCAAACCCATGACAGACAGGTAACATCAGTGCTGTTATGTAACACCTCCCCTCTTTATAAGTTGTTTTGTAGGGGGAAAGCTAAGGTGCTTTTCACCAAAAAACAACCTGGGTAAAACATACAAAAACATTTATACATACCAAATAATACTCACTTATACTTACATTCTAAGTTAAACCATAGCAAATAGGCATTTAAAACATTACCATATACATTACATCAATTTACCTTTATTCATACAAACCAATTTAAAACCAGGCACATTTTAACTTTTTGTTCTCATTATATACATATAGTCCATGTTCTTTCACCGTCTTCAGTCTTCAGGTCTTCTTGATAAGGCGTCAGCAACACAGTTCACTGACCCTCTGACCACCTTCACTTCAAAGTCATAGTCCTGTAGGTTTAAAGCCCACCTCATAAGTTTGCTATTGTGGGTTTTCATTGTCTTTAACCATTGCAATGGTGAATGGTCAGTACACAGAACAAAATGTCTTCCCCAGATGTAAGGCTTGGCCTTCTGGATCGCGTAGACTATGGCCAAACACTCCTTCTCCACGGTTGCCAAATGTCTCTCACCTTTTTGAAGTTTCCTACTCAGGTAGGACACTGGATGCTGGTCACCATTCTCATCCTCCTGGCACAGAACTGCTCCTACCCCGCTGTTAGACGCATCGGTGTAGATGATAAACTCCCGGTCGAAGTCTGGAGCCCGCAACACAGGATAGTTGATTAACGCCTCCTTCAACCTCTGGAACGCCGCCTCACAGTCGCTGGCCCACGGGATGCGGTCATCAGCCTTCTTCCTCGTCAGATCGGTCAGCGGAGCCGCAATCTCGCTAAACCTCGGGATGAACTTTCTGTAGTAGCCCACCAACCCAAGAAATGATTTGACTTTTCTCTTGGTGGTGGGTCTAGGCCAATCTCGAACAGCTTCTATTTTGGCCTCCAGGGGTTTTATCATTCCTCCCCCTACCATGTGACCTAAGTATTTTATTTCTGGGCTACCCAGCTGACACTTGCTGGCCTTTACTGTTAGCCCTGCTGCACTTAACCTCTGCAGCACTAACTCCAGGTGTATCAGGTGATCTTCCCAGGTATTACTGAAGATCCCTATGTCATCAATGTAGGCCACTGTAAAGTCACTGAGCCCTGCCAAGGTCTGGTCCATCAGCCTTTGGAATGTGGCTGGTGCATTTCTGAGACCAAAGCTCAGGACTCGAAACTCATAGAGACCAAAAGGGCTGCAAAAGGCAGTCTTTTCTTGATCCCTGGGATCAATTCTTAATTGCCAATATCCCTTTACCAGGTCCAATGATGAGATGAACCGACAACCCCCTATGGTTTCAATCAGGTTGTCTAGCCTGGGCATTGGGTAGGCATCAGGAGTGGTTACACGGTTTAATTTCCTGTAATCAACACAAAACCTAATGCTCCCATCAGGCTTGTCCACAAGGACTATCGGAGAGGACCAAGGGCTAGAAGAGGGGACGATTATGTTCTCCCTCAGCATCTCGTCCAGCTCCTTCCGCACCTTGTCCCTATAGGGTCCCGTTACTCGGTATGGGGATACTGCCTGCGGGGGTGCATCCCCTGTGTGGATCCGATGCATCACTCCCTTCACTATCCCCGGCTTGTTGGAAAATACCTGTTGATATTTATTAAGCAGCATTTTTAGTTCTTGCTGCTGGTCTTGGGTGAGTGCAGGACTGATCTTTACCTCCTCTGGGTTGTATTTTACTTCCCCTCTACCCTCCCAGAAGGGTAATTCAGCTTCCTCACTCTCAGCTGCTTTTATCGCAAATAAAACCCTCTGTTCCCCTCTGTAGTAGGGTTTTAGGGCATTCACATGAACCACCCTCCTTGCTTGGTTCTCCTCCTGCTCTATAAGGTAGTTCAGGTCTGACATCTTGGAAATGACCCTATATGGTCCTGCCCATTTGAGCTGCAGTTTGTTCTCTCTGCAGGGCCTAAGCCAAAGCACTTCCTCCCCTGGGTCAAAGTGCCTCTCTCTAGCTTTGTGGTCATACCATGTTTTCTGTCTGACCTTCTGAGCTTGCAGGTTTTCTGCTGCCAGCTCTAGATTTCTCCTTAGGTCATTCATCAAGGTGTCTATGTAAGTCACAACGTCTTGTGGGTCATCCTGGGTGATCTGCTCCCAATTTTGTTTGATCAAATCAAGGGGCCCTTTCACCCTTCTCCCAAATAGAAGTTCGAATGGACTGAACCCGGTACTGGCTTGTGGCACTGATCGATAAGCAAACAAAAGGGATTGCAGCTTCTGGTCCCAATTGTTTGGATTCTCTGCCAAGTAAGCCCTAATCATGCGCATTAGAGTCCCATTGAACTTCTCAGTTAACCCATTACTTTCAGGATGATAGGCAGTGGTTTCCTTGTGCTTAATTCCACAGATCTGCCATAAGCGTTTCATGAGCTTTGATGTGAACGATGCTCCCAAATCTGTGATTATCTCTGAGGCAAATCCCATCCTGGACATATACCCCACCAAAGCATCGGCCACTGTGTTAGTCTCAATGTTAGTCAAGGGTATGGCTTCAGGATACCTTGTGGCATGGTCCACAATTGTTAGGATGAACCTGTTCCCCCTCTTTGTGGCCTTGGGCAAAGGTCCCACTATATCCACCCCTATGCATTTGAACGGAGTGTCAATCACAGGCAAAGGGCACAACTTTGCTTTGGTCCTGTCGCGGTTATTCCCCTGCCTTTGACACACATCACATTGTTTACAGAACTCCCTGATCTGCTTCCCTATGTCAGGCCAGTAGAAATTCTGTGTGATTCTCTGCTGTGTCTTGTTCACTCCTAAGTGCGCAGCAAACATGTCAGAGTGACCCCTTTGTAAGATCATAGGGCGATACTTTTCAGGTACCACCAGCTGACTTCTGATCCCATCTCCCCCTTTTGAGATATTCCTCAGGGTTTCTCTATATAAAATCCCCTTTTTCTCCAGAAATCTCACTGGGGTTTCAGGTGTTAGCTGGGCGTCAGTCACCTGTTCAAAACACTTTTGGAGAGTGGCGTCTGCCTTTTGCTCCTGTCCAAATCTGCTGTCTGTGGTTAAGGTTTCCACCACAGCTTCTGAACTCCCCTCTGCTTCCGTCTCTGGCTCATCATTACCCCCCTGAACTGTCCCTGTGGTGGCTTGTGAGCGTGTAATCACTAGCACCCGTTTCACATGTTCAGCCAGGTCATTTCCCACGAGCACGGCTGCTGGCAGAGTCGATGAAATCGCTATCCGCCAATCTCCCCTCCAGCCTTGAAAGTTGACAGGTACCTCTGCTACTGGCAGAGAGATTATCTGCCCCTCAATCCCTGCCACCTTCATGCTCTCATTTGGGATTATAAACTCCCTAGGGATGATATCTGGATGGCACAGGGTTACCTGGGAACAAGTGTCCCGCAGTCCCCTATACTGACGGTCAAGTATTCCTACGTCCACCCCTGCTGTCTCAAACAACTGAGAATCTGTTTTTATCAGCAAGCAGCGCTTCACCTCCATAAGAGGACCATTTTCCTCAGCCTGATCAGCAGAGGTAGCTGTTCCAGACTGAGTAGTCATGGCAACCGGCTCCCTCTGTGACACTGAGCCTTGCTCTTTCTGGACACAGAACACAGCTTTTGGCTTGGTCCCACTAGAATTCTGAGGCACCATTCCTTTTAGCTGCTTTAATTTCTCACACTCTGAGATTAGATGACCCTTTCCCTGACAGAAATAACATTTTCTGGCGTATTTTGATTCTCTCTCATCTTGTTTTGGTTTTCCCTCCAAAATCTGAGGTCTTGGTTTCATGTCTGAGGGCTTCCCTTCACCATGGGCCCCTCCCCCTTGCTGGCTTTTCCCTGGTCCCTGAGAGTACTTGCTGTAGGTTTCTTTGGGTTTACCTACAGATTTCCCCTCACCCAAGGGCTTTCTTATTTGGGAAATAAAATCTGCAATCTCTGCGGCTGCTGCCACAGATTTCGGTTTCCTTTCCCTCACCTGGAATTTCAATTCCCCCTGCAGGACTGAATAGAACTGTTCCAGTGCTATCAAGTCTTTAAGCTGTTCATAGGTCTCTGTTCCTTCCTGCGATAGCCATTTCTCAAGCAGCCTCACCAATTGGGCCCCCACTTGGGTAAAAGTCTGTTCTGGCTTTTTGGTGAGGGACCTGAATCTTTGTCTCAGCTGCTCTGCATTTATCCCATGTCTGGCAAACACCAGTTTTTTAAACTCTGCAAAATCTTTCATCCGTTCCTCAGGCATCTCGGCATAAACCTCAGCCAGGCTACCACTGATTAAAGATCGCATGATGGTCATCTTCTCAGTTTCCCTCACTGAGAAGTCCACAAACGCTCTTTCCACTAAGGAAAAGAACACCTCAGGACAATCTCCCTTGTGGTACACAGGGAATTTCTTCAGGTCAGCCTTAGACAATTGGCCTCCCTCAGAATCCCTATTATTATTATTGTTCTGGTTCATCAGTTCCAGTTTTTTTAATTCAAACGCCATTTTCTCCCTCTGCAATTCCCTCTCCATTTCCATTCTCTCTCTCTCTAATCTTTCTTCTTTTTCCAATTGCCTCATCCTCAATTCATGCTGTTGGGCTATGAGCAATTTTCTGAGCTCTGGGTTCTGTTCTCCTGTGCTGTCACCCCGCACTGAGCCAAATTCATCCTCAGAACCTTGGTCAATCTGGGGGTCTTTTACTTCACTCATTTCTGCTACTTGGCTTCGAGTCAAGGGCATAACCCCCCCTCAGAACAGGCTGCTTTAAAAGTCAAGCCTCAAAATAAAACGACCACTTTTTTTTCCTTCTTGCCTCAGAACCAGCTCTCCCTAGAGATTGCTGCTGTTCTTCAGCACTTAAATCGCAACAGTATCGAGTCAGAGCCTACCCCCCTCTGCTGGGCCTCTCAGCTGGCAAGCTAGCTCGCTGTTGCTACGCAGTTTTGCCTCAGCGTTTTCCCGCCAAAATCAGGCTGCCTCAGAGCACCTTAATCTAAGTCTCCCCAGTTGGCACGTTCTTCTACTAGTGCACCTCCCCGTGAGGTACACCTAGAAGATTACCTACGCGCCTCAGACTGTCCCTGACTAGACCCCCCTTGCTCTGGGCACACTTGCCAAGGCTTTGCTGGACCGCTGGACAACTGGACCAGTCGTATCCCACACGCTGGACACCAATCAATGTGACAAACCCAGACCTACTGGGATAGGTCACACAGTTACACTAAGCTGCCACCAACCATTCCCTTTAATAAGTCACACAGACCAGGGATGGATTTTTAAACAATAAAAAAAATAAGGTTTATTTAAATACACACAGGGTAAAATAAGCAATCAGGTGAATAAAATAAAGTAACGTGGCTTATTCTCACACACACAAGCATACAGTTTGGTTCACCTAGAACCTTTAACTTAAAGCACAGACCCTGAACCCATCAGTTCTGGCTAACCCACAGACCCCTGAACCTTTCAGGCTGGTACTCTGACACACAGTAGTACCCTGTCAGACACACAGACTCCCACAACAGCTTCTTCTTCCCCAGCTGCTGCTTCGTCCCAACCCAGTGTCTCACAGTCTGTCTCAGCATCTCCCCTTCACCACACAGGCATCACATATTTATACAGTACAGCCCCTCCTCCTGATGTCCCGCCTTCCACTCCCCATAGGATGGAACTTTCCCTCCAAACCCATGACAGACAGGTAACATCAGTGCTGTTATGTAACACGGGGCTCCCCAGGGGTTCCAGCCCGCAAACTCGACGGCCGACCGGCCGGTGTCTCTTGTTGAGTCGCCCCCTCCCACCGCCCAAAAGCGCTCTCGGTCCCTTCTTTCTCCAGAGCAGCTGGTCCCGCCCCGTCCGACAAAAAGCCCTTGTGCGCCCGGCCGGTAATTGGCAATCATCAATCACCAGCCATAATAGCTGATGAGGCGGGAGGGGGCGGCGCCTTCCCAGGGGCCCCCTGGCCCGCTCCAGTGGGAACTGGCTGCTGGGCCCCGACCCAGGCGGTTGAGCCGGCGGGCGGGCGGGCGGGCGGCTCTGGGAGGAACTCAAGCGGAATTTGAGGAAGATGGATGAGTCCAAAGGCAGGCAGTCGGAGGCAGGGAGGGAGGGAGGCAGGCAGGCAGGCAGACAAGCAGGCAGGCAGGCAAGCAAGCAGGCAGGCAGGGCGACACCCCCTTCCCCCTCCTCGCCATCTCCTCCCCTTCACTCACGCCCGCCCGCCCTCCCTTTCGGCAGAGAGCGCCCGCCCTGCGCCAGGCGCGGCAGAAGGAACACCAGCCCAGGCAGGCGGAGGGGCTTGCAGGAGCGCTTCCCGGAGCAGTGGCTGGCCAGAGGATCCGGGCGCTCCGAAAGGATCGCGGGGAGGCCCGCAGACGGGCTCCGCCGTGCCTTCATTGGGGCTGGACCCAGGGCGCACCGGCAGCCACTCCCGTGGGCGCGGAGCCTGGCGCCCAGCGGGCCGTGGCCGGCTAGCCCGGCTCGCAACTCTCGCTCGGGGGGCTCGGAGCACTGGCCATGCAGAGACCAAGCGGCCCAGGGGCTGCCTTCTCCATCGACTCGCTAATCGGCCACTCGCCACCTGCGCCGCGCTCCGGCCCTTTGCTCTACACCGGCTACCCGATGTTCATGCCGTACCGGCCGCTGGTGCTTCCCCACGGGCCGCTGCAAACGGCGGCGGCCGCTGGGCTGCCCCCGCTGGCTCCACTCGCCTCCTTCGCTGGCCGCCTCACCAACTCCTTCTGTGCCAGCCTCGGCCAAGCTGTGCCCTCCATGGTGGCGCTCACCACGGCTTTGCCCAGTTTCGGGGAACCCCCTGACGGCTTCTATCCGGCTCAGGAGCTGCCAGCCACAGGGCGAGGCAACGCTGAGCCGCCCTGCCGCCGACGAAACGCGGCGGAAAGCGTGGAGAGCGAGGAGCTACCCGGAGGTCGGGACAAAGGACCCGCCGAGCCGCCCCTTCACTTCCCGGAACCCTTCCCCGGAGTAGCAGGTGGGTGTCTCGGCCTCTGGTACCCTGGGTGGAAATCGGGAACACGGGGAGGGGAAAGGCGACTCGCGGCAGCGGCGGCGCCGGCGTGCTGGAAGAAGTTTTCTGGAGCGGGGAAAGTTCTGTGAGAAGGGCGGGGAGGTGCTCGGAGGACGGGAAAGTCCCTGCGACGGAGCGGGGCGTGGAAGGAGGCTGGAGACACTTCTTGAGAGGTGCGCCGGAAGAAGGACAGCCACTGAAGGCCATCCCAGCTGCTGAGCAGGACCGCCTGTCCTTCTCTCCGTCCCCCTTGGCCGTCTTGCCTCCACCCTTCCTCCTTTACTGCGTAATTATACAACGCAGGCGGCGGTTCTCCCGAGGGGCCGAGAGCCCAGTCTCGCGACCCTGAGTTTCAGGGGCAAGGTCCGGACGAAGACGGTTCCGTGGGCTCCCCCCTTTGGAGATCCTCCTACTCCCGCCCGTCTCTACTTGGAACTTCAGCCGCTGCCCTGAGCTCAGGCGGCCCCGAGAGGAACGCTTAGAGAAGCTGGGGCCTCTCCCGGCCTCTCTTACTCTCTTTTCGGGAGGGATGGCAGGGGGCCAAGACGGAGGAACCACGGGAAGGAGAGAGGAGCTGTCCACGGTACTGGGAGGCCTACTAACGGGAGAGGGACCCAGCCTGACCCCTTGGTTGTAGGGGGAAAGGGGTGCTTCAGTCTGGCAAGGGAAAGGCCACAGCGCGGTGAAAGGCGGCGCGGGGGTGTGTGTGTCTGCCTTCTCCAGAGCTGAACCAGAGACGAGAATAAGCCTCTTCCACAGAGACCTGGAAAGTGCTGCGCTGCCCCCCATCCCCCACCCCCCACCCCTCGCGCGGAAGGGAGTTTGACGTCGCGGGACTTTGAAGCCTTGGCCTTTTGGCGCAAGGAGGTCCTGATCCCCCGACCACCCGACCGACCACCTGCCTGCCTTCAGGGCTGGTGTCACATCCCAACGCTTCCTGGCAGCGCCCCTCCTGAAGCCCTTCACCCCTTTTCCCGAAGGCTGAGCCGTTTTGTTGCAGAGTCAGGCCGGGCTCCATGAAGGCCGGTGCCTTTTCTCTGACTCTCAGTGACAGGGCTCTGCAGGTCCCACCAGAGTTCACCTGGCCTGCCCCTGCCTGGGGTCTTTCACTCCTGCGGGGAAGTGGGAAGCGCCATCCCTTCTGCGAGCTGGTAATGGGGGTGGAGTGGGGAATTCCCAAAGGGAATAGTAGGTATTGGCGCTTGGACTTGGAAGCACCATTTCCAGAAGGACTGGCTGGAAAAGGGTTAGAAGGGGCGGGCGGAGCGCGGGAAGGGATCTTCCTCCACGAAAGGTGTCTTACAACCCCCCCACACACACACACACACAGGGCTGCGAAAGGTGGTCAGAGCAACGGGATCCCACATTCCGGCTCTAGGAGTTTTGGTTCGTTTTTCTAGTCGAGTCCCCAGTTCTGAGCAAACCCAGCATGTTTAAGCAATTCGTTGAAGAAGCTTAGGCTGCGATCCCACTGACTGTCTGTCCGGGAGAAGCACCATTGTGGTGAATGAGGATCGCGCTTATGTGCGCGATGGCTCTGCTAAGGCGATACCGTTTATCTGGAGGTTAGAGCTAGAGTTTACTTCTAAGAAGACAACTGTAGGATTGGACTGCCCTTGTCCAAATCCACCCTCTGGATGGCCGTCATAGAGGCTAACTGGCCAGCAGGCAGATGGGCCGGGGCTGAGTCCTACGTGCACCAGTTTCCGTCTCTCAGCTTGCCTCGGGGGTGCAGGTCACCTCAAACTGCGAGAAGAAATGCAAGGTGAAAGGCAGGGGCGGGGCGGGGGGGGGCAGACAGTTTTCTCCTTTAATCTTCAGTGAGGGTAAATGTGACCTCTCGGGAACTTCCTTCTGTGTCCTGAAAGTGCGCCTATGTCAAAGCTCTGGTGAAATCAGCTGGCTGTCCGCTGAACGTCGTGGAAAGGAAAAGGCAGAGACTCGGTCAGCTATATTCACCGAGTCGAGCGACGTTTCCCTTGAACCTTAAGAAGCCCCAGCGAGAGAGACCGGAGCGGCGGGCAGAGCGCTCCCCGCCAAGGCTAGCCCAGCTCCTGCCTGCTGCCTCTGCTCTGGCGACGGCGGCGAGAGGGCCTTTCCAGCCACCGGCCCTGGGAGGGGGGGGGCTGCTCAGCGCTCCGTCTCTGCCCTGTGTTCCGCTGAGCGACCAGCACCTCCATTCGGCCCCCCTGAGGCAGGGACAATCCGGTGGAGGCCGGTGCAGTGACTTTGCCCGGCTCTGCTGCAGCTTCTCTCTGCTGATGACTTGGGTTGTTGTCCGAGGCCACCTCCTAGAATTGCAGGGGAACTGTAGATTTGGAAGCGGTGCCAAGGGTCAGTTCGTTCGCCTTCCCAGCGGTCTTCTCTGCCTGTTGGGGTTTGCAAGCCCCACCCCGCCTGTTCTGTGAGCACGTGCAGGGCTTGTCTGGGTTCTGTCGGAGTGGGTGGGTCTCTTTGTACCCAGGGAGGGGAGGTCCGATCAGCACAGCTCACTACCATCACATCCAGCCAGGTCTCAATCCTGGGAGGACCTGAGGAAGAAAAATCTGCCTTCCCTCAAGCCAGCCTTTGGTCCCTCCGCTGTTGTGTTAGGCACACTGAGAAGAGCCGGCGCTCAGGTCTGGGCCAAGGGGATTCCCACCCCCACCCCCACAGCATCTCTTGGGAGATGCTGCTGGCGATGGCACCCTGTCCACAAAGTGCGAACAACTCTCCTGTTGAGAGAGAGCAGCCAGTGGAGGCTTCCTGAGTACCATAGCCCGGGAAAGGACTCTCCCCAACAGCCCCTTGGGACTCTGCTACCTTCTCACTGCAGTGGGGAAGGGGAATGATCTTGGTTTTGAACTTGCTTCTTCAGTTTTAACTCCTGAAGTTACTCGTCAGTAGTAGGATATCCTACTACTCTCGTCCTTCCATTGCGCAATTCCAGAGAATCTTTGTCACTGCTTTGTGATTTCTTCCCAGCACTAGTGGAGGGGTGGCACTCAGCATGTTGGTGTGTGTGTGTGTGGGGATGCCCATCATCGGAGTGCAGGAAAAGCCACCGCAGGGACAGCCTTCCTCAGAGTGGGAACAAGCAGTGGACCAGTGGCTGGGGTACAGGGCTCAATCCCATCTGGCCTCTTGCACAGCCTTCAGAACCTTTGTCATCACAGAATTGCAGAGCTGCCGAGCTGGAAGGGTCCAACCCCCTCCTTCACCTGGGAAGTGGCTAGGAGGCCAGAAGGAAATGGAGGAACCCAGGAGACTGCCTGTCCTAGAACTATCAAATTGTACAGTTAGGAAGGGCTTCCAAGGCCACAGAGCCCAATCCTACTGCAAGTACAGGAACCACAGCTTGAGCAACCCTGATGAAGGCCATCTAACCACTGCTGGAAAATTTTCCTCTGCATGTGCATGCCTCTGTGTGTGTGTGTGTGTGTGCACGCGCGTGCGCGTGCGCGTGTGTGTGTACACTTCACAAGGCAGGCAAACCTTGGGAAGCTCTTCCTAGCGTTGGGTCAGAATACCTTTTCTTGTCCTTTGAGTCCATCTGGGGGCCAAATAAAACAAGTTTGCACCATCTTGCAAATGTTTGGTGATACCTAATGCATCACCTTTTGTTTTTTGCTCCCAGCTCCCTCGACCATTAATTGCAGGGCAGAGTTCCCAGACCCTTTGTCATCCTGGGGGCCTTCCTCTGGACATGTTTCAGCATACTGATTTCCTTCCAAATCCATGAACCCCAAAACAGGACAGGATTCCTGACAAGGCCTGACCAAAGCTGAATGGGGCAAAGGGAGGGTTACAAATACTGTAAAAACTTCTCTTGATTCGGGCAGCATTCTCCCTTTGAGGCATCCTAGTGAGCCATTCAGTTCTTCTGCCACTGCCTCATGCCATGGATTCACCTTTAGTCAGCCGCTGGCCACCCATCCTATACGTTTGCACCTCACTTTTTCTGTCTAACTGTGGAAATTTACATTTTCCCCTCTTGGAACTCATGTTGTTTGTTTCTGCCCAGTCCTTTGACCTCTCAGGGTCACCTGGGTTCTGTCACCTGGTCTTTCAGCAACCCCTCGCAGCTTCATGGGGTCGCATCTCCTCGACTCCCTCATCAAACCGATTGCTAAGCATGGTGCTCGCTTCCCACTGCTAGAACCCTTAGAGCACGGCAGCAGGGATGGCACGCGGCTCAGCAGGAAACCCAGTCTCGGTCAGCTTGGATTGACACTTTGGCCAAAAGGCACTGGTGGGGACGATCTGAGGCTGGGACACGCGCCTTTCTCTCAGCCCTCCGTTCTGACTTTCGGGCCGGCTAGCAGATTTCCTGGTGGCCACGAGGGGCTCCCCTGTTGTACGCAAAGAATGGGGTCAGTCCCGCGCGAGGGGAGGTAAGGGGCTACTGAGGCTGCAGTGAAAATATCAGCAACCTTGCACCTTCACAGGTTAGCAACGGGAGGAGTCCACGGGCCTCCCAAGCTCTCAGGACAAAGGCCAGCGTGGACAGGTCAGGCGGCTGGAGCCATCCACCGCTGCCCTGGCCTCCCCCGTTCTCAGTGGGTGTTTCAGAGCCCCTGGCCTATGTTCTGACCCAGTCCAGTCCACCTTTCTCCTCCCCGCACCCCCAATCTTGGGATCCAGTCTCTCTCTCCTATTCTGGATAGCACTAAGGAATTAGGAGGACGTTCAGGGCGAGCCTGTTGGTGTGCGACAAGGGCCTCCCTTCTCTCCCCCCCCCCCCCGCAGATGCCTGGTGTGAAAAGGAAAGGCTTTCTGCCTCGTTCGAGGAGGGGTTTCAGCCCCGAAAACCCTTGGCGATGGACTCAGGCAAGCAGGTCCCACCTTCCTCTCCCACCCGAGGCGCTGCTACGTAACAAACAGCGCCCCCTGCTGCCCCCGTTTGGGGAAGAGCGTTGTTTCGGGGTCTTGCGATTGCCCTCCAAGGCCCGCAGGCAGGATTGCTCCCGGGGGTCCCTCAGTCAAAGGCTCCTCCTACCAGGCCGAAGGAACCTCTGGAGGGCTGGTTGAGGGAGAAGGAGACCACTCTCTGCCAGAACGGTTGTAGACCCCGAGAGCCAGGCAGTCCTGGTACGAGCGATCTCAGACTGACCGCGCGGGGGGGGGGGGGCGACAGGAGGGACCAGCCAGCCGCCTCCAGAGGCAAGAGCAGAAACCTCGATCGGTTTGGGGGGCTCAGCCTCCAAAGCAACCAATTTCCAGGCCAACCTCTGTGTTCCAAAGAGACGCTCCTTCCCTGCGGAAGGTTAGGCCCCTTCCCCTCCCTCAGGAAAAGGTCCTGGGGTCCGTGGGATTACACAGAGGCAAAGGTAGGGTGATGCCCTTGTTGAGCCACTGAACGTTGCAAGCTTTCGTGGAAGAAATTCCACTTCCACAGGCTGGGCGCACGACACGCGCGCACCCTTCATGGACAGCGTAGAAGAAAATCTTCACGAAGGCGCAAGTCCCTGTCAAGACTGCTTTCGTGGGGTGCCTTCAGACTTAGGTTGCAAACGTCAGCTGGTGTGTGGTGTGTATGTGGGGGGTTTGTGTGTGTGTGGTGCCTGCGGTTGATCCGCTCCATCCCGGCGGCGGCAGCAGCCGGGGCCTCCCATCTGAGGGAGAGGTCCTTCTGCCAGAAGGCGGGCGGGGGAAGGTCCGAAGACCCATCCTGCTGGCAGCGCTTCCCCTCCGCCTGGGAAACCCTGCCGGGACCGAGCATTCCAGACCTTGGGAGGGTCTCCGCTCCTGGTTGGGACGGGCCACCCGGCTCCCTTTCCAGAAGGAAGGAGAGAACCGGGCGAGGGGAGCGCTGTCTTGGGTGGGCCAGGGCCGGGGCCGGGGGCGGGAGAGAGAAAAGCTCCTCTCGTTGCCCGTCCGGTAGGAGCGGAGATTTGCCGGAACGGCGGCTGCCTTGCTCTGACGTGGAGAGATGCCTTCGCCTGCAAGGCCAGGGTGCTCGCGGCCCAGGCAGTTGCGGACCTGAGCGCGCTTTCCCTCCCAGGCAGTCTCCGCTCGGCCTTCCTGCGCTGGAGACCCCGAGCACAGCTGGCCGAGACAAATGAACCAGGCAACGGTTCCTCCCGGAGCCGCTTCGCGCCCTGGACCCCTCAGTACCATATCTGGGTGCAGGAGTGGTCCTGGGGCTCTCGAATGCCCCTTCTGGCACCGGGGGGGGGTGCGATGGGGAAGACGTGGCGCCTGCCTTCCAGTCGGCCTCCTGCTGTCCCAAGGCGCACGTCCTTCTATTGGCCCCGGTGGGGGGGTGGGGGTGGGAAGGCGATTTAACTCCGGAGTCGGAGGAAGGCGCGTTGGCTTACGTTTCTTCAGTCGACACCGTCTATCTAGCCAGTCTTGGGCGCGGGCGAGGCGTGGGGAGGAAGCGAGTAGCCACTTTCTCAAGAATTCTGCCCAGACCCGACAGCCTGGATCCGTATCCCAAGCCCCGCTATTCTTCCGGTGGCCGGGAGCGTCGCAGAGGCAGAGCCCCGGGCAAACCGGACACCTAAGGGCGAGAGACTCGTTCTAGAAGACCGAACCACCCCCCCTCCCCGCTCAGGCCCCTGTGGGACTACCAGGAGTCGGAACGGCATTTCGCCCCTGTCCTTAGGTAAGAAAAGGGGACGAAAGGCCGAGAGAAAACGGGAGAGAGCGCAGGACTGGAGTGCATCAACAGAAGTGCACTGCTTTCGTGAGAAGGCAAGATTCTCTGGAAAAGATAATGACGCTGGGAATGTTTGAAGGAAGCAGGGAAAGAGGAGAATCAAATACCATATAGAATGTCTCCCTCGAGGAAGCCAGAGGCTTGAGTTTTCAGGAGCTGCTGAGGGCAGGACATTCTGGAGAGCGTTCATTCATAGGTCACAGGTAACTTGACGGCACCTAACAGCCATTCTGCTTTGGGCAGACCTTGCCTGGTATCGTGTGCCCAATTCTGAGCGCCAGTTTAAGAAGGCCAGCCACACGCTGACCCTCGTCCAGAGAGAAGGAGCAGGCAAACCGTCCGGAACCCGAGCTGTATAAAGAGAGAGCAGTCATGCTGAGGGACAGGGGCGAAGACTGAGAGGAGGCATGACCGCCGGTAGTACTGCTGTTCTTAGGTGCCCTCAAATGGCGTCCGATTCAATAATTTGAAGCCCTCTCAAAGGTCCAGACCCTGGTAAACTCAAAGCGGTGGCTTCCTTTACTGCACGGATCCCTCACCTCTTCGATATTCCTCCAACATCTCGGACGGGGACGGGGACGGGGAAGGGGGGGGCGGTTCCGTGGGCAAAATGTCTCGGGCGGCTCCGAGGCCAGAGCTCCTCAGTGAACAAACAGGAACTTGCGGCAGAGGCGCCGCCGTAGGAAGGAGCTCCGCGGCTTTGCGGAAGGGCCTCCTAATTTTTAATCTTCTCTCTAGTACATGCCCCTCCCCCCAACCTTAAGTTCAAGCTTATTTGGCGGCTGTCCGCTTCCCGGCGGCCCGGGAGGGAGGGTCTACCTAACCCTGAGCGGGCGGAGAGGGGCCCAGCTCACCCAGGTCAACTTCCTGGCCTAGCCGGGCTTGGCTCTCTCCGACGGGATCCACTGCCCAGCACTCCGACCCCGGACACTCACACCCCGGCTGGCTTTGCCCACTCGTCCGTCGGTCGGTCGGTCGGTCTGCGCTGGACTGTCGACCTTCCTGCGTGGCTTTCCTAACTCTCCGCTCTTCGCCTGTCTGTCCGTCTGTCTGTCTGTCTGTCTGTCCGTCCGTCTGTCTATCTGTCTGTCTGTCTGTCCTGCAGACGGAAGGGCCTACAGCTCGGACGAAGAGAAGCCGGAGGGGCGTCCCAGCGAGGCGGCCTGCAGCAGCGAGCGGGACGAGGACGAGAGCTCGGCGGCGGAGGCAGACAGCGAGGAGGACCTCTTCCTCGACAGGGCGGGCGGGGGCCCGCGGGGCGGCGGGGGCGCCAAAGCCAGGGCCAAGCGGGTCCTGGGCGAGTCGCCGGCCTCCGCAGCCGCCGGGGGGGCGCCCTCCTCCTCCTCTTCCTCCTCCTCCTCCTCCTCCTCCTCTTCCTCCTCCTCCGCGCCGCCGTCGGCCTCGGCCTCCGCCTCGTCCGGCCCGGGCAAGAGCCGGCGGCGGCGCACGGCCTTCACCAGCGAGCAGCTGCTGGAGCTGGAGAAGGAGTTCCACTGCAAGAAGTACCTGAGCCTGACGGAGCGCTCCCAAATCGCGCACGCGCTGAAGCTCAGCGAGGTCCAGGTCAAGATCTGGTTCCAGAACCGGCGGGCCAAGTGGAAGCGCATCAAGGCGGGCAACGTGACCGGCCGCTCCGGGGAGCCGGTCCGGAACCCCAAGATCGTGGTGCCCATCCCGGTGCACGTCAACCGCTTCGCCGTGCGCAGCCAGCACCAGCAGCTGGAGCAGGGCGGGCAGCAGCGCCCCTGACCCACGAACTGCCATGGGGGGGCGCGGGGGGGCGGAGAGGCGGCGGCCCCCTCGGCCCGGGCCAGCACCGCCCTTGTACAGTCCCCTATTTATTCGCCGCCGGCGCCTCTCGCTTGCTTGCCCTGCCCTGCCCTGCCCTGCCCTCCCGGCCCGCCCAGCCTCGGCCGCCCGCTTCCCCCCCCCGCCCCCACCCGCCGCCGCGCGCCTGTACATATGATTCCCGCGCTTGGGTGTGTCTGTTTTGTGCAGAGTTGTGATCCGAATCAATAAACCTATTTTCTATGGACGTGGCTCAGGTGCCGTGTCTGACTGGAGCGGGCTCGAATGCCGCCTCCCGAGCCTGGCTCTCTGGCCCATTGCCGGCGGCCCCTTAGCCCGGCTGTAGAGAGAGCAGAGGGGAGCTCGCCGGCCCCTTCGTCGCCAAAGATCCTGCCCGAGGGGGCGAGGCAGAGCCGCGCGGGTCCACCTGGCCATCGCCCAGCCTGCTCTTGCGGCCCCACCGGGCATCCCAGGCCGAGCGCAGTCTCGGGTCCAGCCGCTTCCTCGGGGCCCTTCCTCGCCTCCTCCTCCTCCTCATCCGCCGCCGCCGCCAGTGCTGGACGAGGCACGTTTTCGCCTCAGTCGCCCTCCCGGAAGGACCCGATCCAGCCCGGGACCGCCGCCGCCTCCTTCTCCAGTCCCGCAGCAGAACAGGAGAGCTGGGCGAGGCGGAGCCTTGGGGGGGGCGGCAGGGAACACGGGGGCCGCTCTGTCCCCGCGGAACCCCCCACCCCACCCCAAAGCCTTCGAGGCAGCGGCGCCGGCAGGGGGCAGGTGGCCGAAGGCGAGCCCTCGGAAGGCAGCGCCAGCCGGCACGGAGCAGCCCAGCCTCGGCGGCGGCATCCCACCCTTCCGACGGGGCGCCCGCCCGCCTGCCGTGGCTCCTCCGAAGGGGCCTGGGGGATGCCGTCGAACAGGGGCGAGGCGGAAGAGGAGCGGCCCAAGGCGTGACTCGGGAGCCTCCCGGCTGGCTGGCTGGCAGGCAGCTGGCCTCCTTCGCCCGCCGCCGCCGACCCCCGACTCCCTGGCCCGGCCTCTGCTTGCACTGCCGCGCGGGGATGGGGAATCGGGGCCGCTTGCCTTGTTCTGGCAGCTGCGGAGCCCGCAAAAGCTTCCAACTAGAGAAGAAATGGGCGGCGGCGGCAGCGGGCACGGCTCTCTCCGCCACCGCCGTTTGTGTCCCTCTCCGGGGGGGGGTCTTTCCCCCACAGGTCTGGCTGGTCCCTATCACGGGCAAGGAGGCTCGCCCTTCCCCATGTCTTTCCTCACCGCAGTGATGAAGGGGTGTGTCCCCGCTCCCGGTCAGGAAGCCGCCACAAGGGCCCTAGGGTCGGCAGGTACCTGTTTGCACCCAAGTGCGGGGAAGCCGTCCTCCGCCTCCCCCCCCCCCGCGCTGCCTCAACGCCCACCCCGGCCCACCAGCAAGAAGCTCCGGAGGGGAGCCAACGGCGGGGCCCCAGGCTCTTCCCTCGGCCTCAAGGGCCTTTTCTGTCCACCCCAACCCCGCAGAGCAGGTACTCCTGGTCTGACACCTGACAGCTCCCGTCCTGGTCTGGGGGAGGGCTGCTGAGAGGCAGGCAGGGTCCCCCCCCCCTTTAGTGGGAAGCCAGCATCAAACACAAGGCGAGAGTCATGGCCATTTATTTATAGGTGGGTTGCAAATATGTCCTGCTAAGCACAAATGGCTCCCTTGGGGACAGGAAGCCGGTCTCCTCTGTCCAAAGCAGGCCAGCACCACGGTCATATGCACTCCGAGTGTGTGCGTGCGCAGGTGTGTGTGCACACACGGAGGAACAAGAGAAGCAGAAACATGGCCCAAAGGGGGCTGGCCCTCCCCTACTGCCCGGGTTGTGGGGTGGGTAGGACTTTCTTGGTGCTGGACAAACACCCACACATATGCACCCCCCACACACAGATCCCCACCCCACACCAGTCAGGGCTTCACTGGGTGCAGAGGAACAGTCACTTTATTGGGCAGCTTGACTATCTTGCTGCAGGTCAATCTCTCTCTCTCTCTCTCTCTCTCTCTCTCTCATGCGCACGCACACATACAGAGCAAAGAAACCTTATTTACATACTGTCATATAAATATTTCCAATGTACATTTTATATACAAGGGACTGAGACAAGGGGATGGGTGGGGAGGAGCAGCATCTAAAATGTGGGGAGTCAGTCAGTGAGCCCCCTCCCAAATCTGACCCCCCAAGGCTGCAGCAGACACAGAGTGGATGCGGAAGAGGGAGCAGTCTGAAGGACAAACCCATCGGTCAGGGTGGGGTGGGGTGGTCCCTTTGCTCTGGGACGCTCTGTGTGGGTCCTGTGTTCCCTTTTTCCTGGGGGCAGGGAGAGGGAATGGGAAGGTGTGGACTTTGGAGGTCCACCCAAAGCATGACCAGGGGTCACGAGGCACACTAGAAGTGCTGCTGTTGCAGGGAGGGGCTGTGACACCCCAGGATAAGAAACCCTTGGCCCTCAGTCGCGCCACCGTTAGCACAGGGGGCAGCGGGGTGGGGGGGGAGAGGCAGCTGCTGCCGCCGGTCATTCCCAGAGGGCTGCCTGGCATAGGCTCAGTGGGTACTGCCAGGGCACAGGGGGCTGTCGGAAGCCAGAGGGCTGGAGGCGTTGTTGTTCAGGTTCCGGCGCGGCAGGCTGGGCGTGAGGACACTCAGGCCGGTGTCGCTGGGGCATCCATGCTGGAGCAAGATGTCTGCGCACTCCTGGCTGCCGGCGCGGCGGGCATAGGCGAGCGGGGTGAGGCCCCGGGCATCCCGGCTTTTCACGTCCACTCCGTACTGAAGACACCGGGGGGGGGGGGAGAGAGAGAAAGAGGCCAAGAGGCCCATCAGCAGGACAGCCACCTCTCCTCACCAGCCCGCCAGGATTCCACACCAGGGTGTCCCCTCCTGCTGGCCACTGAAGGAGGCTGCTGTGGGGCTGCCCCAGGGTCCCCACAGGCTGGGAGGGAGAGGGGAAAGGGGGTCCTCCTGGGGGAGGGAATGGGGTTGGGGGGGTGGCTTGACCCACTCGCTGGTCTTTACCCAGATGAGGAGCTGAGTGAAGACCACGTTGGCCATCGTGCAGGAGAGGTGCAGAGCGGTCCGGCCGTCCCCGTCCCCGTAGGTCTCGTTCACCTCCTCCCGGGTGCCGTGCGCAAGGAGCGTGACCACGGCCCGCAGGTCGTCCTCTACCACCGCCCGGAGCAGCTGCTGGCCGAGCGGCACATCCGAATGCGGCAGCGGCACGAGGAAGAGTTTCTGCTCGTACTTGGCCCGGATCCAGCGCTCCTTCTCCTCCCTGCCAAGGGAATCCGTCGGGAGAGGCTTTGGCACACCAAAGAGACCTACTCTCCTGCAAAAGGGGGTGGGGCACCAAAAGGCACCCTGCCTGTCCCCATGGGGGTGGGGGGAGCATCATCTGTTGCAACCCCCACCCAGACCATCCACCACTCTGGCACATGAGGCGGAGCGAGGCGGGGGGGGACAGGGCGCAGAAGCATTATCGCAGCCGCCGTCTCGCAGTCCACACAAAGGCGGCTGTGCCGAGGGGGGGCCCCGATGGATGCAGCCGGCACCCCGCTATCTGCTGCCCATTCTATCCATCTGCCTCTTCCCCTGGGCCACCGTCCACACCCAGGATGGCGGCTGCTCAGAGCCTCCTGCCCCCTGACCTGCTCTTATCCACTGATAAGGCCGCAGAGAAAGGCCCTCTTGTCTGAGTGTCCGGATGAGTGAGTGACAGGAGAGAGGGACAAACAAGCAGCAGCAAACGCGGCCCCCCACCGCAAAGGGAGGGAGTCGAGGCGCCTTGCTTAACCTCTTCTTTGCCACAGGCGGGGCTGCGAGGGAAGCAGGAATCTGCCAGGCAGGGTTGGGGTGGGGTGGCGGCTCCTGGCTGCAGGCTCTGGTCATTGGGGCTCAAGCGGGGTGGAGCCACTGGCCAAGGGCAGTGTCTGGGCAGCGCACGGCTGCACCACGGAGAGCTCAGTGGGCCCAGAAGCAGGGGCTGGCCTCCTTCAGCTCAGAAACCAGAGCATGTCTGTGGAGGCAACAAGCAGACTGGGTGGGCTGGGATGCTGGGTGCCACCTATTCTGGCAAGCTAGCTAGCAGGCTGGGTCTGGAATGCAGAAGGAAGGAAGGAAGGAAGGAAGGAAGGAAGGAAGGAAGGAAGGAAGGAAGGAAGGAAGGAAGGAAGGAAGGAAGGAAGGAAGGAAGGAAAAGAGAGTGGAGGATGGAAAGATGGGAGGGAGGGAGGAGCAACAGTCCTCAACGCCTTTTGCTTCTCCACAGAATGGAAAAGGCAGGGAAGGGAGGGCACGCAGGGCAATCCTTATGGACGGCTCTAATCTGTCTCCAGATCTGGAAATTTCAGTAACTGACCGGGGGCAAGGACAGGGACCGCCAGCCGCCTCTGCAGAGAGACTCCCTGCGGGTCACCACCATCTCCTACCCGCCCCTTACCTGCAGCTGTCAGGGCCAGGGCGTGGGTAGCTCTCCACCGCACCTTCCCAGACGGAGTTGGCCAGGGCGTTGCCAATGGCGGTCATCACCATCACCAGCTCCAACGGCCAGTCGTCCAGGTCGAGGGAGCGGACGCGGGAGAGGTGGGTCCCCAGGTTGCGGTGGATGCCGGAGCACTCGATGCAGATGAGGGCCCCCAAGTTCAGGCTCGCCCAGTCAGGGTCTGCGGAGGAGGCAGGAGGCTGGGGTTGGCTGGGGAGCAAACCCTCCATGCTCCCACTCTCTCTCCTCCCAGTCTCTCCCCCTGCCTTTGGGCCCAACAGTTTGAGCCCTCTCTTCCCATCTGAACCAGGCTCAGAGGGATTGCAGTTTCTGGCCAGATTCCACGGGAGGGTTTTCCTCCTCAGAAAACAGCTCTCGCCAAAGTGTCTCTTCTGCTTAGGGTCCCCCACCATTCCCTATCCCCCCAACCCACTTTGAATTTGAGTCCTTGTGGAACGGCGAGTGTAGGGCTGAAGCCCTCTCGCCTCTGCCCTCCCCAGCGGATCTTTTTTTTTTTGGGAGGGGAAGCTGGAAGCCTGGAATCACAGAGCAACCCAACCCCCCAAATTGTGCTGCTTCCACCCTACGGAGGAAGAGCAAGGTGACCCTCACCAGCCTCTGCATTTGTTTGAGTGTGTGCGCACCACACACACACACACACACACACACACACACACACACACACACACACACACACACACACACACACACACACACACACACACACACAAAGGCCAGGGTCCAAGGCAGGGCAGCCAGACCGCCCACACCCTTCAGGATCCCTCCCCCGCACAGGGCAAGGAGACCCCCCCTCTCTGTTCCCTGAGCAGCAAAGGACCAGCACTCAGCCCCTCGGATGGAGGGCCTGCCACAACCAACCCCGGGCAGTCCCTCTGCCTCCTCCGGCCAGGGCTGATTCTGCCAGATCCAGACCCACCCCACCCCATAGCTCCTGCTGGCACGCCAGCCCCCCTACTCACTGGGTGCATCGCAGTCCACACAAAAGCTGTTCCCTCGCACAGTACGGATGGACTGGATGGCCAGGGCGTCGCTGTGGCTGCCCAGTCGAGCCTGAAAGGAACACATCTGCCATCATCTCTGGTTGGGGGAAGGTTCCTCTTCCACCCCACCTTCCGGCTCAGCACCCAAGGCGCCTCGGCCAGGGCGGGGGGGGGGAGGTTGTCCTAGCGGAAGAGCGCTCCCTCCAGAGCCCACCTCTCAAAGTCCACTGAAGTGCTGCGGGTCAGGGTGCCCCCCACCCCACATACTGCCTGTCCAAGACAATGGCACCCCTCCTCTACGCCCAGGGGCAGGCCTTGACCCACTCGACTCCAGCACAGAAGCTCAAGCCACCCGCACCCACCATGGACCCCTCCTCACAGAACGGCTGGCCTCAGGTCTGTCCCCCCCCGAAGGGCTTCCGCTGCCCACCCCCACCGCCCACCCTGCTAGTCCCTCAGGAGGTTGGGTCACTCCCCCGGCCCTCCCTCGCTCTCTTTGTGCCCCAAAGGGTGGGGGCTGCCGGCCACACCCCTCGTCCCCCCGCCCCCCGCGGGGCCCACCTTGTTCTTGCTGCTCTCGCAGCCCTGGAGACTGGCCAGGATCTGGCCCTCGACCGCCTGGACCCAGAGCTCCCGCTCGTCCGCCGTGGAGGCCTCGAAGAGCCAGGACTGGCCCGTCAGAGAGACGATGACAAACTCGAAGGACTCCTCTTGCTCTAAAGGAGGGGGGGACAGAGAGGGGAGGGGGCTCCGCTGAGACGGGACTGGTGAGCATCTTCTGGCTGGGGAAGGGGCTGGGGTGGGAGCCAGCCCAGGAGCCCCCCACCCCCCCCCGCAGCCGGCTGAAGCCCGCCTCCCCAACCCCCACCACAGCTTCCAGGGGCCCCAACCTGGAGAGGGACACAGCCCTCAAGAGGCTCCCCGAGGGGGGGCAGGGGGCGCGCGTGGGGCGCACAAAAGTGACCAACTGAGACGTTGGCCTCTGGCCTCACTCAAGGGGCTGGAAGAGGCCATTAGAAGGGGAGGGGGGCCAAAAGGAAAGGACGACACAGAAGGGGCAGCTTTCATTTTCTGTGGGAAACGTGTGGCCACCCGGCTTGTCCTTGCAGACCGCTTTCTGCCCCAGGAAGGGGCGCCACAGCCCGGGAGGTGGGCACGCAATCCAGGCTGCTGGCGGTATGAAACTCAGTCTCCCCTTGGCACTTTTGCCGACCAGTATGAGGAAAGCTTTCCTTTTTGGCTGCCTGGAGCCGCCGGCACTTCCGGCTTCACTGGGAGGCCCTCCGGGGCCTACCTTGGCACTTGTTCTCTCCCGTCCTGCATAATTGTGGACATATCGACCGCGTGGCCCTGTTCCTCACACAACAAAAACAAAAGCGAAGAGCCTGTGGCGCGTTGAACCCTGAGCGGATCGGCCCATGGCCCGCGGCCCAGTCCTGGCTCGCATGGCAACTGCTCCAGAAGGACAACTCTGGAACCCTTGGCCGGGGGGGGGGGCATGGCTGTGGGACCGGCAGGACAGGCCTACCCGCCTCCCGGGCTCAGCTGCAAGGGCAGGAGTCTGCTGAATGGGGGCGGGAGGAGAGCGAGAGCGAGGCTACAACAGGAGCCCACGACCGCCAGGCCTCACAGGCACCTTCAAGTGGCACAGAATTCCTCTGGCTCCAGGTATCCTGCCCTGAAGCAGCGGCTGTTCTGAATGTCTTGCAGGGGGATTTCTTCAGGCGACTCCCTCCAGCGCTCTCGCCAGCAAGGCGGGAGCCACGGCCAGCCTGCTTCCCTCTCTTGGCTCCCTGGCTCTGGCTTCCTCTCTGAGCTGTGCCTTCTTAACTCTCCTCACACCCACTTTGTGCATCAATGTCCCTACCCCTTCTCCCCCCCCCTCGGGGGTCTGCCTCCCCTCTGCAGGTGGCTTCCCTTCTCTCCCCTGCCTCTCACAGCTGAGGGCCAGCAAGGGACAAGGCCCCTCCCTGCCTGCCTGCCTGCAAGACCCGGAGTCACTTCCTCATTGCCAACAGGTGATGGCCGAGGAGGGCTGTGGGGCTGATGGAGTGCCAGAGGTGTGCGCGCGTGCGCGTGCGCGTGTATCCATGAGACCTCCAGTATTCAGCACATCCCTGAGGCTCATGTCCTGGTTCATTTCAGGTTCTTGCCCCCATCGCAACCTCACCTGCCATGGCTCCGTGTGTGTGTGTGTGCATGTGTGTGTGTGTGTGTGTGTGTGAGAGAGAGAGAGAGAGAGAGAGAGAGCGCACCATGCCCAACCCTCCCGCCCTCCCATTTCGGCGCGTTCCTCTGGGCCCAGCACCTCCCCCTCCCCCCCCAACTCATTAGCTCAGTGACTGACCAACTGAGAAATTAGAGGAGCATTTGGGTAATTTGATGAGAGATGGGGAGGGGCTGCTGCAGAAATCACGGGGCTTGGCACAAAAGAATTCCCCTCCCTGGATTTGTTGTGGGGGGTGGTGGTCAGGGACCAATGGGGGGGGCCGCGTGTGCGCGTGCTGCTACTGCTGCCGCCGCTGTCGCCACCGAGTTGCTCCAGGAATTAGTGCGCAGAGAGAGGAAGAGGAAGGGCAGCCGTGTCTCTTGATTATTTTTTGACGACGACGCTTATGGAGCGGGCAGGCTGAAGGGCTCCCGAGCAAGCCAGCAGCGCCGCTGCTCCTGCTAATGGGTGTTAACACACACACACACACACACACACGACCTCTTCTCCAGGGCTGGCTGCCTCCTCAGCAACATGCCCACCAAATGAGAGAGAGAAATTAGCAAGGGTGATGGCGGAGCAAGGGAGTGCGGGGGGGCAGCCCAGCTCAGCCCCCCCTCCATTCCTGGGGGCAGCAGAGGAGAGCCACACGCCCCCCTCCCGCCTCGCTGCTCCCAGGGGCAGGTCCACAGGCAATCTCTGGGGGAACTCACCTTCTGGACCACAACCCTTGCGGCCTCAAGAGCAGGAGATGACCCTGCGGAAGGACAGGAGGGAGGGAGGGAGGGAGGGAGGGAGGGAGGAAGGACACCCACCCCCCACCCCCGGCAGGGCACGGGGGTGGTGGTTCCCAAAGAGTCCCTCCGCCAGAAAAGACGTGGTTCTCTGGCCCCACAGAGCAGCTCCTGGCACAGCAGAGGCAGAGGGGCTCCCCACTCACCCACACCGCACTAGGATCTCCACAGCCGAGCAGGCAGGCGCTGGGGTACGGGCACCAGGCGGGGGCCATCCGTAAATGTCACCCTGCTGCTGCCGCCTCATTTTGCAGCTCATTAAACCCAATATTCCTAACCTGTATTAGCGCATCAGGGACAGCGCCCGCCCCCTCCCTCCCTCCCTTCTGGGAGGGAAATGCCCGCCATGGGGAAGGCGGCTCGTGCCTGCCAGCCACCAGGTTGGGCAAAGGGGAGGCAGTTTCCGTCAGTGGGGGTGGAGGGCCCAGAAGGGGCTGACGTGGGGGGGGGAAGGCTCTCTGAACCCTGAAAGGGAAGGCTCCGTTGTCTCTTGGGGAGGGGCTCTCCTGGCTCTCTGAGAGGGAGGAACCCGTCCCAAGCAGCCTCCGGGTTCAAGAGAAGAAGCCTGGGCCGCCGCTGGGGAGGGCAAAGGAGGCTTCCTAGCTGGTCCCCCCCCCCCGCCCAAGAGAGCAGTCCTGAGCACCAGGAGCCCACATGCTTTGGAAGGGGAGGGCCAGTTCCAGTTGCATGGCTGGAGTACCACAACCCCTGGCAACCTGGTGGAGCCTCCCACACACACCCCCCGCGGTGCCACCCCTAAATCTTTGTGGCTTTCAATGCTCCTGCTGGATCCAGAACTCCCCACAATTGAAAAGCTGAGCAGGGGTCTTGGGAAGGGGGGGGAGAGATGCCTCAGATGTCGGAGCCTGTGGGAGTGGCACTCCTCAAACCCACCTTAGGGTGGAGGCGTCCTTCCCCAAACCCCGTCACACTCCGGAGAAGCCTCCTCGTGCCCTCCTGCGCCCACAAGCTAAGCTCCCTCACGGAGGCATCTGGTGGGCTGCGCTCTTGGAGCCGCCGCCGCCGCCGCTTGCTGGGTGCCCATGAGCCTGAGCAGCGTGGCACATGGAGGCAGCGGCAATGACAGCAGCCCCCGCCTGCACTCTTTCCCCCCCCGCCACCTCCTTAACATGCGGCCACGTAAAAAGCAAATGCTCTGTGCTTGATTTATGATACTTCAGAACAACGAAGATTCAATTGCACGGCACGTCTTCGCCTCTGATTACCTCCTAAATGAGATAAACTGATAGCAATTCATTGCGAGACCTCACCCCTCTCCTCCGAGGGTGGCAACCTGAGGCATCGAGTCTGCCCGTGGGCAGGGAGGGCCTGCCAGCTGGCCCCAAAGGCCTCCTTGTGCACGCTGGCCAGGGAAAGCCTCCAGTTCTCCACCCTCTCTCGTTGCTCTGCCTGGCCAGTGTGACAAGCAAAGGGGAGAGGCTAGCGTTGCAAAAGCCAAGCCGGAGAAGGGGTGGGGAGGGGTTCCCCGAGCAGGAGGGCCAAGGAGGGGCTCCAACAGGGGAGGGGCTCCCTCTGCTTCCAGGAAGAGCTTCCGATGGGGCAGGCTCGGGCGGCAGAACCCTCGGCCGGTCTCCAGAGATGGAGGTGGAGGTACACTGCCATGCCATCGCTTTCAAAACCAAACTTCCCCAGCCAAGATGGGCAGGTGTCCGTGAGCCTGGCAGGGTGTGTGTGTGTGTGGGGGGCTCAGTGGACCCTGAAAGGGAAGCCTTCCTCAGCTCTTGCCGGGGAGGGGGGCTCTCCTGGCTCTCCGAGAGGAGGGAAACCTGTCCCACGCACCCTCCTGGCTCAAGAGAAGATTTCGCACTGGCTGCCCCTCCATCCACCCCAGTAGCGCCAGTCGCAAGCCCAGGAGGAGGGGTACCTTCGCTTGCTGCGCCAGCCCCGTCGGGTCGGCTGGAGCCGGTGCTTTTTTTCCGGCGATGCTTCTTCCGGTTGGCGTGGGGGGACGGCGGGGGCTCGAGTTTGGGGCTGGCGGTGCCGGCCATGCTGGGACTGGAGCTGAGCGAGTCTGCAGCGCCGTTGGCTAAATGAGGCGGGGGGGTGGGAGGAGAAAAGCTGTCAGTGCTGCCGTCCCATCCAGTCGCGCCCGACTCACAGCAACCCGCAAAGACCAGGCGAGATATTTAAGGGTTAAAACAAAAACGGAGCCACCCTCTGGGAGTTTCCACGGACAGGTTCTCCCGAGTGCTAGCCCACGGTCCTCTCTGCTGTGGCACCCAGGCGCTGCAGCAGGCCAGCAGGGCCCCCAAACCTCGTCCCTGGCCTGCCCGACCCCAAGAGGGTGCACCCCCCCCCACCCACTGACATCTTCCCTCTCCCTCCTCAGTGCCAAGAGTCCAAGCCCAGGCCTGCCTGGACCACCACTGAGGAGAAGGCAGCCCCCACCCCCCCCAACCCGGGACGCGTCGTCCAGGTCCTCCAGGCCTGGCCCAGGAAGAGCTCTGCGGGTGCCTGATGCTGCCGAGGCACTCCAGAGCTGTACGTACCCCTGGCTGCCATGCGCCAAATTTATCCTCAATCATACTGTTCCTTACAATTAATAGCAGAATTAGAAACAATCAGGGAGCTGGCTAATTACTGTCAATTAGAGTGCACTAATCAAGCTTCGATCACACACATGCACGCACGCACGCGCACGGCACACACGCGCGCACACACACACACACACAGAGCCGCAGCTCTCACCATTAAATGTCAAATTTCATTAGAGACCAGCAACAAAATCAGAAGGCTGACATTCAGTTCCAGCCGCGCAACACGGAGCGTCTGCTTCCAATCAGCCCAAAGACGGAAGCTCTCCTGCCAGGAGCACCAGTTGCCCCCCCCCAAACCCAGCCCCATCCCACCCTCTTGCTGCCACACACACACACACACACACACACACACACACACACACACACACACACACACACACACACACACACACACACACACACACACACACACACACACACACACACACACACAGAGTAAGCACCACCAACCCTCTGGGGCCGGTGGTTTGCAGCAAGGACACAGTCCCCCCCCTCAAGACAGCTGGTTACAACCCTGGCAGTAGTTTGGGGAGTGGGGGCCATGCTCCCCCTTTAGCAGGGCTTCAGATCAGAAGCTGGAGGTGGGCCTGTGGCCACCACAACCCCCACCCCCATGATCCCCGGTTCTCAGACTACAGGTCCCAGAAGCCAGAGGCGGTTTATGGCTATAGTTTAATGGGTGTCACCATGGGTCCTTGGAGGGCACAGGTGCCTTCCTGCCTTCAGCCCCCTTCCTCACTGAGTGAAGCTGCACGAAGCCCCCCCATCTCCCTTCTGCAGCCCACCCCCCAGCCAAGAGGGGAAGACAGGAAAGGGAGGGTGCCAGAGGAGATGCAGCAGGAGACCAGGGGAGACGCCCTCTCCGGACCCCATCCGGGGCAAAGATGGAGCAGATCCCAACTGCAACGGCACCCTGGCCGTGGCCGCGGCGGTGGCCTCGGCAGGGTGTGTGCAGTATGTGTCTATCCATCCCATGGCTTGGCAGCTGGGAACCAAGGACCCCGGCGGGCTGCAGCTCCATCGGTCCTCCTCAAGAAGCCCAGAACGGGGGCCACAGGCCTCCCTGGGTTGGATGAACCCAGCCTCACGTGGCTGCTCCCTCTGCTCCTGGAGCTGCCCGTGGACGCACCGGCCCTTTACCCTCTCGGGAGGGGGGGGAGTGGAAGCAAGCCAGGCCAAGGGTGCAGCTGTGTGGCAGGTGGCACTAGGGCTAAAGTCCCAGGAGGAAGAGGAGGAGAAGTGGACAGCCTGCCTGAGCCCCACCTTTCTCTCTCCTCTTCACAGGTTCAGCTCCTTTTCCGAGTTCACCGGCAGGGGACGAGCGAGTCGGGGGGGGGGCATCACCACCACCACCACCACCACCACCACCACGTGGGCATGGGCCTCCCGGCAGGCCAATGAGACTAACACTGGGGTTGTGCTGATCCTACAACCACACCTTTCTGTGACTGAGGTGGCTGCCGGGGCCGCCCCCAAGAGGAGGCCGAAGATCTGGGGGCTAGAGGAGCCCCCCAATCACCAGGGGCAGAGGCTCTCCTCCTCGCTCTCCTCTGACAGGCACCGGATCCCTTGGGGTGGGGCCTTCCCTCCCGACCCCTTCCCACAGCGCGAAGGCCCCCTTGCCTTTGCGGAGTGGGGAGGGCTGCCCCCTCCACCTTCCTCACGGGCAGGCGCTGCGGCCAACGGCTCAGCCAGCTCGCCCGGCCCCGACTCAGGGCAGGCAGCCGGGGGGGGGAGAGAGTGGTGCAGGGGTTCTCCCACCTTCACCACCACCACCACACGGGCAGCGGGCCCTCCATCGTGCCCATGCTGGCGCGCTCGCTCCCGCCGCAGCTTGCTCGCCTGCCCGCCCGCCCGCCCGCCCGCTCTGCCCCATCAGCAGTAACAGTCTGATTAATTCGCTTCCAGCAGGGAGCTGATGGGCCCAATGATGGAGGCGCTGCATCAGGCGCGCTGAAATTGATAGTTTTTCACAGTTACAAATGAGGAGCCTCCCCAGCGCCAAATGGCGGCGGCGCAGTCGGACTCCGGTAATGATCATAAAGAGGCTCTCTTTAAACTGCGAAAGCCCCTGGGAGCGAGCGGGGGGGCGGTTGCCGCGCTAATGAGAACGACAAGGGGGCGAGGAGGCATGGAAACGGCTCCTCCGCTCTTGATGTGCTTTTAACTGCTTTTTTAGTGCGGCGGCAGAGCCAGGAAGCACCGAGTGATGGATGCCGCACAGAAGCATTTATTTTCCAATTCGGCAAAGTGGCTATGTTGGGAAATGTATGAATTATTTTAATTCACTCAACTGTCCTGAAACACCCATGCAGGAGGCGGGCAGGCAGGCGGGCGGGCAGGCGGGTGAGCAAAGGAGACGGTAACTGGGACTCTCTCACACACACTCAGCCCAAGTGGCGGAGATGCACCTGTGGCCAGCGGGCGGTCAGACAGCTTGCCTTCGGCCTGGCCCGCCCTGGCCCTGCTCAGCCTGACGCGTGCGTCTGACTCACGAGGCCGCCTGCCAGGCCGTGTACGCTGCCCTCTCCTGGGGTGGCAGAAGGACCCCGATGCCCACAACTACAGGACCACTTTCCTCCAGCCCGATCCCTGGTCCCACCCTTGGCACCTGGCCCGGCCTAAGGGGTCCCACAAAGGGCAGCCTGCGCCCCACACACATCTCAAGACACCGAGCTTCTCTCCTGCCCCCCTATTCCCACCCCAGTCTCCAAGCCACTGGCTGGGGCACCTCCTCCTGCCCCCCCCCCGCTTCAGCAACACAGGAGAGAAGACGGGGTGGAGCCACAGGGAGAGCGTGGCACAAACACCGAAAGAGGGCACCTGAGCAGAGAGATGGGTGGGTGGGCAGAGAAGTTCCAGGGTCCGTACAGACACCCCCCCCCTTGCCTTCACTCCAGAAGGCGGACGCATCATCGTAAGACCACAGGACGGTATAGCCGGAAGAGACCGGAGGGCCACCAAGGCCAACTCTCTGACAGAGCGGGAAGGCACAGCGGAAGCTCCCCAACGAGCGGCCGGCCAACCTCTGGACACGGCAACAGAGGGAAGCCGCCACCTCCTTTCTGAGGGAGCCTCTTCCACGGCTGGCCGGCCTGCTCTTACCGTCCCCCCGTCTTTCTTGCAACTGCAGCCCATCCCTCCAGGCCCCGGGAGCCAAAGGACTCGCGCGTTGGCTCCCTCTTCCGTCCCTGGAGATGGCGGTCCTGTCCCCTCTTCCCCTTTCCCTCCTCTAGGCCCCACTCTGCCCGAGAGCCCTCCCGGGCTCGTTTCCTCCAAGGAGCCACTCGCCGCGCCACCTGGCCGACCTGGAGGACTCACCTGGGTTGTTGGCTCCACCACTAGGGATGACGACCGCTTCGCTCCACTGGTCCGCGCTGGAGACCGAGTAGGACCGCTGGTGCAGGCTTCCTCCGCCACTGCTGTCGGGCTTGGCGCTCAAGGACCCGAGGTGGGTGCCGCTGCCCGAGCGCTCTGAGTGCAGAGATGTACTGCTGGCTGAGTGGGGGGCACCTGCGGGGGGGGGCGAGACAACCCAAACTCAGGTCAGGGTGTGGAGGAAGAAAGGGAGGGTGCTGCTCCGTCCAAGCTCTGCCCCAAGAGAGGCCCCCGCAAGAGCGCAGAGTGAGGCACATGACCCAGACAAACGGCCCGCAGAAAGGCAGACGTGGCTACCGGAGGGGGAAGGGGTGGTAGCCGCCGCCCCTGGGCCAGGAGAACCAAGGGGCAGCTCCTCACACCACTGCCCCCCACACCTCATTTGGCCCTCCAAGGCCCCCATTGTTGCTGGGAATTCATCCATTTCATCACTCATGGACCAAGCTGGGCCCCGAGAGTTCATTCAGAGACAAAGGGGTCAAAAACCGCCCCATCCCAGGAAGCAATGATGCTCAGAGAGATTCGCCTGGAGGGTCAGGGTGGCAGCAAAAGAAGGCCTGAGCTTGAGAGGGTTTAAAGGGCTCCGTGAATGAAGCTTGGGGGGCTCCCAGGAAGAGGGTATTTTTTATCCAGCTGCCAAATCTGGGCAACAAGGAAACACCCCCACCCCCACCCCCACCCCCACCCCCAGGCCAGAGGGAGTCCTGGCTCACTGGACAGCAGGCGGATGGAGCCTTCCAGGTGTTCCCCCGACTGCCTGGCTGCCCTGCCCTGCCCCCACCACTTCTGCCAAGGCGGCGCCCAATCCCTGGGGGTGCCACGTTCAAGGAAGAGACCATCCCCCAACGGCTGAGATCCTTCTCCCCATGCAGTGTCTCGGCCACAACGTGGCCCACCCCCTGGTGCCGGTGCCCCCCCCTTCCAGGGATCCTGGAGGCCAGAAGGACTCAAGAGACAGAGGGACCCACGTGGGTGTCAGCCCAAGAGAAGCTCTCAGTTGGATGCCAGCGACCAGGAAGAAGACTTTCCCACTCCCAAGGCATGGGGGAGCACTTCCCCCAAGCCCACCTAGGAGAAAAGCAGGGCCAGGAGCCAGTGGCCTAAGAAGACGGGGAGGGGGAGAAAGCAAAGCCGCCACTGTCCGTCCTCCCCCCCCCGGCTACCTCCACCCCCTCAGAGAACAGCCCTGCTCTGCACCACCCCCAGGACGACATGGTGCAACAGGCCGGCTGGCTCTTTGCTCCGCTGCACTTCCCCCCTGCCACCCCCCAGGTTCAATGCCTCAAAAACACGTGTAAAACCATGACACTGACTTTGCCTCTAATTAGCCCTTAATTTACAAGACACACTCGGAAGGGTAATTAGCTGCTGCTCAGCTCCCTCCTGACTGCCACATCCATCTCTTTTGCTGCCTTCCCTGGCAGCGGGGGTGGGGGTGGGGTGGCAGCGGCGGTCAGAGCAGGGAAGGGGAGGGGTGGCCACCACCACCACCGAAGACGTCAAGAAGGCAGAGCTTCCAGGTAGTGCTTTGCTCTCACTCTCTAGATGAGAGTCCCAGAAGGACACCCCACCCCACCCCACCCTACATTCACCCTTTGAGCCTCTGCAGGCTCCTAGCTAGCAGGAATGGCCCTTGTGGGTCTCTGGGGCCAGCCACAAGCCCTGGCATAGGGAAGAAGGGGGGCAGGTCCCCAGGTGAGACGCGGAAGCGTCTCAGGAAGGGCAGAAGAAAGAAGGACAGAAACCTTACAAGTCGGCCCCCTTTCCTCGGAGGAGGCTTTTGCTTTGGGGACGCAGTCACGGCCAGTGTGGCACCCAAGACCAACATGGCCTGGCATGCAGAGGTTGGCAAGCCCGACCAGAGAACCAGGGCAGAGGCTTTGGGCAAGCCAGGATAAGGAAGAAAAAAGAACTGGAGCTTCAATGGCTCTGTCTGGAGCACTACCGTAAGAGTGCAGAGAAGGAGACTTTGACGACATCTTGAGCTTGCCCCCTTTTTTTAAGAGCAATGGGAACCCAGGACACAAGGACTTCTAACAAAGAAACAAGACCCCGTCTGATTCGTAAAGGACATTGAAAAAGAGATGAGCAACGAGGCGGCAGCCGATCTGGCCAGAAACACCCAAATCCTCAGGGAATGTGAGAGGAAGCAGAGAAGCAAAGAGCTCTGGGAGGGTCTCTCCAAACGAGGGAAACAGACATTAACTAGCAAACGGCCTTCAAAGTAAGTCAGTGTTTAAAAACAGGTACTGCATGCCCCAATTGAGAGCCACTGTACTGCACCTTCCCCTGGACACTCAAAATGGGCGGCGCTGGTTGAGAAGGACCCCCTGAAGGCGAGGGTGGGAGCCCCAGTGGCTGCCGACACCTTTCCAGGCTGAACTGAAAGCGCTGGTTTTAGCCCGGAAAGTCCTCAACGGCTTTGGGTCCAAACAATCTCAAGAACCCTCTCTCCCTCTATGAGCCTCCTACCCAGGTGCTAAGAGCCTCAGGGAAGGCCTTCCTGTGGGTCCCATCACCACCGTGGTTAGCTTTAAAATACTGATTTTCAATGATTCGAACCATTTTGGGTCTTTTAAAAGCAGAAATATGGGATAAAACGTATTTTGAATTAATAAATTTGAAATACAGTTACTGCTCTGAATGTGTTTTGCTGTTTTTAGTATGATATTTGTTAAATCTTTTTCAGTATTTGTACACTCACTGTTCTTAGCGTTAAACACTATCTTTTAATGATGTGAGCCGCCTTGGGTCCTTTTTAAGGAGAAAGGTGGGATAAAAATATTTTAAACAAGCAAGCAAGCAAGCAAACAAATAAATTAGAAACTGCCATTATCCTCCTGCCTCCGCACAAAACTGGGCTGTGAACATTGTGTACAGTTGTGGTTGCCACACTAGGGAGAAAAGAAGATTACGTGGATGGGTAAAAGCACCCAAAATTATCTCAGAGCTGGAAGGGAAAGTACAACATTTACGTGCCTGTAGTTTAGAGAAACGTGGGTAACGGGGTGTGGGTGGGTCGCCACGCAGGTGTATAAAATTGTGCCTCACTCATAAGAAGAGATTCTGATGGAGCCACCCGGTCAAGCTGAGAAGTGTGTGAGAGAGAGAGTCCAGAGGGAGGAGAAGAACCCATTTCCTACAGCAAAGGACCAGCGGCCACATCCTCTGCCACTGGGACAGCGGGGGCTGCCCACCGACCGGGGCAGTTCTGAAAGGGGAGTGGGCCAGCCTTGGCGGCCAGCCCTAGCGCAGCCCCCACTCCCCGCCCTTAGGAGGCAGCCTGTTTCGGTGCCTCGGGGACAAGGCCACTGCTTGGCTCACCTCCGGCCCCTGCCTTTCCTGCTGTGACACCCCCCCCCTCGAGACCGGCCGAAGAGCAGGTTCCTCTCAGGGCTGTCGGGGCCTTGGCAGGGACAGAGGGGGGGCCCTGCTCCGAGCTGACCTCTCCTCCTGGGAGGGGTTGCCTCCTGGCCTCCACCCGGCTCGGACCACATGGCTTCCACTCCCGAGCAGCCCGCCCGGTCCCACGATCTTCAACAGACCAAACCTACCCCAAACCTACAGATCCCTGTTTCAGCCGGGGTTGGGGAAGAGAGGGCCTTCCACAGGCAAAGTGGGGGCTCCTCAGCAGAGTGGCGGTCCAACCCACTCCCCAGCAGGAAGCAGGGCCTGCTTGCGGAATAACATGCACCAGGCTGTGCCGGCAGCACCGGTGGGGGCGGGGGCGGGGGCGGGGGTGGGGGTGGGCGAGCAGAGGAGGGCCATCCTGGCTTGGTCTTCTCCTCCCGCCCGGCACTCCCTCCTCCTTGTGCTGCAGATCTCTCCGAGAGAGGAGAGTCGTTAGGCCACCAGTCTCAGAAATGCTGCCAGCGGTTACTGGGGGAGGGAAGGGCTGGCCACTGGAAAGGCCTATCCCAGCGCCATGCAGGGGTCCAGGGGCCAGGGTGCAAAAGGCCAGCTGGGCCCTGTTTCTTGGGCACCTGCACACAACAGGTGGGAAGCCTCTCCGTTACTAAAGGAGCAGTGTTTCTCCCCCCCCCCAGGGGCCAACCACCAGGCGGGAAGCCACAGCCCTCTGGTCTTCTCCAGGCCATTGGACGCCCAGGCCGTGCTTCGGAACTGGCCTGCCCCTTGCGCAGCCTGCACGCAGGGTGACGGGGCTATCATGACGGGGGCCAGACGATGCAGCCTGGACCAGGCTCAGCACCAGAGGAAGGAAGGCGCCCGTGAGCCACCCCCCCAAGGCACTGGGCAGGGCCAGTGAACACACCCCGCTCGCTCCAGGGGAACCAAGAGGGAGCAGACCAAGCGAGAACAACCAGGCCTCACGAGAGGCCCAGGTGGGGGCTCGGGGGCTCTGGCACCAAAGCCTGTGGAGAGAAAGCCACCCACCTCCAGGCGCACCCGGGCAGAGGGGCAGGAGGCGTGGGGATGCCTCAGGCAACGCCTCGAGCCGGAGGAAGGCCTGCGGGGCATGGGATGGGAGAGTGCTATGCTACCCACTGGGCCCCTTCCAGAACGGGGGGGGGGGGGGGCTTGCAGGCGCCTTGGCTCCCCCTCGGCTGGGGAGGCTGCTTTTCTGTTGCTGGCACACAGGCAGCTCAAGGCTCCAGAGAAGCCTTGCAATGCATGGGGCAGCCCCTCCGTCCCCCCCCCCCCCCACAAATGTGCCTCACAAGGGCCCCAGAGTGGTTACGTAAGCCTGGGGGAAGCCTGCCACTGAGGGCACCGGCCCCCTTGCAATGGATAGGGAGCTGGGGGAGAGGGAAGGGTGTGTGGAAGACCAAGAATCTCAGAAAACCCTTTCACAGAGCTGTGCAGCTCGAAAAGGCATGGCGGGCGGGCAGGCGGGCGGGCGGGCAGGCGGGCAGGCGAGAGCCACTGGAGCAGCACCAGAGTGTCAGGGCAATCAGCACAGATCCAGGCCGAGGAGGGAGGGAGGGAGGGAGGGAGGCAGCGCAGCAGCTGGAAAGGCAACAGGGAGGGGGAGGGGCTAGCCACCCGGGGGGGGGAGAGGCAAACCTCCTTCAACCGGGGTGGGGGTGGGGGGTTACACCCACCCCCCTCAGGGCAGGGAGCACCCCGGGTGCCCAACGGTACCGAAAAGCATCAGCGGGGAGCCACTGAGCCCTCCCGCGGCTGCTCCAAGACAGCCTGTTTCGGGGCAGGGCGCCTCCCTGCACCGAGGCTGTGGAACTGATGGGGCGATGCTCCTTCTCCTCTCTCAGAAAGGCAGCAGGGACCCCCTTGGCCCTCTTGCGGGCCCATGGCTCAATCCACCCGAGGCATCCCGTGTCCTGCCCGGAAGAAGGCCAGTGCAGAGGAAGGAAAAGCCAAAGCCAGACGGGTCGGGGCCGCAATAAGAAAACAGGGAGACAAAGCGTAGCCGGCCGGGGCTCAGCCAGTCTGTGGCCACTCAGAGCTGCTGACCACAGCAGCCACGGCTGGAGTCTGCCTGCCCATCGCTGGGGAACAGACAGCCACGGCGTGGGGGGGGGGCACAGCTGCTCCCCCGGCCTGCTGCTAGGTGCCCCACTGGGACATAGAGAGAAAGAGAGAGAGAAAGAGAGAGAGGGCTGGGCTAGAAAGGCCTCCAGAGAAGGACTCCCTGCCTTGGGACGGACTCCCCCAGACAGGTAGAAGCTGGAGGGGGGGGGGGTAGAGAGAGAGAGAGAGAGACACCCCCAAGAAAGGCAAGTGATTTTTAGCTTTCTTTAAAAACAGCATCAGGAGAGGCTCCCCTGTGCTTTCTTCAGGACCCCCCAATATTTTGCACCTGCCTCCCGAGACCCTTCACGGAGGCCTTTCCAGCCTCCAAGGTGGAGCGAGATCTCAGCCGGGAAGGTGGACGTGGGTTCAGGGCCACGAAAGGACCTCATGCTCTCTGTGGCCTCCCCTTGAATAGAATTGCGGCCGCCTTTCCTGAGCCTCCTCCTCCAGACCTCCTCCAGCTTCTTGCATTTCTCCGGGGGGGGGGGGAGACAAAGGCTGAGGTCTCCTTCGGCATCCAGAGAGGGACACCCCCCCCCGCCAAGTGTTATCACTGACATATCCTCTACTCTCACAGCCGGAGCCCACGTTTGGTGCCTGGCAAGGAAAGACACGGCGAAGCCACGTCTCCACGGCCATACCACGGGGCGAGAGAAGGTTTGGACAGGAGGGCTCACAACATGAGCGCCCAGAGGGGGGGTGGTAAGGAGGGGAGCCACCTGGAGAGAAGGGGCCTGCCTGATGTGGGGCCGGGAAAAGTTGGGTCTCTTGCCATCCACTGCGGGGCATGGGTGGGCCGGGGGCCGGGGGGCCGCTTACAGCCATTTCCAGGCAGCAGCACGTGCAGCCCCAGCAGTCCAGGGGAGAGGAGGAGAGGAGAGGCGAAGGGATCTCCAGCAGAGAAGCTTCTTCTGCCAGAGACCTTGGGGAGGTTTGTTTTTTCCCCAAGAATCTCTTCCACAGGTGAGGGGACTATACCTCGGCCCCACTTTCCAACCCTCTCCCCTCTGGTCTCAGTGCCCTAGACGGGTTCCAACTCAGCCCCACGGCGCTCTCGCCCTGGCCAATGTCATCGCCCCCCCCCCAGTGAGTGGCAAAGCAGGGGCAAAACGGGGCTCCCTTTTCTTTGTTAATTCTTCCCGCATTACATTTGAAATTCCACCATCAGGGCGCACTGTAATTGTCGAATTTGATGCTAATGATTAATGAATTAAACATGGATCCATCAATTAGTCCTTGGAGAATAATTCTGCATAAAGCAGCGGATAATGTAATTACAGTAACAAAGATAATGAGATGTTAACATCGACGGAGCCTGACGTGACACGATCACAGCAGGCAGAGCAACCGGGCGTGGGGAGCCAATGGCAGGCTCTGCCCCCGTGGAGCCGGGAGGGGGGGCAGGGGGGCGGGCGGGCAGGCAGGCACGGCCAGGGCGAAGGGCAGAGCACCGCCTGGCTGCCAACCCTGGCTCGCTCACGCTCAGAGAGGAGCAATCAAGCAAATGAGCAAGCGAACAAGCCACTTTAGCTTTGCCAGGAGCTCACCGGAGCTGGGACAAGAGCAGGCAGCCCACCCACCCCTCACCCCGCTCCCGGTGGATCGCACACTCTGCCTCCCTGCCCACCCCCCACGATGCCCAAGCTCTTCTGCCTGTACCAAGCCTGAAGAAGTCCTGGCTGCGCGTAGGGCCGAGGTGCATGCAAGCATGCTCACACCCTGCTCTGCTGTGCTGACTGAGCAAAGGCGCTTAGCTCCCATCCTCCTCAAGGCTTTCTTTAATATAAGGACTGGCCAGTCTGCTTCGCAACCCCCCCCCCCACCTCCTCCACAATTCCCTGTCCCTCCTGCGTGGGACCAGTGACATGTCGTCGCTGTCTCTGCACAGCCCCTGGCACCGCCATGCCCCAGAGCAGCAGCAGCAGCAGCAGCAACAGAAGGCTCAGCACCAAGGGCGCAAAGGACCCAGGGCATCCGTTGGGCCCCTGCTGGCACCAACAGGCACCGATCCAGCGGAGCAGGAGGGGGCTCCCTGGCTCCCCACAGACTAGGAGAGTGGGCGGGTGCAGCTCCAAAATGTTTTTCAGGTGGCAGAGCCAAGCAAGGGGGGGGGGCACCAGAGAGGCCTCCGGAGATGCTCCCAGCCAGAAGGCCCAGAGCAGCCTCCAGGCCGGGATATATATATATATATTTTGGGGGGGAGGGAGAGAGGAAGAGGCACTGCAGCAAAGAGACACCAAGTCAGCCCAGGGCAGCAGAAGGGGTCCTTGGCAGCGCCTGACAGGGCCACCAGCCAAGCAGGGCTACAGCGGGAGGAAGGCAGGCTGTCCTGCAGGACACAGAGCCCCACCCCCACCCCAAAACGCACACACCCCCGGCCACACCTCCGTGGACGTGTATGGGCAGCCGGTGGGACATTCCTGCCCCAGCCCCCACTTGAAGATGGTCAAAAGGCCCTGTGAGAGGGAAATGGGGGCCTCCCACAGCCCCACTCCGGGGGGGGGCTCTCAGGAACAAAAGGGCCAGGGCCCCACCCCAGAGAATGGAAAGGTTTGCATGGATGAGGCTTGCAGTGAGATGGGAGGAGAGCCGGCCTGGGGGCCGCCAGGAGAAAAATCTGCTTGGCTGGCTCTCTGCACTCCCCCTCCCCCCCCCCCCACGAGCAAGGACTGCGTCTGCACGAGAAAGCGGGCCCCCACTTTGTAAACTTCCCAACTTTGGAGGGCTTGGATGCTCAGCCGTAATGGGGCTTTAATGCTAGTTATTTGCATTTAATTAGACACTGGAAACCGTTAATAGAGCCTGCACGCGGCTCCCCTCCCCCCTTCCTCCACCCTTCCATCTACATTCCATTAGAGGAGCATTTGAGAGCTGCAAACTCAAGCGCTCCAAAGTTGGGCGACACGGAGGGCTGTCCTGCCCGCCCCCCCTCCCACGCTGGGACCAGGGCTCAGCCCCTCTGCAGAAGGCCCACTGCACTTGTGGCGGATGGCAGCCCAATGGGGCTGGGGTGCATTTGGAAAGGTCCCCCCCCCATGGGGCCCTGCTTGGGACGCGACTCTTTGTAAACCCCCCACCCTCTGCTGCAAACTGGGCTGGAGACCCAGCAGGAAAGCACGGCAGGCGGCGGAAGCGGGCGGCCACCGTTGGCTGGCGGGACCCTGGAGCAGGAGAGCTCTTGCCCAGGTTTCTGGGCCCCCCTCAGCCAGGGCCACCCCACCGCCTGGGTCGCCAGCACGGTGCACCCCCTGTGCCTCGAAAGTGCCCCAAGGCAAAAAGAGCGTGGCCTTACTGGACCCTCCAGGGAACTGGACGCTGCCCCTCTCCTTGGCCAAGCCATTGGTTTTCGGGCTGGCGCTGGGAGCAGAGGCGCTGGCGCTGGCCCGTGGCAGCCTCTTCCCTGGCACCTTCACCGTCGTCCTCAGCAGGTCGATCTCCTTCCCGTGGATATTCTGCATGTAATCCTGGGAAGGGCAGAGAGAGAGAGAGAGAGAGAGCTCAGAGCCATTCTGCATCACCAGGGACAGCTGTCCCTGCCCCCCCCCATATGCCAAGGGAGCTCGGGCCGCTCCTACCTTGGGGCAGCTGTTTTTGCAGGTGGCAGGAGAAGGACTCTTGGCTCGCACACACACGCACCCCCTCCATGGCCTGTGGGGAGCACCTCCCCTCTGGAGGTCCCAGCCAGGCAGGCTCTGGGCTGGGTGGCTTCCCAGCCTGACAGAACAGGGGGCTGGCTCAGGATTGGAACCCACCCCCCCGGGGAGGGAACACGCGCCCAGGGAACCCCTTTTTGGGGACACAACCCCAGTTCCTCAGGCACGGGGTGCAGGCACCAGAAATGGAATGGGTGGAGCCCCACTTCTGCATGGGGTGTGTGTATGTGTGGGGGTGCTCCAGTTCACAAGGAGGTCACCTGGCAGCTGAAGCAGAGCCCCCCCCCCAGGCCTCAGGCAGTGCAAGTGGAAGGGAGGGAGGGAGGGAGGGAGGCAGGAGGCTGGAGGAGGGCCAAGCCCAGGAAGCCCAGGTCCTTCCTACCCCCCTCCCTGGCAACCTGGCCACATGCCCCCCCCAGTGGCCTGCTCTGCTCTTCTCAGAAGCATTTGCTCCCTCAAAGGCATGTGCGTGGGGGGGGGGGGTGCTTTGGAGCTAGGGAGGGTTCCCCCTGGCTCAGCAGAAGCACAGCTGGGCCCACGGCACTTGGGGGGGGCACAGCAGGTCCACCTGCCCTCCCACCAGGCCGGCCGGCCAGCTGCCTCCTGGACAGCAGCGGCGGCAGCGGCATCACCTCCTCTGCCGGCACCACCAGCAGCGCGTGTGCGTGCGTGCGTGTGCACAAACACACACACACACACACACATACACGCGCGCACGGTCACCAAGTGCTGCATTTATTGCCTGCCATAAAACAGCAATTTCTTCCCCAGCCTCCTCGCTAATTACCCAGCCAGTTCTCTCATTTCATTTTATTACTGGAATTAACAACGAGTTCAAAGCGTGGAAAGCTATTAAGATGTGTGATTAAGCCACATTCAATTAGCTTCTACAAACAATTTAATTGATGTTGCAGATAGAATTAACAGAAGGTGATTGTGTGAATGGCTTTGATGGCTGCAGGATGGGAGGGGCCTCTTGCTGCTGCCGCCACCGCCACCACCACCGCTGCTGCTGCTGCTGCCGCCACCGTGGCTGTGGCGGCGGCTGCTCCCTACACGTGGGCGGGTGTCAGCAGTGGGCGGGGGGGGGAATGGGGGTGGGGGGAAGAGAGAGAGAGAGAGAGAGAGAGAGAGAGAGAAGTGCTGAGGGCGGACCCCCAGCCAGCCAGGCTAGGAAAAGGGGAGGCTGGTTGCGAAAGGCCCACCAGACACTTGATGTGTGTGTGTGGGGGTGAAAGGGCAGAGGGGGGCCGCTGGTTCCCAGCATCCTGCCCCCCCGCCCTGCATGCCTGGTGCCCAACGGTGCTGCAGGCCACCCATCCTCTCCGACCGCCCCCCCCAACCACTCCCCCTTGAGATGCGCCCTGGGCAAGATGGCCACCCTCTTTGCCCCAGACGCCCGGTTTGGGTGAGTCGTCCCCCCCTCATCTGGAACGTTTTGGGGAAAGAGGTGGGAGGCGTCAGGGCTGGAAGTGAGAATAGGTTGTGGGCCGGTGGGGAGGGCAGAGGGCGCCCCCCCCATTCCAAGCCTTTCTCCAGGTCTCTCTGGAAGGCATTCCTCCCACCCTCGCCTGGAGGGCCAGATCCAGGCTGTTTTCCTTTCCAGCATGTCCTGAGCCGCGCGCTTCTGTGGCCCGCAACGGCCCAGAGGAGGCGGGACCCAAGGCGCCCGCTCGTTGGAGGGGCCGGAGATGAAAGCCCACTCTCCCCCCCCCCCCGAGGGACCTCTGCCCGAGACAGTGAGCAGAAGCAGGGCAGGGTGCCTGTCTGGACGGGCGGGCGGGTGGAGGAAGCGCCTGCTGGGCCCACGGGAGACCCAGAGCAAGGAAGGACGGGGCGGGGGGGCACAGCAAAGGGGCCTTCGGGTTGCCCTTCTCACACCAACTCTCACACCAACTTCCCTCCCACCCCCAGCAGCCCTAAGCCTGGCCTGTGGTGTCACAGGTGCTTTGAGCCTGCTGGGAGGGCTGCGTGTGTGCCTGGGGGGGGGGGCAGACTCTTTGCCTTCAGTAGCCTGCCATGTTCCAGCCCCAGCCTGCCAGCATCTCTTCGCGGGGGTGGCGACAGAGATGGATGAGCCGCAGCACTGCGCTTGTCGCCTTGCGCAGGTGACAAAAGAGCCCAGCGCAGGCAGGCAGGCAGGCAGGCAGGCCAGGCCAGGCCGACAGGCGCGGGGGGGGGAGCTGCCGTGGTGGAGGCCGCCTCTTCCCCTTCCCCCTTTCCTGCCCCCCACCCTCGTCGGGAATGGCCAACCCCCCCCCACCGCCACCCTCGGCAGAGGGAAACTCACGTGGAGGCTCGGGTGGTAGGTGAGGACTCCGTTGTCGCACAGGGTCACGTACTTCTTCTTCCACTCCTTGTTCAGGGACTTGCCGCTGCGCTTCAGAAGCACCCCCTGAGAGGGAAACAGCCACACGGTGAGGGGCCGTCCTGGCGCCCTCCCCCCTCCCTCCCCAACCCCCTTGGTCCCGGGATCCTCTCCTCTCCTTGTTATCTGCCCCCCCCACGGGCGGCAGAAGCCCTCGCAGCCAAAGGATGCCCCCCCTCAGGGACTCCCCCCCCACAAGGGTCCCACCTCCTGGGCCCTTCTCCTCAAGGCCCCCCCCCCGGAAGTGAGAGATGTGGGCTCTGGGAAGAGGCAGGTGGGGGGTGGGCAGGACCCTGGCTCTCACCTGCCGCCTCCCCCCAGGCAGGTCCACCCGAAAGAGATGCCAGGACCCAGACACGGATGCAGGGCACAGCCGGGCCAAGGCGGCAGCGGGCAGGGCCTTTTCCAAATGGTCCCCTGGGGGTCCAGGACACCTGGGCACTCAGCACGGATGCCACACACACACACACACACCACACAAGGGGAGGAGGAGGCAGCTGCAAGCAGTCAGAGCCACCCCAATGTGCTGGGGTCCCTGGCCTCTTGTGGCCCAGCCGCAGGATCGGGATGTGTGTGTGTGTGTGTGTGTGTGTGTGTGTGAGAGAGAGAGAGAGAGAGAGAGAGAGAGAGAGAGAAAGCAGGCCAAAGTCTCTCTCTCTCTCTAACCCACCTGGTAAGCGGGTGCAGGAGAGAGACCTGCCCAGCAGCTGCCAAGGTGGAGAGAGAGAGCAAGGGGACTGAAGCTGGAATCAACAAGCCAAGGCAGCCGCCGCTCTGACCAATGCCGCCTTGGCAGCCAGCCCCATGAGGAGGGCGCCTCATGCCCCCCCCATGCTGCCTTGGACCCCTGCAGCCGTTCTTGCCCGCTGTGGCAAAAAAGGGCAAGGTCTGAGAAGCTGCTCTGCAAGGGCTCAATGCCCTTGGCCTGAAATATCTAAAAGATTTGCCCCCTCCCCAAATACTAGACCCCCATGCTCACACAGGTCCCCCCTGCAGTCAGCTGTGTTGCAAACAGAGGCAGAAAAATGAGAACACAAAAACCAAACAAGAAACAGTCCAGGTTTCTGGAATCTGCATTTAAGCAACCCAGTGCTTGCCATTCCACACCCAGAAAAAGGGACACCAGAGGATGCTTTGTGAGGAAGCAGAGCAGGAGGTGAAATTGAAGGGCGGCCCCCAGATTGGATGAGCCGGGAGGGCACTTGCCCCCTTCCCTCGGCCCTCTCCCCGTCCCCCACACCCTGTCCTGCGCGACAACGTCCAACAGCCACTGGGACGAAGCCCCCCCCCGCCTTCCTAGGCAGGGCAAAAGGAGGCCAGCAGCGAGAACCACCGGGCGCTGAGTGGAGGAGTGCCTCGGGCCCCCGGCCAGTCTCTGGACAGCTGGGGGGGCAGGAAAACCCCCACGCTGCTCCCTAGAAAGAGAACACGCCAGCCCCCTCCTCGCCTCCTGCAAGAGGCAGCCCCAGACTCCCAAATCCTGGGCTTGGGGAAGCTGTGCAGGCACACAGCACACCCCACGGCTCGTTCTTCTCCTGTTGAGCGCTGTAACTTGTGCACTCCCAGGTTCACCTGCCAAGTTTGGCTACTGCTGGCTCTCTCCCAGTCTCAGGAGAGGGCCGGGCCAGGCCAGGCTGCTCCCCATCATCACCGAGGGGTCAAGTTCCCCATCTTCCGCACATACGCCCATCCCTTGCTCGAAGGGGCCGACGTTACACTCCCTCCTTCACAGACACAGGAGGCCGGGCAGAAGGCTGGGAAGGAAGGGGGCCCGTGTACTCAGGTGAGGCTGGAGCAGGAGGAAACCGGGGGGGGGGGAGGCAGTTTGGGGAGGGGGCAGGACCCCTTTTGCCTTGTGGTGGCAGTGGCGGCGGCGGCAGGCCGCGGTCCTCCTCCCCCCATGGAGGGCTTCTGGTCAGCCCTTCTCCCCCCCCCCCGCGAGAGACCTTTCAAAGAGGGGTCCGAGACTGCAGAGAAGCCCCCAGCTTGCCCTCCGCACGGGCACGGGCACTCCTTCTCCCGGCTAGCCTGCGAGACCGAGGCAGTGGCAGCCACGGCCACGGCACAAGCCAGCCGCAGCACAGCCACCGTGTTGGTGGGAGCGGCCGCCTCGGCGAAGGCAGCAATATGCTGCGTAATGAAGCGGGGGCCCTCAATGGTCCCCACAGGACTCGTTTACTCCACAAATCTCCCTTCTACTCACTTTTCGCTAAGAATTTTAACACCAAACTTAATTGTAAAGCCGCGTATTGATTGGAAAATGCAAATGACAATTTAAATGTAATCTAAGCTCCCAGCGTGATCCTGGCTCCCTTGGAGGAGACGCCACCCAGCCCAGGCAGCGCTGGAGCAGGCAGACCAAGCCCGGGCAGGGAGGAGGCAGGCGGGGAAGAAGAAGGCAGCATGGGGAAGGGAGGGGAGGGGAGGGGAGGGGAGGGGGGCTAGCGGCCAAAGGGGTCGCGGGTGACCGCGGGCACCGCCCCCGACAGGTCAAAGCAAGGATCCTGGTGCTCAGGCTCCCACCCGAAGGCCTGCAAGCAAGGGAGCGGGCACAGCCCCAGCCCCTCCCGGGCCCCAAGCCCCTGCCCAGCCGGCTGCCTCCTCCCAGCGCCCCCTGACTCTTTGGGGCCAAGGGGGAAGGTCTAACCCTATGCTGGGGGGGGGATGGGGAGGCGCAGTGAAAGGGGGGCTCCCAGTCACACCCACCCATGGAAAGGCCCACGCGACAGACTCGTGGACCGTGCTCTCTGGCAAGGCTGGTCGGGAAATGGAGAGCCCGGCGAAAGGACGGACCTTCATCCGGGGTTGAACGGCAGCTGCGTGAAGCACAGGGGTGTACCAGGACCCTAGAGAAGGCTCTCTCTCTCTCTCACACACACACACACACACATACACACAAACACACATACAGGGCACGCCATCCGGTAGACAAGGGGCTAGCACAGGGCCCCACCGCCTCACCCTGAGCTAAGACTCAGAAGGGGGCTTTTGCCCCTTATACTCAGGGTCACTTCTCAGAGCAAGAAGGAACCGCTCTGTCTGTGTGTGTGTGTGTGTGTGTGTGTGTGTGTGTGTGTGTGTGTGTGTGTGTGTGTGTGTAAGAGAGAGAGAGAGAGAGAAAGAACGAACATCCCCTGCTCTGAGGCCAGCTGCTCCCCCCCCCCCGTGATCCAAGAGCAGGTGGACGGGAGGGAGGGAGGGAGGGAGGGAAGGGCTTGGCAGCACTGACTCCATCCGAGGGTGTCTTTCCCCTGCGAAGGGTTGTGGGATGGAAAAGGCACCTCAGAGGGCACTTGGGGGAACGCATACTTCCGTCATGGGGGCGGGGGGGGCGGGATGGGGGTGCTGGGATTCCAAGATAGGTTTCATGCCAAGCACCAGGCGTTCCCTCGGGGCCAGTCCACCCGTCACCCCCACGGCCTCCTTGCCTTCAAGGGGTGGGGTGGCGGCTCCCGACAACGGTCCAGGGCATTTGGAGAGGAGGGAGGGAGGGAGGGAGGGAGAGGCCCGCCTTCTGCCCTTCCTTCCAGCGGCTATTCTGGCCAAAAGGGCAACCTCTGGGGAGCGTGCCATTTGGTGCCACCACCCCTCTTTGGCTACAAGGACCAAAACCCCTCCACGCCGGGCAAGGCCCGAGCTTCGCCACCCCAATCAGAGCTGCACCCCAAATGCCTTCCCCATCGACTCCCTCCCCTTCACCCCCACCCCCTACCCCGTCCACTGTTCCCTAGGATGGTCCTTGGGACAGCTTGGCAGGAGCCGGGTCGAGAGGTTTCTTCCCTCCCGCAACCCCCCCATGTCGGTTGCAACATGGAGGCAGACACTTCTACACACTCAACCCCATGCACGCTCGTGCACACGCTCACGCACACAGGCACAGCACAGAGCCGGTGGTGGCAACACTTGCATGGCGGAAAACGATGGACTTGACACAGAGATGCTTCTTGCTGCAGGGTTGTGGGTGGGGTGGGATGGGGCAGGTGAGAATGAACATGTCAGCCCCAAAGGACCCTGCTCTGTGCTCTCTGTGGCCCCCCTCCTCTCCCCTCCCCTCCCTGCAATCCCTCAGAATGAGCCCAGGCTCTCCAGCCAGGGGTGGGGGGAAGCCAACCTGCTTGATGGGGATTGCCCGCCCGCTGCCGATGGTGTCTCCCTTGCTCTCCGGGGCCTTCTTCTCCCGCTCGATGTCCGTGCCTTTCCGGGACTGGAAGAGAAGAAGACAGATGGGGGTTAGACCTCCCTGGGGGGCGAAGGGCCAGACCTACAGAAGGGAGAGAGAATCCCCCTGAGGCTCTCTACCCACCAGGTCCAGGACCATGGGGGGGGGGGTGCCTCAGCCTCCGTTCTCCCACACACCCTGGGCCAAACCAGATGGGGGTGACGGACAAGAGCAGGATGGGAGGGGATGCGGGGGGGGGGGGTTGCAGTGAGCATGGATGGCAGCAGAAGCCCAAGCAGTGGCGGTGGGGTGTGTGTGGCAGCAGCGGCAGCAGCAATGAGAGCGGCGGCAGTGGAGCAGCGGCAGGGCGGAAGCCCCAAAAGAACGGCACCAGGCCCTACTAATCCAACCGTTTATTTGATGAACACACGGACGCCATACAAAGTTGCGGAAGTCACTGGGCTTCTTATCGGCCCCCTTACAAAAGAACAGCTACAATAACCAGCTAGTTTACATTTAGAACTTGATTCGGAGGTCAAGACGGGAATCGGAAAGAAAAAGAGAGAAAGAGAGAAAGGGGGAGGGAGGGAGGAAGAGAATGCAAAACTCCAGATCATCATCATCATCATCATCATCATCATCATCATCATCACCATCAGTATCTTAATAAATAAATAGATCAATAAACAAAGTTGGAAATTGACAGTCCGCTGAAAAGCCATCCATTGAAGGAGCTTGAGAGACAGTGGAGAATTTATCGCGAAATTCACGGCATGGAACACAATCAATACATTCAGAACCACGAGAAGGGCAGAGAAGGGGACAGGCTTTGGCTCTCGGTCAATCGTCCATCAGTCCTACAAGCCCTTCTGTCTGTCCGTCCATCGCAACAGCCGGCTGCAAGTACCCACACACTCAAGAGGAGCCGACACCCCGCTTGTCCCAAACCGGCCAGCTCGAAAGAAAGGGGGGGGGGGCCTCCACGAGCCACAGAGAGCTGCTCTGTTTGGAGGAGGAAGGCGAGGGAAAGGAGGAGGAAGAGGAGGAGGAAGGAGGAAGAGTCCATGCAGGAAGAAGGAGGGAGCTGGAGAGCAGAGAGCGCGTGGCAGGCGCTAACGGCGGTGGCGGCGGTGGCAGCGGCAGCAGCAAAGCGTCCCTTCGCCCCTCCATCTCCTGGCACTTCCTGGCGGCTCTGGCAGTCTTCCTGTCCCAGGAGGGCCATCTCCGACGCCACGAGGACATGGGGCAGGCCCAGCAAAGTCCCGGCTGACAGTGCAGGCGCAGGCTTGCTCGCTCGCTCGCTCGCTCTCTCAGAGACTTTACAGAGGGGGGAGGGATTAAAGGCTCCTGCGTGTCTGTCTCCGGGAGGAGGGGGACCCAAGCGGCAGGTAGGAAGGGGTGGCCAGGCCGCTAATCTGAGATCACTCCCAGTGCCTGTCCCTGATCCGGCCCTGGAGAGGCAATGAAAAGTGAGAGAATTGGTACTGAGGTGCCTGCCGGGGAGCCACCTGGATCTTCTAATTTGGAAGGAGTTGAAAAGGCCTTTTGGTTGATGAAAAGTTGGAAACATTGGCACATATCTGCAAATATTGAAAGAATAAAGAGTTTGGCATGTTATACTCAGAATACGAGGCACATCTGCCCGCCTGCCTGCCTGCCTGCCTGCCTGCCTGTCCATCTGCCTACCTGGGCCGTGGCAGAAGAGACACAACCTGAGCCCAGTGCTGGGAGGTGGGGGTGGGGGCGCGGAAGCAGCAGCAGCAGCGGCGGCAGCAGCAGCAGCAGAAGGAGCGCAGAAGGGGCAGACTGGCCGCTGGAGAAAAAGCAGGAGTCTGTCTCCACCTGCTGGCCAGAAGCAGAGCTGCATAGCAGCACCAAGGGGCACAGTAGAGGGGAGAGCAGAGGAGGCAGGAGATGGGGGGGGGCAGAAGCAGCAGGAGGCAAGGGGGAGGGAGGGTGGCAGGGGCAGAGAGCAGCTCTCAGGGACCAGACTCTGAGGAGGAGCCGTGCAGAAGCACACTGAGCGAGCGGGCAAGGCAGAGGAGAGGAGAGGAGAGGAGTTGAGAGAAGGGGGACCCCTCAAGCCCCAGCCGGGCTCGGAGGAGGAGGAGGGGGCTCCCTCTTTTTCAGGGAGGCAGCCACACACCACTTCCTCTCCCCTTCCCACCCCTGAGAGTCCCAAAGCCCCTCAGGAAACCCCCAAACCTACTGCCTCCGCCCCCTCCCCCGCCCAGCCCGTGCAACAGAATGAACTTCAGCCAATGGACATGAGCCGGTGTGGTTCAGCGCCCGCCCCAGACAGCCCCCCCCCCACGGGCCCATTCCACCCCCTGACGACAGCAAGCCATTCTGCGTATGGAAGTGCCAAGCCAAGAAGCGAGTGCGCGGGCGCGTGAGGAGGCCAAAAGAGGCAGGCAGACACGAGGGGGGGGGCAAAGGGGCAGCCGAAGCAAGCAACAGCAGCCGTGGCAGGGAAGGAAGGAGGGAGGGAGGAAGGGGGGGGCTGGCGTGCAGGGGGTACAAAGGCAAGCAGGAGTGCAGCCACGTGCTCAGCAGCCACACGGCCACGGGGGGGGGGAAGAAGCTGGGAGCCCGGACAGCCCTTGCGCAAGGGGTGCACATCCATGGGAGAGCCTACGCCCGCATGCGTGGGATCAGCCACGGAGAAGGTGGCCAGTCACGGCAGTGAAGCAGGGAGGGCAAAAACGAGACACCACTCTTGCAGCCTGCCTGCCCAAGCCACACACACACACCCCGGGGCGCTGCTGCAGCTCCTAGCCGAAGAGGCCTGGACCCGCCAAGTTCGCCCTACGCACAAGACACTCGCCTCGCCCGGCCCAAACCTCCCCCCCCCCACGGTGTGTGCTCACATTGTTCTGTGTCCTGCCCTGGGCCCAGTCGCAGCTTCCCTCCGAAGAAAGCCCTCCGAAGGGACCGTCCTCCCTCCCCAACATACAGGGACACAAGGGCCCCGAAGGGCGCAGATGCTGCCGGGCAGGGCCGGAGGATCATCCCGAAGCCCGGGAGGGACCCAGTGGCAGCCTGCCTTGAGGAACGAGAGCCTCCCCACCCCACACCTCTGGCTCCCCCTTCAATGCCCAGGCTCAGCCTCAGCAGCATCCTCCGCCAGGTACAGTGCCCTCTCCCTCCCTCCACTATCAGCTCTTCCCTCCCTCCCTCCCTCCTTTCAAAGGCAGGCCTCCTCTTAAAAGCTGCTGGGGCCATTTCCTGCTGGGTCTCCTCCAAACCCCTCTGGCCCAGGTTTCTCCTGATAAAGGAAGCTTTGTCCTGTTCGCGGAACACCCCCCCAGGTCTCCCCCCGCCAGCCTTCGAGACACCTGTTCGGATGCCTCCTTCCTGGTGCAGCTCTCCTCTGCCCGACAACCCTTCTGACTCTGCCATTTTTGTAGCCAGATTCTACGGGGGGGGGGGGGGGGGAGAGGCAGGGAACGGCCCACTCAAACGTAGAGGCCAACTGGTCCTTCCTGGCAGTTCTGAACAAGGAGACATTTCCCTGGCCCCCTTTCCCGAGGGCCACACCATCTCCCCCCCCCCCCCCCCGCAACCCTCCCAGGACTCTCCCTGAGCAGGTGTGGCTTTGCAGCGGGACTTTCTGGGCAGAACAGAGAGCAGAGAATTTGCCCCCCCCCCCCGCCTTGACACTTGGGAGGGCGGAGCTCCCCGGCCCCTGCGGTTCCCAGACCCTTCTCCTCCCCGACTCCCCAGCTTTAACTGGAAACAGTCCCTTCCCTCTTCCTCCCCCACCTGCCAATGCTTACAGGGTCACAGGCTGGAGTGTCACCCCAGTCCTGGATCCCCCGCCCGCCCACCCCACACACATGCAAACACACACACCCCACACCAGACACGCAGGAAGAGGTTCCTTCCCAGGGCCAAATCTTTTGCAAACACCGAGAACCGTTCAAGGCACAAGGACGGATCCCTCAACCCTGAAGGAATATCCCGGTCACCTCACGTGTGCTCCACACACACACACACCCCACACACACCCCTGTGTATGTGTCAGTAAGCACACACTTCATGCTCAGAACCCCCCCCCAGTCAGCTGCCCACTGGCCCGCCCTTGCCTGGGCCCAGAACTCACTGTAAAGATGTTGGAGCGCCGTTTGGACTGCTTTCGGATAGGTGTGGGCGTATTGGATGCGGCAATGGTCTCAATCCGCAGCTCTCGCTGGCTGATGCTGGGGGTGGAGGGCACCGAGGAGGAGTAGTCACTGAAAGCTCCACTCCCGTTCGCAGCCTGCCCGGGGGGGGGGGAGGAGGAGGAGGAGGAAGACGACAGAGGAAGAGAGAGAGAGAGAGAGAGAGAGAGAGAGACCATGCTCACAAAACAGCTGCTGAGAAGGACAACCACCCCACCCCCAGCTGCAGGCAGAGCTTCCCCCAGCTTCTCCAGCCTCCTCCCCCCTCCCAACACACACACCTTGGAGAACTTGGGCGCCTTTTTACTGTGCCAGCACCAGGTGGCTGAAGTGGGTCTTGGGGGTGCCACCCCCTCCCCCTTTCATCTCCCGCTTGATTCCCTTCTTCTCCGGCTCAGATACCGACAGGGGCCCAGGGCTGATTCCACGGGGTCGGTTTTGGGGTGGGGCGACCTGCAGAGGGGCAGCTTTCAGCCTGGCCAACTGCCTGAGGGCTGGTCTCCCGAGGGAGCATTACTAAAGCAGAAATGCATTGGGGGGGGGGGGCTCGTTTGATTGCTTAAGACGGCTTTGTATTTTATTTACTGCAAACCCAGCATGCACCACCTAGTGATTAAAAAAGGTGTTTTAATGTCTAAAAACAGAAAGGTAAGGTGGGGGGGGCTAGGGTCCCTCAAATCAAAAAGAATCATGCCCTCCACACCTCTTAGAAGGCACAGGTGGGGGCTTTTAATTAATAAATTTTATTTCTACAAGTTATATGCTGCCTTTCTGACATTAAAAGAGTTTTCTACTTTTCCCTTCCTTACTATTCCATTCCCTTGCCCACCGTTCTATTTGAATCATATTAAACCATGAAATCCCCTCTCCTCCCAAAACCTCTTTTATATTTTCTTTATCTCTCATCTTCTCCATCCAGTTGTTTATCCTATCTATCCCTTTGATTTTTATTATATTCTTAAATTTTTAAAAAAAGATTTTCTGGAAAATTCTTTAAATCCATCACCTGAGATAAAGGAGAGATCGGTGGACTCAATAAACTCTAAAAATTTTCCATTTTTTTGAGGAAAGGATTAGTAATCTTTTTAATCTCTCCTCCAATCTAAAATCATTTTTAAAAGACCCTTTAAGAACACGCCTAGAAAATATTCAAGTTCCCGAAGAGAGCCTAGGTTAAATGTTCTATGCCATTCCAAAGTCTGTCTACCAGGTCTTCACCCCTTTGCCAGGGGGACCAGAGCCCCCCTAGCCCCCCCCCAAGGGAGGGCCCTGCCACAACCTGGGAGCAGCCACAGAGGAGGCCCTCCCTCGCATCCCCCCCCCCCGTCCGCATGCCTCCTTCCGTCCGGTTCCCAGAGCAAGCCATCCATCCGGGCGACCAACATGTCCAGAGGGAACCTGGAACCCCACCTCCCTCCCTTCCTTCTTCAGGGCCTCCTGCTCTCTCTCTCTCTCTCTCTCTCTCTCTCTCTCTCTCTCTCTCTCTCTCTCTCTCTCTTTCACACACACACACACACGCACACACACACACACACACACACAAAGACCGCCGCTGGTACCTGGTTGATGTGCACGGCCGGGATGGAGGCGGCCGAGACGGAGGAGTGGCTGGGTGAGTTCGGCAAGGACTTGCAGGGCCCGATGGAGAGCTGCTGCTTCTTGCGGAGGGCCACCACCTTCTGGGCCACTGGGGGGGGCAGATGGGGGGGAAGGAGAGAGAGAGAGGCTCCAGAGAGGGGCAGGCAGACCCTCAGTGAGCTGAGAGGGGCTAGGGGGGGCTTCCAAGAGGGGCCTTCCTTCTTGACCGCCGTCCAGGGACAGGGCACACCCCCCTCCCTAGCCCAGGGCAAAAGGGCCATGCGGGGGGGGCGTCAAGCTGAGTTGCGACAGGCAACGGCCTGGCAAAAAGAAGCAGGAGGGGTCGTTCCAAAGAGCATTTGCCAGTCTGCAAGTGATCTGCAGAACTCATGGCCACAGGATGGGCAGAGGGGAGGGGCCTCGCGGCCCAGGCAGCCAGAGGGCCCACCCCCCCCCACTGAGGGGCAGCCAATCCCTGCGGGGTAAGGCCTGACCCGTCCCGTCTCCCCCTCCTCTGGGACCTGCCCTTGGGCTTTGGCAGGGCAACTCCCCCCCTAAAGTGCCCTGGGGGGGGGGGGAGAGGAGAAGGAGGCCTTCCGGCTGGCACCCCCCCCCTTACCGTCCTGGAAGACCCGCTCCACGTTCAGCCCGTAGGTGGCGCACGTCTCGTAGTAGGTGCAGCGCTTGAGGTCATTGGAGAGCTTCCTGGCCCGGGAGTCGTCGATCACCCGTGGGTTGGTGGCACTGATGGCATCTGTGGCCGAGGGAGAGGGTCAGGGGGTGTCTGGGGGGGTGGGAGTCTGTTTCAGCCCCCCTCCCCTACGCCACTCACCCAAGGGCAAGGGGTGACGCTGCCCCACGCAGCCTGGGCAAAGCCTCCCCTCGCAAGAGAAGAAGGAGAAGGAGGGAGGGCCAGGCTCCCGGGGGGGGGCGGGCGGGGAAGGAAATTCCTCATCCTCCCCCCCAGAACAAGACAGGTCACATGGGACCACAGGACAGTCGGGATGACTCCCCCTCCCCCGATCAGATTTCTGGGGGCCCTAAGGGAGAAACGGGGAGTCCTGGCAAGCGTTTCCCAGTTCCTGCCAATTTCATGGATCTAGACCACTGGCAGCCCTTTCCCGCTTGTGGAGGACACAGGGGGAGCGGGCAGGTGGCTGGACGCTCGGTCGGTCGGTGCGGAGCTTTGTGGGAGGTGTAAGGATTATGGGCCTGGTAGCTTCTGTGAGAGGCTTCCTGAGCCAAGTCTAACGGGCACAGACGACCAGAACATAATCCCCAGCAGCTCCCATGGGCCTTGGCCTTGCCCACTTAGCCGCTTCCCCCCCCCCCGGTCATCTCAGAACTTGGCAATACCTGTCAGAACTTGCCCATTTCTCCCTTAGAGCCCCCAAAAGCCTCCCCCCTGCTCCCTTGGCACCCCATGGCAAAGGCTCTAAACCGCCAAAAACTGAGCGGAGGCTGTTCTGGGGGAAACTGCCTCCCCTCCTGTAAACCCTTCCCCTCCCTCCCCCCCCCGCCACCAATGTGTCCCTCCTGCTTCCCAGTGGCTACATCTACCCATGAGAGGGCCCCAAGGCCCCCCCTGGTTTTGCCGCCAGGTGGGGGCAAGAGCAAAAGGCTCTTGATGGGCAGTGGGGCACCGTGGTCAGAGCATCAGCAACCCATCAAGGGCCGTTCTCTGGAGATGCCCTGCCCTGTGGCAGGGCATAGGGGAAAGCATGTGGGGAGGAGGGGTAGTGGGAGCCCCCCCCCCGCCCCCCAAGAGCAGGGCTTTTCCTCCTCACACCCCACCTGGAAAAGGCTGGGCGGGACCTGCAGTCACGCCAATCCAGCTATGTGCTCAGAAGGGGCCTTTGCCTTCAACACCACCACCATGCACGTGGTTAGACAGACTCGCCCTTCCCCAGGACCCCATGGCTCTCCTTCTTTGTTGCGGGGGGGGGGCAGGGCGGGAATCATCCCCATTCACGCTGCCCCTTTCCCCAAAGGAGTTCCCTGTGCACAGAGAAGGAACCAGACTCCACCTTCTCTGGAACTGGCCCATTTTCTGCTGCCCTTTAACTGGGATGGGGAGAAAGCTTTCCACCTCCCTCCCTCCCTCCCACTCGGGTCGCCTCTAGTGGGGCAGCCCAGAGCTGGGTTGACCTCCTTCCCAAAAGAGGCGGAGAAGAAGAAGGGGCTGCCCGTCTGTTCTCCGACTGCAACCCCACATCAGCACAAACAGCAAAACCCATGGGAGGGAAGGGCCTGAGACACAGCCCCGCAGAGCCTGGAGGAGGAGGAGGAAGAGGAGGGCCGGATTCTGCACCCTGCTGCTCTAGGGGGGGGGAGATTCCCCCCTCCCCACGCTCTTCAACGTCCAGGCCCTTCGGCTCCCTGCTCCTCTGGGCAGAGGCACCGTCCAGAGTCCGACTCACCCTGGGTGCCCACCAGCACCATGGGCACCTCGGAGGTGTTGCGGTAGCTGCAGAGGCGCAGGTAGTAGTTGTAGACCGTCTGGAAGCTGATCTCGTCCTCCAGGCTGAAGACAAACACCACGGCGTCCACCCAGGCTGCAAACTGAAGGGAGGAGAAAGAGGAAGACCGAGGACGTGTACCAGGGCCCTGTGGGACCACCGCCTCCCTGGCTCAGGGTCCATTTTGGGGACAGCTTCCGCCCCCCTCCAGATCCCACTGGAGTAGAAGCAGACTGAGCAGCCAGCACAGCCGTGGGGCAACAGGCCTTCCCTGCGTTTGGCCACGTGTCCTCCAAAACAACACAATTCTCACGGCATCGCCCTCTGCACAGTCCAGTCAAGGATGCAGACTGAGCAAGCCTGGATCAAGCCCGTCTTGCCCTCCTCCCTTCCCTCCCTCCCTCCCTCCCTGCCATTTCGCAGCCATTACTGGGAGAAGAGCGGTCCTGAGGGCAGACTGGCCAGGGGGCCCCCTCCCCTTATTAAGGGTTCAGCAAAAGGGGAACGGATCTCACCTGCAGCTCTGGAGGACCACCTTCATCACGAATCAGCAGCAGGTAGCTCTGCCCATCCACCACAATCTCCTTCTTGAACCGGCCACCTAGAAACGGAAGCAGAAGAAGGTCAAGGAGCCAAGCGGCTGGCTCAGGCAGACGGGGCCCTTCTGGTCCCATGGGATCCTCGTGGTCTGGGGGCCACAGCTGCTCCGCAGAGTTTAGCGCCAGAGTGGACCGTCTCCAGAGGCCCGGGGTGGGCCGGGTCCCTGCAGCTCTCCAGCAGCTGCTCCTGCGAGCCCCACCCAAGCCAAGACAAGGCTCCCTTTTAAATGAAAACGCCACCTTCTGCTCCCCGGTGCTGAGAGTGAAAAGAGAAGAGCAGAGCAGAGCAGCAAGAGAAAGAGAGGCGCCCAGAGCACCATGGACACGACCGGTTCTTCCAGGCAGAGGCCTCCCGGGCCCTGCTGAGGAGGAGCGTGCATGATGTGCGAGGCCAAGCCAGATGCCCTCATGACAAAGCACGGAGCGCCCACGGCCTCGGGGGGCAAGACGGGCTGTGGGGCTCCCCCGAGTCCCAGGGCACCCTTCTTGCGGGAGCTCCCCAGGCAAATCACACCCATGCACGTGCCCCCCCCGCCCAAGATTAAAACCACCAGCAAAAAGAATCCACCATCCACCCCCACCTTTCCTGCCTTGTCTTTTTCGGAGGGCAGCAAAGCCAAAGGGAGAGGACCAGAAAGGGCCCCCAGGCTGCCCTGACCAGCAGGCAAGGTTTGCTCCCCCAAGGGTGATGGACCCCCCCCACGCCCTGCCCAAACGTCCGCTCACCCACAGCAGGGCCCTCCCCACCCGCTCCCTCCTTAGTGACTGACCTTCTGGGGACTCCTCTTGCACGTAAGTCCCTGTCAGGTAGCGATGCACCAAGGCCGACTTCCCGCTGGACAGATTCCCCACAATCCCCTACAAGGCAAAGGTAAGGCTGAGCCGCACTGAGCCCCAGGCTCCAGCTTCCAGGGTGACGCAGGCGGGCTGGGCCGTGGCTACCTGTGGCGCCTCATTCATGTCTTACAGAAGGCAAGGGAAGGAGAAGAGGTGCCCTTGTTTTTCCAAAGGCCCCAAGGCACATTGACTCAAAACTCTACGGTGGTGCTCTCCGAGGTCTTCCGAGTCATGCCCAGCCACCCCAGGAGTTGCTTGCAGGGCCAGAGGGACCCCTAATCTGTCAGCTACTCACTTAACTTTCAGCCATTTGGGGGGGGGGGAAGAGGTGGGCATGGCCACCTCAGCCCAGACACTGACTACTGGGACGGCTGCGCTGTGGAGTTCCCCTTGTCCCTCTGCTCCTTCCCTTCCACCCTGCTCCCCCTTTCATACCAGATGCCACATACCGGAAAAGGTAGAGTTCTATATTAACTGTATTAATTGGATATGAACCAAACACCAGAGGATATAGACTAATGAATTTGAAAACACAAGAAATCTGTATTTAACATGTAATCTGTCAATTGAAGAAAACTGATTTAAAAAGGAACTACAGTAGATAATTCAGAAGAAAAAGATCAATACAATAAACCACTCATAGACATAATAATACCAATGTCTTCGAAGTCTAATTCAGACCAAGGTGTAGATAGAAGGTGATCAAATACAAATTGAAACCCGTACAGAGATAGAAGGGGAGAGAGATGGAAGTGTCAATGATTTTATTGAACTGGAAAGGCGTCTTGAGTCACAAGATTGTCCGGAATCATCCATCAGGCACTCATCTCGATTTAATCTCAGCATACCTCCTAATATTGCCTGTCCTACCATGCAAGACTGTAGTTTGTAAGTGAACCAACATCATGGGAAGACATTGAACAGATGCCAATAGAAGAATCTATCAAATGGAAAGAAGCAGCAAAGGAGGAAATAGATGCTTTGTATAAAAATAAAACATGAACTTTAACACAACTACCACAAGGCAAAAATGCCGTAAGTTGTAAATGGGTATTTACATTTTTTTAAAAAGGAATTAATGGAGAAGTAGAAAGATACAAAGCAAGATGAGTAGCTAAAAGTTTTTCACAAAGATACGGTGAAGAGCATAATGAAGTTTTTGCTCCAGTTGTAACTTGCAGTATTATAAGAAATGCTTCACACCATAGCAGCTCCAAGGAAAATTCTAAACTGTTATAATGTAAAGACAGCTTTTTTTTTTTGGCATGGAGAAATAACAGAAGAGTTATATATGTAGCAACCATCAAGTTTTATTGATAAAAAAATATGTCTTTAAGTTTAAAAAGGGCTATATGGACTTAAACAAGCAGCTAGAGTGTGGAATGAAAAACTAAAGCAGATGCTGATTCAAGAAGCATTTCAACAAGGCAATGGAGATCAATGTCTCTTCAGTAGAAGAGATGGACATTTTGCTTATATCCTTGCATACAGCATGTTGATGATCTTTTAGTTGCAACACAATAGTGAACACGTATATCAAGGAATACTAAGAAAACTTACTGCAGAAGTACAGATTGGATGATGGAATTGGATGATGTAGTATGTTAGTATAGAAATGGAAAAGGATGTAGATGGTTCATATTTATTCAATCAACAAGAAAAGAGAGTTGAATTGTTAGAAACATTAAGTTTTAGAGATGCATGTGATGTTGCAATATAAATGCAAACTGATTTTCTTAGAAGTAAAGGAGAAACAAAATATGCATCACACAATAAGAGTAAAACAGAAAGTAAGATTTTGCCAAATAATAGTACAGGTAAGTGCAGAGCAACAGTAGATATGTTATTATACCTCTTTCTACAAGCACAGTACCAGACCAGATACAGCTACAACAGTTGGTATTAAAAGTAGAAAAGTAAGTGCACCAACAAAAAGTGATTGGGAAACAGTTAATAAAGTAGCTAAATATTTGATAGGAACCATAAATTTTAAGTTAAAATTACCAGTTAGTAAACATTCAAAATTAGTAGAATATACTAATGAAAATTGGGCTGACGGTAGTTCAGGTTGTAAATCAATTACTGGTTATTTGTTTATGCATGGCAATGCAGCAAATTCTTGGCAAGTCATAAAGATGTTATAGCCTTATTTTCTACAGAATTTACTGCAGTGGTAGAAGTTTGCAGAGACCTGTTGTGGTTAAGGAAACTGATGAAAGTTTCGAGTCTAAGAGGAATTGTCTATTCAGTTAAGAGAAGATAACCAATGTTACATCAAATTAGTGCGGTGAAAAGATTAATGTGCATACTAAACATATTGATGTGAGATATCATTCAGCATATGAACTGATGGAACAAGTTATAATGAAAAGGGTTTATTGTCAAGTACTGAAATGACAGTGGACATTTAAACCAAACCTCTTCCCAGAGACTGTTTTCAAAGGTTATGAGAGATGGGAAGAATTGAATACGGTACATGCTGGCTAGAGAACAGAGTCTTAAAAGAAGTAAATATTATGCAATGCAGCATGTATATGTGTATCTAAGAAAGAATGAGCTGTGGTATTTGCATAAGAGAATACTATGTGTAACTAATCAGATAGTCTCTCGGGTCAGCCAACAGGTGCTTAGAGGGTTAATTGTTAGAAATTTTACGAAAAAGTGTCCATAAGAGGCTTGACTGTTGATAAGTTAGTTTTTCAGTTAGAACTGTCTGGTACGGGTCTGTTGTGAAACTGTTATAATATGTCTATCAAGCACAAATCAAATGTATACCGAGTCAAATATTCAATTACTGTTAGTTTATTCATCAACATATTTTTAAGTAAACATTCGTAAAGTTTACTATGACTGAATGATTATTCTTTGATCTGGTGTAACACATACAGACATACAGTATATATGGTTGTAAACTGCCCAGAGTGGCCCTGGCAGCCAGATGGACAGAGTAAATGTCAAGTACTGTATGTCAGAGGAAGACTATTCGTAATCTGTGTGGATTTTTAAATTCATGCTAAATCTGCTGTGTGCAAAATCAGAAAAATCCAGCCATTGCCAGCTTGCCACTGCACAGGAGGTTGCTCACTGGAAGGACAGATCCTGAAGCTGAGGCTCCAGTACTTTGGCCATCTCATGAGAAGAGAAGACTCCCTGGAAAAGACCCTGATGCTGGGAAAGAGTGAAGGCAAGAGGAGAAGGGGACGACAGAGGACGAGATGGTTGGACAGGGTCACCGAAGCGACCAACATGGCTTTGACCCAACTCTGGGAGGCCGTGGAAGACTGGGTGGCCTGGCATGCTCTGGCCCGTGGGGTCACAAAGAGTCGGATGCAGCTTAATGACTAAACAATGACAAGGAGGTTGCACCTCTTGTCTCCACCTGCACAGGGACTGTTAGAGGCTTTGGAAGGGCTAAACCCCTCTGGACTTCATTTGGGAGCTCCTGCCCTGATCCACCAGCTCAGGGACAGACACACAAGCCCACACTCTCTTCTGCTCAAGGGTGAAGGCCAAACTCCCATTTTGGGCACAGCAGATGAGGATTCCCCATGGCTGACCCGTCTTGCCTCCTGCTCCCTCTCCCCCTGCCCAAAAAAGGGAGCTGGGTCCTCCCTTACAGGGCTTGGTTTCCAGTCCCCTGATCATCTCTGTTGCCCTCCACTGAGGATGATGAACCCCACCCCCCACCCGCCTTGCTGTTTGGGCTGCTGGAGATCCCAAGGCTGCAGAGGGGCTGTCCTTGGGTTCCAGGAGCTGGCAGGGTTTCTCACTGCCTGCCTGCCTGCCTTGGTCCACCTTTGGGAGCAGGAATGCCTGCCTCTGCCTTCCCAGGGCCAGATGGGGGGGGGCCTGGGGGGGAATGACAGGGATAGTGGGGTGGGGGTGGGAGGGCAAGGTGTTCCCACTGCCTGCACACACACACACACACACACACACACACACACACACACACACACACACACACACACACACACACACACACACACACACACACACACACACACACACACACACACACACACACACACACACACACACACACCCTGCCTGGACCACCACAACTCCCAGCAGCTCAGCCAGTTTCCTTCCCAAGCTGAGGCCCCACTTGCTCGTTCACAGCCCCAAAACTCACTCACCACTTTCAGCTCCGGGACTGACCGGCTGAGCGTCCACTCCTGGCTATTCACAAACGAATCTGCAGAGAGAGAGAGAGAAAGGGGGGGTGAGCAGAGAGGATCATTGGCAAGGGTTTGCACTGGGCGGAGGGGGGGCGGTGGGTGGGATACAGCCATGGCAGAAGTTGGAGACGAGGCTTGTTGGCTCGTTTTAGCTAGACCAGGATCTGGCGCGGCCTCTTCATCACTGACCCCAGTGGGACTTGTGTAAACCTGGCACGAAAGCCCCCTGGGGAAGGAACCCCCTCATTTCTCCAGCAGCCACAGGGGCTGCCCAGGCCCTCGGGCACCCCGCCACCCCTCCCCGAGTCACCATGCTTGGGGCCTCACAGCCCAAAGCCAAGCGGGAGGAGACCAGCAAGGGGCCACCAGAGGAAAGCCCGGCAAACCACCAGAGGTGCGGGCCGGGGGTCAAGGAGCCCCCTTGGTGGCAAGGGGCCTCCTGGTCCGCAGGCTGGCCGGTGGCCTGCCTGGCCCCGCCCTGGGCAGTGGAGCTCCCGACCGCCTGGCCCTTTGCCCCTTCTTTGCGCCCAGCTAGATGGCCCCACCGTGAGAGGCCCCGTGCCCGCAGCCGGCCGGAGGCCACCCCCTTCCTGTCCCGTCGGGACGCCTCGCTCGGCCCACAGGGCTCAGCACCACCCAAGCCGAGGAGGTCCCACACAGGACGGCTGCCAGGCCCGCCCCCTGAGCCCACGTCCCGAGCCGCCCACGACACGAAGCCACAACACGAAGCCGGCTTCCGGCTGGCGGGGCAGCTTTTGCAAGTCCCAACCCTAACCCTCTCTCCTCCCCCCCCTCCAACCATCCCCCACCTGGACTGGCGCCCAAAGGGCCTCGGTTCCTGCCTTTGAGCTCCTGCCCGTCGGCGCCGTCCCTGGATATTTCCAAGAGTGCAAGGGGGGGGGGGTTGTCCTCTTTGGTCCTCGGCCCGGCCTCCCTCTCTGCCACAGGGAGAGGCGCCCCCTCCCCTCCCCTCCCCTCCCCTCCCCTCGCCAGCCACAGGGAGCCCCCTCCCCACGGCTAGCCTTGCCCCCCCCCCAGCTGCAGAGGCTCCCTTCTTCCCTGCCCGGGCACCTGCCCACTCATTGGGGTCCCAATCCAGGCTCTCCAAAGGCCCTCCCACGCTGGGCCTCTGAGGCCAGGACCAGGGGAACGAATTCCTTCCCGTGGGGGGGGGGGGCGCAGGGTGGCCCAGAGGGCCTTGATCCCTCTTGGGGCCAAGGAGCCCCACGGATGCCCTCCTTCCCCACCCCACCCTCGCCACACTCCGGCACCTCCAGGGCTCCCGCTCGCTCCTCCGGGCTTTTGCCAGGGCGAAGGAGGGAGGGAGGGAAGGAGGGAGGGCAGGGCGGAAGCAGCCGCCGCCATGGGGCTTGCTTGCTGGGACCCACACCCAAACCGGTTAGACCCGCCCGCCCAGCTGCTCTGGGGCCTTGTTGTGAGGGAAGGAGAGAGGGAGGGGAGGGGAGGGGAGGGAAGGGGGCAGGGCGCCCGCACACACCCATCTCCAGGGAGGGAGGACTGGTCAGAGCGGCAGGGAGGGTGGCCGACCTGCGCGGGCACAGGAAGAGGGTCTCCAGCAGAGACATCACACACACACACACACACACACACACACACAAAAGCAAGGCAAGGCCTTCTTTCCATCGGGCCCTCAGAAGGCCTTCCCCGCCCCCTCCTGGGGTCCCTCCACACACCCCAGGAGGAGCCCCCCCCCGCTGGCTGAGCTCCAGCCACCTCTGTGGGGCAGCCCCGGTGGTCTTCCCCCTCTCCCATTTTGGGCACAGCAGATCCGAGATTAGGAAGCTGGGACAGGCCCGCCCAGCCTGGGCTGAGGGAGCCCAGCCGGCAGGAGCTGGGAGGGGGGGCCCAGAAGGACCCAAAAGGCAGCCAGTGGCTGACACCCACCTAAACTTCTCTGAATTAATGGCTGGTCTTTGCCTCCCCCCCCCCCCGAAGGACAAAAGAGTCCTCACAGTCTGCCTGTTACCACGATTATATACGCCTCTTGTTACTTGCTATTTATCTATTTATTTTACTGCCTTAAGAGGTCATCTCAGAACCTTGCGTTTTAGAGTGGTCTTCCATAGCGACCCTGCCTGATCCCATACCTCGCATTTATAATCTTGTTAATTTATTATGCTCTAAAACCACCCAGAACAATTGATTGCATTCATGAGGTAATATAATAGATAGACAGACAGACAGACAGACAGACAGACAGACAGACAGACAGACACATGTAGATAGGTAGGTAGGTAGGTAGACAGACAGACAGACAGACAGACAGACAGACAGACAGACAGACAGACAGATAGATAGATAGATAGATAGATAGATAGATAGATAGATAGATAGATAGATAGATAGATAGATAGATAGATAGATACAGGTAGATAGGTAGGTAGGTAGGTAGGTAGGTAGGTAGGTAGGTAGGTAGGTAGGTAGGTAGGTAGGTAGGTAGGTAGGTAGGTAGGTAGGTAGGTAGATAGATAGATAGATAGATAGATAGATAGATAGGTACGTACGTACGTACGTACATACATACATACATACATACATACATACATACATACATACATACATACATACATACATACATACATACATACATACATACATACATACATACATACATACATACAGTGGTGCCTTGCTTAACGACGATAATCCGTTCCAGGAAAATCGCTGTTAAGTGAAAACATCGTAAAGCAAAATAAAAAACCCCATTGAAACACACTGAAACCCGTTCAATGCGTTCCAATGAGGTAAAAACTCACCTCATATGGAGAAGATCCTCCATATGGTGGCCATTTTTGCTGCCTGTATAGCGAGGAATCCGTCCCTAAACACAGCGGGGAGCCATTTTAATTACCCGGCAGCCATTCTGAAACCGCCGATCAGCTGTTAGAAAAACGTCGTTTTGCGAAGAATCGGTTCCCGAAGCAGGGAACCGATCATCGCAAAGCAAAATTCCCCCATTTAGATCTTTTTCCGATCGCAAAAAGATCATCGTTAAGCAGATTCATCGTAATGCAGGGCAGTCGTAAAGTGAGGCACCACTGTAGGTAGGTAGGTAGGTAGGTAGGTAGGTAGGTAGGTAGGTAGGTAGGTAGGTAGGTAGGTAGGCAGGCAGGCAGGCAGGCAGGCAGGCAGGCAGGCAGGTAGGTAGGTTGGTAGGTAGGTAGGTAGGTAGGTAGGTAGGTAGGTAGGTAGGAAGGAAGGAAGGAAGGAAGGAAGGAAGGAAGGAAGGAAGGAAGGAAGGAAGGAAGGAAGGAAGGAAGGAAGGAAGGAAGGAAGGAAGGAAGGAAGGAAGGAAGGTAGATAAACACTTCCCAATCCCCCCACCCAACACAAGGATTCTGGCAGGAGAAGAAATGGCAACACTCTCCGGACTTTCTAAAAAGCAAGTAATTTAGTCTATTCACATTTTATCTTCTGGGCCCCAGAACACACACACACCCAATCTTCGGGCTTTAGGCACCTGCACTCAGGAACAAAGCAAGCAAGAGCATGTGTGTGTGTGTGTGGGGGGGGAACGACCGCCTAACTGTCCTGGGCGGCTCAGTCATAGAGAAGAGCTGGTCCTAGCATGTGAGAGGGCCAGCAGAGCACAGCGGCCAGGAAAGACCCCTGCAGCTAGGGACAAGGTAGACCATGAACCATCGTGTTATGGGTGGCCGCTTCCTCTCCTGTTGTCTGCTTGAGTTCCAAAGAAGAGGAGGCTGGACCAACAGACAGATGATGAGCAGCTTGCCTGCCTGCTCTTCCTACCTCCACCTGCCATGCAACCCACAGGGCCAGGCAGGGCTGCTCAACAGCTGCTCAGGGCACCAACCGAGCTGCCATGGCAGGAACGGGCACCGTAACTAGCCACTGACATATTCTTCTCCCTCCTGGTCCTCTTCCCTGCGGGCCAAATTCTCAGGGATCCTCTTGACGGCTAGACTCAGGCTCCTCCGCCTCCAGATGCCCGGCTGAGAGATGGAGGCCCCCCCTTTTACTTCTTTCTTAGAGAACCCCCAGTAGCAGTTTATGGAAGTGAGAGCTGGACCATAAAGACGGCCGACTGCCGAAGAATTGATGCTTTTGATCTCTGGTGCTGGAGAAGACTCTTGAGAGTCCCCTGGACTGCAAGGAGAACCAACCTCTCCGTTCTGAAGGAAATCAACCCTGAGTGGTCCCTGGAAGGACAGATCGTGAAGCTGAGGCACCAATACTTTGGCCATCTCATGAGAAGAGAAGACTCCCTGTAAAAGACGCTGATGTAGGGAAAGTGTGAATACAAGAGGAGAAAGGGGATGCCAGAGGACAAGATGGATGGAGAGGGTCATCTAAGCGACCAGCATGACTTTGACCCAACTCCAGGAGGCTGGGGAACACAGGAGAGCCTGGCGTGCTCTGGTCCATGGGGTCACAAAGAGTCGGACAAGACTAAATGGCTAAACAACAAAAGAGAACCCCCAACGTCCTTGAGGAGGCAAGCGGGAGAGCAAGCAGGAGCCACGTCCAAGTCACCACCAATAACGCCCCTCCAAATTTCAGCAGCAACTGGGAGAAACTTCTTTCAAACCCGTATTTTTGTTGGCTTTAAGTACACTGTGGCAGCCTGCCATCTTTTTTTTTTCTCTTGGTGTCTGGCTACCAATTTTATCACCAAACGGCCATAAGACTATAGAGGCATCTAGAAGCCACGGCTGTGATTGGGCAGGTCAGTAGCAAAAGAAGTGCCCCCACCACCAACAAAGAACGGCAGGCATTAGCTTTCTGAGAATCCCCATTTCCACTGCCAAAGAAACATGGCGCTCGCTCTGATGGCAGCTAAGATGAACCTGAACAGCATGTGGGGAAGACAGGCTGACATCAGATTTTTGGAACCAGATATCTAACTGAGCACCAAATAAGTTTTCTGGTGGGGCTTTCTTCAGCCCCCAAACTGGAGGATGCACTTCATGGTGGTGGAAATGTTTCACAGCTCCTTATGCACAGTGTGCATATGTGCATATGCACACACACACACGCACACGCACACGCACACGCACACACACACACACACACACACACACACACACACACACACACACACACACACACACACACACACACCAACGTCTGCTCTGGGAAGACCAGGTTCCACTGCACCGTGTGGTTGCACATCTAATCTTAGCCAACCGGAGCCCACCATGTCTGCTCTGGGGTTCTCGAAGGAAGGGGAAGTCCCGTCTGGGTGAAGGCAAGGCTCTGACCCAGGACAGACGCTTGACTTCAGTCCAACTTATCAAGAAGGTTTTTGCAGCCCACAAAATCCCGTTGGTGTTTATTTCCAAAGGCAGTTGCGGGCCATGAGTTCAAATAACCTTGTTGGGAAACTCAGACATGACACAGATGTTCTTTTCTCACCCAAGAGGCTTCTCAACCCAAAGCTGCAGCTCCTGGGATGAAAAGCCACATAAACCTTTGCTGTCCTGGGATCCCCTGCCTTTCTCACAAGCCCCGCACGGGTGCACGCACGACACACTCAAGAAGATCCCAAGACCAGGTCCAGGAGAGAGATCCCAACAGGGCCAATCCCTGCCCAGGTTCTCCATTTCACTTTGCTGCCCACTGCGGCCACTGGCAGACAAGACAAGACAAACCAAGACAATTCTGCAAAACCCTGCTGCCCCGCTCGTAGGAGGATGGTGCCTGTGCACAGAACAAACGGTTGTAGTCCCACGCACACACATAAATGCACACATCCTGCACTGCTGCACACGCAGCTCTTCAGGAAGCCTTCAAGGCCAGACTTGTTCCAGGGACCGGCCAGCCCGGAAAGCACCCCCTGAGGTCTCCACGGAGCCACACTTCAAGCCTGTTCCACCTTGGCTGTGGTATCCTCAGGTGACCCACCCCTGCCAAAAGGGAATCGGGCCAGCAGGAAGAGAAACTGGAAATCCAGTCAGCCACGGAGCTCCCAGGGCAGAGAGTTCAAATCCCCACTGGGCCTCCTGGGAGAGGAGGAGGAGGAGGATAACAACAACAACAACGATAATGAGGACCAGGTGAGCATGCGCAGGGCAGGTGCCGCCGCTGATGGGGCCCTATGCTGCAAGGCTGTGGGGAAGCCAGAGGCAGAGCATGGGGCAACCAAGGGCACTGGGCCAGTCTGCACCAAGTGGGAACTGTCCCAGTGGACCGCCAGGTCACCAACAGGCAGCCCTACAGTTCAGTTCAGCCCAAGCTATGATGGCTACCAGGCCACGCGTGGGGCAATGCCACCCCACTGTTCCACCCCACCAACACCCCTTCTGATTCAGAAGGAGGACAACCAGCCAGTTGGCCTTTTGGGTGATGGAAGCTCCCTCCTTCCCTCCTTAAGCCAGAACCTTACTGTTCATTTGTCTTTTTATTTATCTATACACATGCATGTATCCATATATAAACTTGATCCCTGGAATCCTGTTCCTTCTTGCAAGCTACTTGGGGGAACGCCTACTCCCACAGAGATCTACCCGTATCACTCGTGCGAGCCAGGAGGTGAGGCTGAGGGGCCTAACGCCGAGGGAGGCCCGGAAGGAAAAGACAAGAAATCGGGCCTTCTCGGCGGTGGCCCCTCGCCTCTGGAACAACTTACCTCCTGAGATTCGCGTGGCCCCCTTGCTGGGTATCTTTAAGAATCAATTAAAAACATGGCTGTTTCGGCAGGCCTTCCCATCAGATAATCCCTGACGCCCCCCTGACGCCTTTTTCTCTCTCTCTTATTGTTCACTTTGTGTAATTTTTTTTATTTAATAATTGTTTTATATATCACTTTTATTGTATCACTAATGTTGTTAGCAGCCTAGAGTGCTCCTGACCCGACCAGATAGGCGGGATATTAAATAAATAAATAAATAAATAAATAAATAAATAAATAAATAAATAAATAAAGAAAGAAAGAAAGAAAGAAAGAAAGAAAGAAAGAAAGAAAGAAAGAGAAAGAAAGAAAGAAAGAAAGAGAAAGAAAGAAAGAAAGAAAGAAAGAAAGAAAGAAAGAAAGAAAGAAAGAAAGAAAGAAAGAAAGAAAGAAAGAAAGCAGGACAGTCCCCCAGGCAGAGCACCCCGTCTGAGCCCTACTGCTCTCTGGGTGGCCCTTGCACAAGCCAGAGGCTGCTTCAGGGCTTCCAATGGCACTTTCCACTCCTGCTGGGGTTCGCCCTTGTTTGAGCAATGGCCAGAGAGCAACTGCGCACAGAACAGGCTGTTCCACCCTTCCTTTGCAATGAGACATATGCTGAAAAATAATGCTGGGAAAGGCTGGCGCTGGTAGAAAAAGAGGAAGACCTGACATGAGGTGGATTAACTCCATAAAGGAAGCCCATAGCCTTGAGATTGAAATTGCTGAGCAGGGCTCTTAATGATGGGTCTTTTGGGGGCTCATCCATTCCTAAAGTTGCCACAAGTCAGAGACACTTTGATAGCACACAACAACCACAAAATCAGAAGCAACAGTGCAACTCTCTTATTGAGGCAAGATGTTGGTCAAGCAGTTAGGGGCTATAATGTAAAGCCAGATATGAAATAATACCATCAGACTTCTTGGAAAACCTACCATCAACATCATTCAAGTCTGTGTTCCTGCTACAGCTGCTGAACCAGAAGAAATCAAAAGCTTTTATGCAATGTTCAGGAGGAAATGGATCGCATACCAAAACAAGATGTGGAGATAATCGCAAGCGACTGGAACATACAAGTAGGAAACAAAACAGAACCAAATATTGTTGGAAAATTTGCTTTACGAGTCAGAAGCACAGCAGGAAAAGGGCCTGTAGAGTTATGTGATGGCAATAATCTGTTTATTGCAAACCCTGCTTCAAGCAACCTCGCAGACGGTCGTTTGCATGGATGTCACCGGTACACAAATCAAATAGTAGATGACATAATTGCAAGGAGTACATGGTGAAGCTGCATCATTTCTGCCAAGATAGGACTGAGAACAGACTGTGATACTGACCCTGGAGACCTAATATGAAAAATTAGAGTAAAGCTGGTGCAAACACTTCATCAGTTTGCCAAAATATAATTTAAATAGCTATTCTGATACATTTCAAGGTCATATGAAGAACAGACTTGCATTACTAAACTCATCTGGTCACAAAGCCTAAGGACTATGGCTTGAAATATAAGATACTACCAGGGAAGAAAATAAACACTATTCTTGAGTCAAAAGAAATTTGAAAAACCACAGATGGATGAAAAAAGAAACACTTAAAAATTGTGAATGGCAGGCAAGAAGCAAAAGTAAAAAGTGACAGAAATAAAATCAGAATCCCAAGTATACTTTTTCAGTGACTACCATGAGAACTATTACAATCATCAGTGCAAAGAAATGGAGAAGAACATCAAAACAAGGGGGTGAGGGGAAGATATCTATTCCATAAGTTCCAAGAAATAAAAGGGAAATTTAAACCTAGATTAGACATGCTGAAGAATGAGCAAGGGAACATTATTATCTAACTAGGATAAAATAAAGGTAGAAACATATGCTGAACAAGTACACAGAAATGAGAAAGTGTCAAATTCCTTTGGAGGAGAATTCTTTAACGGTGTTCCTGTACAGTACTGTAGTTTCAGAAAGCAAAATGAAAGCTACTCTCAAAGTAGTTGGAAGAAATATACCATCAAGTGTAGATGAAATACGAATAGGTCTATTTCAAGCCAGAGTGACTGTATCATTCAGATTCCTAACACAAATCTATCAACAAATACAGAGAACAAAACAACGGCCCACGGGCTGGAAATGTTCATTACATAGTCTGAGCCCCAAGAAAGGAGATGCTAAGGAGTGCTGTCACTACAGAACCACTGGAATAATTTCCCATCCAAGCAAAGTGATACTCGGGGTTTTGCAATCATTTTTTTCTGTATACGAAGTAAGAAATACTTCAAGTTCAAGCTGGATTCAGAAAAGGAAGAAGCGTTAGAGGTCATATTGCAAGGATCCATTGGCAACAGAAATGTGCCAAAGAATTTCAGAAGAACATATCCTTTAGAGTAGAGTACCTTTGACTGTGCAACCCTGAAAAGCTATTGTTCTCAAAGGCACGGGTGTGGCCCAGCTATACCGGCAACCTGTACTGCGGACAAGAAGCCAGCCTTAAGACAGAACAACATGGAGAAACAGAATGGTGACCTGTAGGGACAGGTGTCAGACAAGGGTATATGTTATCTTTCTGGCCGTCCAGTCTGTACCCAGGACATATCATATGGAAAGCTGGTATAGATTCGGATGGAGTGGGAGTGATTCATAGGCAGGTGACACTAGTTTACTGAGAGAAAGCAGCAGTGACTTGAAACCATCTCCCGATGAAGATAAGAACTACCAAAGCAGGACTGTGGTTGAACATTAAAAAGGTAAAAATCATGACTATAGAAGAACTTACACAACTTTGACAATGAAGAAACAATTTTGTATGATGGAGACTGCCCTCAAGAAAACAAAAGACTCAGACTGAGGAAAGCAGCCACGAATTAAGCAGAAACGAAGCTCACGTGTAAAGATCAGGGAATCATCATACCACTGCAGAGCGGGAAGAAACCCAAAGGGATCTCAGCCCAATGCCCGGCCCAAGTGGGGGATGTGCTGCTCAAGCCCCCCTTCCCCCCCGGCAGCCGGGCCCCCCCCAACACCTCTGCTTAAAAATCTCCCATGGAGGAGGATCCTCCCCCTCCCAAAGCAGCCTCTTCCCCTGCCGAGAGTTCAAACTGCCAGGAAGTGGTTCCTCGTGTTGTGATTTGGGCCCATGACTTGGAGTCCTCCCCCCCCCCCCGCTGGGGTGGGAGAAAACAAGACGGCCCTCCGCTTCCCAGGACAGCCCTTCAAAGAGGGGAAGAGGGCGACGTCCCCCCCCCCCGCGCGCCACCTCTCCATCGTCTCTTCCCAAGGTTCAGCGCACCGGGTCCGGTCCCCTCCACTGCTTGCCAGGGGGCTTCTCTCCCAGCCCGACAGCCTTCCTCCTCCTCCTCCTCCTCCTCCTCTGGACCTCTCCCAGTTGGGTGTGATCCTTCTCAGATCCCAGAGGCCCAGGTGTGTGGGGGGGGGGGAGGCCAGGGCCAGGCCTCCTTGTGATTCACTTTGGCTCACCAGTTGGATTCACGGGGACCCAAACCAGCTGCTCAAGATCAAAACCAGTGGGGGGCAGGGGCACTTGTAAGGGGGAGGCCCCAGGGAAGCCCCAAGGAGCAGCCAAGATCAGCAGCTGGTGTGACCCCTTGGATTCCTCCCCTCCACCCCATCGCCTCCAGCTTTCCTGACCGTGTGGGAGGAAGGTCCTTCAGGGCCAGGGGAGAGGGCACCACTCCTGTGCCAACAGAAGGAAAGCCCCGGCAGGGCAGGGAGCGCCAGGCCACTCCGCTGAGAAAAGGCCAACACGTCGCCCCCCATCCCCGGGCCGGTTCCCAGCCGCCCACATTCACCAGAGCAGAGATTTTTCCCCACGAGGAGAAAGAATCCATCCCAGAGCCGCCTTGGGGCACCCCTGCAAGAAGGAAGCCACCAGCTCTGCCCTGCCTCTTAGGAGAAAGAAGCCCCCCTCGGGGTGGGAGGGGGGGTGCCCCCTCGACCCACCTGCCTTCCTGCCTGCCCACCTTGGAAGCTACCTCCAGAGCCCAAGGGGACCAGCCAGGGTGACAGGGAGGGTGGCTCTCTAAGGCTGGGACCACCTTACAGTTCTAAGGGGTCTCCACCCTGGAAAGAGGGGCGCGGGTATCCTTCTGCCTGCCTTGAGCAGACGGATTTTCCGATGCCCAAGGGATGCACCAGGAGGGAGAGGGCAAAGCACCTGTGGAAATGCATTCAGGCTCTCCACACCAAGTCCACGGATGCCCAGAGGTTGGTGAGGCTTCAGGGCAGGGCCCGCAAAGCCCCTTCTTCCTGCCCTTCTCTGTCAGGCCTTAACCAACCCAACCTAACCCCCCGGCTGGTTCCCAGCAGCTCGGCTCCCGAAGGGGAACCTCCCGGCACGCTTCCCCCTCCTTGGGCTTACCGGGCCCTCTCCTGCTGCTCCTTCCCACGGCCACGAGGACAGGTTCCGCCCCGGGCCGGCCCCACAGCGAGGCCCTGGCGCCGACCCGGGGCTCCACGAGGCTGAAGGACTGGGCCGAGCCCCGCTTGCGGCGCCGGAGGCGGCTGGTGAGCAGCTTCCAGAAGCCTCCTGCCGGGCGCTGCCGGGGGCGGGCCGGGGGGGTCTCCAGAAAGAGCAGGTCCCGCTTGCTAGGGAAGGCGTGCAGGGAGCTGGCGTCCCCCTCGCTGCGGGTGCGGAGGCGCGCCGGGCGCAGGAGGCCGGACCCCGAGCGGCGCAGCTCTTGGCCCCGGCGCAGGCGGAAGCTGAAGCTCTTGCGCAGGCTCTTGCGCACCCCCTCGCCGTGGCCCCCAAAGAGGTTCCACCGCCGGCTGCCCCACGGCCAGCTGCCTCGCAGGAAGCCTCCCCCCTCCGGGCAGGAGGCCTCCCCCTCGGCCACCCCCGAGGGGAAGAAGGCCGTGCTGGCGGGGCGGGAGGGCTCCTCGTCGTCCTCCTCGCGTCGGCCGGGCAGCCGCAGCCGCAGGAATTCCAGGAAACCGCTCCGGGCTCTGGTGGGGGGCCTGGGGGCGAGGGCGACGGCGGCGGCAGCAGCAGCAGCCCCCAAAGGGCCGGGGGGCCCTAGGCCGTTGCCCGCCAGGCCACAGAGGCTCTTGGGGCGACGCTTCTGCTTCTCCGCCGCCTTCAGGGCCGCCTGGACCGCGGGGACCCCCTGCAGGTCCAGAGACTCGCACACGCTCACGGCCCTCCTGGGGGGGGCAGGTCTTGGGGGGGGCCCCCGTCCACCTCATCCCAGCACCAGCCCTCTGCCATGGTCCAAGGAGCGCCCCCGCATCGTGCCACGAGACTCACATCCCGGTGGGAGCCCCCCCACCCCACCCCACCCCTTCCAGGCCGCGGGTCTCCCCTCCCTGCGGCTGCCTGCCACCACCCCGTCTTCACTCCTGCTTCATTTCTCCCACACTGTCGGGCGGGCAGGCGGGCGGGCAGGCGGGCGGCTCCGACATGCCCCAACCTGGCCCAGCCGGAGCCTCTTGCAAACTCTGGGGTGGATCCCGCCCGGCGGAGGAGCGGAGGGAGCCCAGCAGGACACCTGTGGAAAGCGGCCTCATCCCTCTGGGGGGGGGGGGCCCACGGGAGGGAGGGAGGGAGCTCGGCTTTCTTTCGCCTGAAACTCCTGAAAGGTGGGGGTTGGGTGGGGCCTGGCCTGCCTCCAACCTCAGCTTCATCTGGAAGGATGGAGATGCGGCCCCTGCTTCAGCGGGCACCCCGGCCCATGTTCAACCCCCCCCACACACACACACCTGGCACAGAGTCACCCCTGGCTGGATCCTCATGCAGCCTCTCCCCCCCCCCCCCCGCCAACCCTGAGGCTGACTTTCTGAATGCAACGCCACCCCCTGCTGGACAGTCGACATCCGGCATCCAGCCCTCCCGGCTCTGTAAGCTGCCCCCCCCCCAGTTCACCTCAGGCTGCAAAGGCCCAGAGAGGAACCCAGCCCTGCCCCTGGCCTGCTTGCCATCCCTCGCCCCTGGCCCTTTTCCGAGACCGAGAGGTGTCCAAGGGTGGAGTCCAGGACTTAGGGTCCTCCTGCATGCAAAAGCAGGCACTGCAGAGACCCCCACACACACACCCGGCCTGTTTTAATGCAAGAGGCCCTGTATTATTATTATTAATGGGGCATTTATTCTGTGATTTACAGGCTGAAATCCAGTTGTTAGGCACGGGTAGAGCAGACCCATTGAATCAATTTAACTTACGTAAGTGTTGACTCCTCAAATGCTTAGTGATTTAATGGGCCGCCTCTAGTTGCAAATTACTCCTAGAGTTCAGCATTGTGTTTTTCAGCTCTGTTTTCCAAGATTTCCAACCAAAGAAGCTCCTAAAAACCGAAAAGGCTGAAAGCAAGCAAACGTGGCTGGAATAAAAACAGCCCAAGAGAGGGCAGGGTGCCCCCCCGCCACGGTCTGCCTGCCGCTTCCTTCCCCACCAGAAAGGACCCCAGGCAGGCAGGCAGGCAGGCAGGGCCCACCCTTGCGGGTTCATGGGCCAACCTCTGCTTCCAACTTACAGCCACCTTGTGAGTCAGTAACCTCCCAAACACCCTGTTATCAAATCGGACAGGCCCCCAAGAATCTCTGGGGTGTGAGCCACCCACGCCACCCACTCGGGCAGCCGCTCCCAAAGGCTGCCGTGGCCAGTGGCGCCAAAGCCTGCCATGAGGAGACGCGGGAGCACCAACGCAGCGGGACTCCCTGCCGCCTCTCCTTCGGGCAGAAGCCCTCCCTCCCCGGGGGTGGCTGAACCAGCCGATGGGCTGCCTCCACGGCAAAACCAGGCCCAAGCACCAAATCAACCTGCTCAGAAGATCCGTGATTAATGCAGAGAGAAGGCACCCGACGCGCTCGCACATTCCTGAGGAACTTGCCAGCCATGAGCCTTTGCCACTGGACAAACACGTGGCCCCAGCTGAAGGTTTCCTCAAGATCAGCCACACGGGGGGGGGGGGGGGGGGGGGACGGGGACGGGACGGGACTCCAGGGAGGGTGCCGGGAAAACCCTTCCGCCAAAGGGAGCAGGGTGCCCCCCCCCGGCCCCAGCCAGCCCCTCCTTCCGAGGCAGGGCAGGGACTCCATCAAGCACCACGCCCTCAGGGCACACATACCGCAAGGGAGACAATACAGGACTCCTGACACCTGGGCCAACCCAGGAGGACAAGTCACAACAACACACCGACACCAACTGGCCCTTGGAAGGTGTTGTCAAGCTGCTGCCCCACACCAAGAAGGCTTCCATGACATCACCCCCTCCTTGCACTTGATTGCAAAAGGCCCACGGCCCCATGGGCACCCTCTGCAGGAGGAGCCCCCCTGGACGATGCAAGAATATTAGAGAAAAATGGGGCTCGGGCAAGGCTTGCCAACTGGCTCCTTTGGCTCCCAGTTTCCATCCATTCCTGGTTCTGAACACACACACACACACACACACACACACACACACACACACACACACACACACACACACACATACACACACACACACACACACACCCCAAGGCACCCATCTTAGCTCCGCAGTACCGCCAGGAGCTCCTGCTGGGGAGTTGCAAGAGACGAAGGTTGGCATCGAGCACAGCTCTGCCCCTCCCGGGGCCACGACAGCTTCAACTCCAACGGTACCCGCCGAGGCCCCCAGCTCAGCTCAGCTCAGCTCAGCTCAACGCAACCCATCAGAATCTATTCATCTCCAGGGGCAGACCCTTCAAATCGTGCACGCCGGTATAGGCAACAAACACACACCTAGCGATTCCTAGGGATTGGGCCCCTGGGAAAGGGTGGCTGCCATCCGGAAGCCCCCTCTTCTCCTCAGGGCACCGTGAAGGTGCCAGTCAACCAAGCGTCACAGCCCAAGAGCTCTGCAATCATTTTGCACCTCAGGCAGTGCCAATGAGAGCTGATGGATCTTGGCCGCTACAGCATTCATCTGCTGGCAGCTTTGCTCCCCACATCATCTCCCAGAGAGGAAATGGCCCTCTTTGCCAGGATGAAGCACCAAAGGTGGCCACGGGAGGGCAGCAGAGACCAGCCACTAAATTGTGGCTTCCGTTGCTCTCTAGGATTTCCGGAGGCGGGGGGGGGGGAGGAGAATCCCACTCAGGCAAACTCTTGCAAGCCACTCCCCCCCACCCCCGTTTGCAAGGGAGGTGAAGCTCAAGACAGCCTTCCAGCTGCGAATGGGAAATCTAATGGCTGCACCCCGTTGAGAGGAGGGTAATTTCAACTGGAGCAGGACGGGGCCAAAGCCTGAGTTCCCCAGCCCTTTCTAAAGCTGGACTCAGGAAGTCAAGGCCAGCAGCCTCCAAGTGGTGCCCTGCGGCCTCAACCACCTGGGCCCAGGCCACCTCGCCTAGCTGCAAAGGCCCGCCAGCCGGCAGGTTCTGACTGGCCCCTAACAGAGGCGCCACCTGCTCGCTGGCTCAGCAGCCTCGGGGGGGGGGCAAGGAAGGGAGGACAAGGCAGGCAACCTCTCTGCGGACACCTTTCCCCAGTCCTGCCATGCCAGCTCCAACCTGGGGCCACCCAGCCTCAGGATCTCCTGCATCCCACATGCCTACGCCGCCACGCACGGCCCCAGGAAAGTGGGACAGGAGAGGGATTTGGTTCGTGTCCCACCCGCTCCGCTGCTCAACAGCCTCCCTGCCCAAGTTCACTGAGCTGGTCTCAGGGGTGGAGTCGGAGTCTGGCTAATTCTGCAGGGGGACTTCCGACAACCAGGCTGGGGCATCTTTGCCCAGAGGGGCTCAGGACTTTGTGATCTCCATAACGACCATGGGCCTGTCCCAAAATGGTATCTGCCGCCACCCATGCTGCGGGGCCGGGGTCCACAACCCCCATGGCCTTGGTAGGACTGGGCTGCGGAGACAGATCTCCCACCCACCCACCCCCGCACGCATGCATGTACACCCCCCAATATATGCACAGATGCATGCACGCCCCCCCACATGCATGCACAGATGCTCCTACCCACCCATGCAAAATGGTCCACCCCAGGAGGCTGATGGATCCAAATCGTTTCCTGATGGCTCTTGGGGAGTTTCCTGTCACCTCAGCAGCCGATTCTGTTGAAGCCCAGGTTGACCTCTGGAACGGGGAAATGGCCAGGGCGGTGGACACAAGTGTCCCCTCCCACGAATCATAGAATAACTTGCTCAATGCAAGAATCCAAAACACAAGATTTGGAGACTTATACTGTGCAAGATCTGAACAGAGCTGTTAAACTGCAGTACTGCAGTCAAGCCTCTGCTCACAACCAGAGTTTGACCTCAGAGTTTGACCTCAAAACGGTTCAAGTAGCTGGTTCAAGGTTGACTTAGCTTTCCATCCTTGTGAGGTTGGTAAAATGAACACCTAGCTGATGGGGGTGGGGTGGGGTGGGGGTGGCGGCAAGGTGTTCCTTTCCATTATAAACCACTTCAGAGAGTGATCTAGCACTATGAGGCAGTATTTAAATTAACAACAGAAACAACTTGATTAAACAAATAGATTCAAAGAGCACATGAGTCTTTCAGGATGTTTAAAATCCTCCACCAGCAGGCCAGTGAACTGAACTAACCTTCAGGGTGGTGGGTGGGGAATGCCATCCACTATAATCTCCAGAAAAGTAACCTAGTGGATTATATTCCACTCCCTCACATATTTTGCTGCAACAACCACCACCACAGTCTACTATAATTCTACCTGCAGGAGAAACTAGCATGAAAACTCAAGAACTCCAGAGTCCCGTAGGAAATGAGAACAGACTCTTCTCCCTACAAAGAGAAACTCATATACCTCCAGCAACACCAGAAACAGTTTCATGTCAATTTCTTTAGCAGAGTACTAAAGCAGTTACTGCACAGGGAACAAGAGGCAAGTATGTGAGGGACGGGGGTGGGGTGGGGGTAGGGACTCCATCTCCTGCATAAACTATTTCAGGTCACAACAGCCCACTTCCTTGCACACCCAGAAGCCTGATAGGACAGTCATGTAACTGATAACAACTGGCTTCCAGTTTCCCCTGCATAATTTAGTCTGAAAAACGCTCTTACAAATTTAGATTTGAAGCAAAGCCAGCTCCTTGAGGAAGTGTTTTTTAAAAAATAGAAGACTGAACTTTATTTACACAGCCTCTTCCATTAAAAAGGTTTCTTGGTATATGAATGTGAACAGCACTCATTTCTTCCCCTCTACCCAATTTTGTTTTATTGTCTGCTGCAGATCAAAGAATCTCAGTGCTATAGTAAATGGTCTAAGGATGTTCTTTTATTTTGCTGGAGACCAAACACTCAGTGCTATTCTGCAGTAATAACAGGTGGTACAAATCAACCATTTAATCTTCCAACTCTGCCAAAAAAGCACAACTTCTGCAAGAATTTTGCTCCTGTCCTTGAGAAGATAGGGTCACCCAGACCAGTCAGCCACCGTAGCCTCCTTCACCCTCTATCAAAGGGAGACCTGAAGCTGTTCCAAGCCAAAGCAGACACACACACACACACACACACACACACACACACACACACACACACACCACACACACACACACACACACACACACACACACACACACACACACACACACACACACACACCACCAGCCTGGCCTGCTTCCCGCTCAGCGGCCCCCCCCCCCCCCACACACACACACACACACACACACACACACACACCACCAGCCTGGCCTGCTTCCCGCTCAGCGGCCAAAAAGAGGTCTGGGGGGATTTGGCAGCCAACAGCACTTCCCACTTTAGCTCAGTGGAAACTACAGGGAATCAGTCCCAGGAGGCAGAGGCTGGGTTTCCAAGGAGCTGCAGGGCACCCGGTAAAATATTCTTGGTTTATCCAAAACTGGCGCCCCTTTTTGGGCTGGGATGGAAAAATGGGGGGAAGGGAGTTGTCTTCAGCTCAGGCCAGGACCCACCAGCCTCTGTTGTAGGCTGGCTTTTCACCACATGGCGGAGTGGGGGGGCACGCAGAATTTCAGCTCCAGCTGGCAATGCCAGATGTGGAAGTCACAGCAGGCCGGAGTCCATGGCTGGCCACCTTGTGGCTTTAATCCGCCCCCCATCCAGCCCCTGTTTGGCTGATAAGGAAACAGCAGTGCGCCATCACATCAGCCCCACTGATGGTGGGAGGGGAACAGCGACCCCAAGGATGCAACTGCTCTCCCCACACTAGGCATAAATGGGGCTCTTGGTACTTGTACCCCCCCCGGGGGGGGCAAAAGGCAGCAGGTGTTCCTCCGCCTACCCACAGCTGCCGCCGCCACTCCAGATTCTCTCCTGCCCCTCCAAGGCACTGCCTCTGCCCCCCCCTTCTCTCAGCAGCCTGTGGCTGCTCTCACCTGGACCACACAGCGAGCGAGCGTGCAGGATGTTGCAACGGGGGCAGGCACGCACCCCGGGGCCTAATGCAAGCAGGGCAGTGGGGAGGGGCCAGAGTCGGCTTTCAACACCCCACTTTGGCCCACCCTATCCCCTGCCCCTCTTTCAGCCTCCCCAGAGCCCCTTGCAAGGGGGGAGAGGGACCAAGGGGTTCCCCATTCTGCCAGAAATGCCCCAGTGCCCCCTTAAAACCCTTGGGGGAGCCAAAGGGGGGCAAACAAAGAGCTGACACACACACACACGCGCAGACACACACACACACACAGGCAGCCTGAGGAGGGCAACAGCCCAGACCATTGGCAGAGAGGAGGGCCCCCGTTGGGGGCACCAGAGGGCTGAGGATGATTCCCAAAGGGGAACCCCGAGAGGCTACCCACGGCCGCCAGGGCAGCGCACAGCACGGCCTTCCCTTTTAGTGGCACGCCAGGGGGAGTGGAGGTGGGGAGATCCACGAAGGGGTCAGGGACACAAGCCCCCCCCCTGCTCCCAACCACAAGGTGGCTTCCTTGGGTTTCTCTTGAAAGGCCCTGGTTGGGGAGGGGCAGCCAGAGGGGGGGGGCGGCTGTCCTAGGGAACCCCTCGGCGCGGCTAACGCGAAGGCCCGGCTCACCACCTTTTACGGCACAGCTACAGAAGACACAAGGAGGCGAATCCTCTGAGACGGACGGAGGGCACGAAGGCGGAGGGCCCACCCCAGGCATCAGCTGGCCGGATAGAGCAGCTGGCTGGCAATGCTGCAGGGAGCTAGGCCTCTCCCTCCTGCGGGCACCCTTGGTGCGGATGATGCCGCCCGGATGGTGATGGTGGGGAATGAAGAAAGCACCCGCCGGCCCGCTTCAGCCAACCTCCTGCCACAGGTGGCTCCCTCAGAAAAGGCAGCCATGGCACAGCCAGCCGGGCACACTCTCAGAGCCCCCCCCAAGGGGGATGGTGGGGCTGCAGCCAGCCTGGGGGAGCAGAGGACTGCCTGGGCCAGACATTCCCCCAGGCTGGCTGGCTGGCTGGCTGGGGTGGGGTGGGTAGAGCAGGCCTCAGAGGGAACCCCCACCCCCATTTAGCCTGCCCCCCATCCGCCCCCCGCTGTCTTGCAGCCTCTCCCTCCCTCTGCCGCCCCTTCTCCACGCCTGCCCCACACCTTCAGAGGCTTAAATGGGAACCTCAGGTTCCACTTGGGGAAACAAAGACGACGCCGACGCCATGGGAGGCTTCAGCGGCACAGGGTGCTTGGCTAAGCCTCTCCAAACACCTCCTGGCAGAACAACCTCCCTGCATGGCAGGCCAGGGTGAGATCTACCTGTTGTGGCCGAGCGGCTTCCCCCATGCTTTTCCCAAAGCACCTGGGGGAAGGGGAAGGGGGCAGCCGCTATGATTCCAATCCCTTTTGGACGGCCGTGGGACCCACCCAGCCACCCTTCTCTTCTCCTCCGTGCCAGAGGGAAGAGATGGGATGGCAAGACGTCCGCTGTAGAGGAAGGGAGGGAGGGAGGGAGGGACACTGCTCCTTGGGGCCTCTCTGGTCTCACCATACCTTTGTTTCACCCGGGCCTTGGCCTGCCATGACGAGGGCAGCAGAATATGGGCTAGAGAGGATGCTGTGGCCAGGTGGGTTTGTGACGGTGAAATCGGAGGGAGCGGAAGGTGGGGAGGGGCTGCCGGGGCCCCCCCTCCAGTCGGCTTCCTTCACTGTCCAGCTTCCGCACCTGTCCAGGGTGCTCAGGAATTGAAGAGTGTGGATCATCTTGGTCTCGGTCATCAGTGACACGTCCTTACACTTGACGGCCTCTTCTAATTCCTTCCTGGCTGCCCTTCTGAGCTTCGGCCCTCTTCTGATTTCATGGCTGCAGTCTCCATTTGGACTGATGAGCATGCAAAGTATTTCGCTATTTCAGTTTCTTCACTGTCAGAATTATAGCTGAGTAGTTCTTCTGTGGTTGTGATTTGGTCTCCTTAATGTTCAACTACAGTCCTGTTTTGGCACTTTCCTCTTTCACTTCTTTTCCCTAAAAATCATTCCCTAAAAGTAATTGTTGCTTCTTGCCGGTAAGATGGTGTTATTTGCATATCTTAAATTCATGATGTTTCTTCCACCAATTTTCACTCCTCCATCTGAAACCAATCCAACTTTCCGTATGATATATTCAGAGTACAGACTGAACAGATAAGGGGATAAAATACACCCATCTGACAACTTTGCTTATAGGGAACCATTCTGTCTCTCCACGTTCTGTTCTAACAATAGCTTCTTGTACACAAGTTACAGATGAAGTCAATCAAGTGGTGAGGCACACACATTTCTTTCACAGCAACCCATGATCCACACAATCGAAGGCCTTGTTGTCGTCTGTAAAGCATAAGCTGATCTTGAATTATTTGGTGCGCTGTAGTCAGTGGATGTTTGCAATATGATTTTGAGTGCCTCTTCCTTTTCAGAATCCAGTTTGAATATCAGGCATTTCTCACTCCATATAAAGCGAAAGCCTTTGTAGGAACACCCTAGAGCATCTGCTTTCATGGGAAATTAGTGCAATGGTTCTATTGTTACACCATTCCTTGGCATCTCCTTTATTGGGAACTGGAATGTATAATTAATGTCTCCAATCAGTAGACCATTGTTTTGTTTTTCCATATTAGGTGGCATATTCTTGTTAGGATTTTACCAGATTCAATCTCTGTAGCTTGAAATAGTTCTATTGCCATCCCATCTACCCCTGGTGATCTCCCCATCCCCAGTGCTTTGAGAGCAGCTTTCACTTCACTTTCATTTTTTTAATCATAGGATTTGTCTTTTTAAAAGTCTGTCATCCTTTTATCTCTTCCGTAGAGGTCTTCAGTATACTGTTTCCACCTTCTCCTTATTTTACCCTGGTCAGATAGTGTGCTTCTCTGCTAGTCTTGACGCATTCTTAATCCAGGCTTAAATTTACCTTTGGTTTCTTGGATCTTCTGAAAGAGATCTCTTGTTTTTCTCCTTTTGTTCTTCTCCTCTATTTCTTTGTACTGGTTGTTATAGTAGTTTAATACAGTATATAAAAATGTTCTTTTTGTCACTATGTGACACTCGAAAAACTGCATTCAAAGTCCTTTTCCTATTTCTGTAACCTTTTGCTTTTGCTTCTCACCAGTCTTTTTAAATTTTAAGTGTTTCTCCTATCATCCATCTAGGTTTTTCTTTTCTTTTTACTGCAGGAATACTATATTTTGCAATCTTTTATGATATCTCTTGTTACTATCCACAGCAAATTTATTCTTTATATCAGCCAGTATCCTGTACTGTATTCACATGCATGCAGAGCTGGTGTAGGAATCTGATGTGGTACAGTATCTAGTCAACATAAGCAATATGATGTCAGTCTGCTGTGGCAATCTCTGTACTCTGCACATGCATAAATAGTAAACAGAATAATAGCTATGGAATTTAAATGAATTAGGAACGCTATTTAAATTCTATCTTGGCACTATGATTGTTTCAGTGTTCTTCTTCAGCTTTGCCCTAGTTTTTGACATTAGCAGTTCATGGTCACTTCAGTATGCTCCTGGTACTGATGTACTGTATCACAAAGAATACAGTTCTTCATCTTCTGGATTTCTATATTAGCCCTTTGGTAAAGTCTGTATGTGCAGTGATTTTTTCAGTTATTCAAAGCTTCTATTTGCAATAAACACATTCTTCAGTTCACAGAAATCTTACTAGTCACTTCATTTCTGTCTCCAAGGACAAATTCTCCAACAATGTTTGGTTCTGCTTTATGTCTTACTGTCATGTTCCAGCCACCTATAATTATCAACATAACTTGTTCTGCTTGCATAAAAGCTTTCAATTTCTTCTTCTTCAGCATCTGTACTTGGAGCATAGACTTGAATGATGGCTATTCTGATGTACAACATTTAAATATTCAATTTCTTGATTTATGGCTTCAGGTTTGCCTTGATTCATAACTTCCACATGCCATGTTCTAATTATTAGCAGTGAACGTATCTTTAGTCTCAGTGTACATCTGCAACCAGACATTATTTTGGCTTTAATCCAGTTGCTTCATTACTGATAATACTGTTCATACTTGTTCCTTCTTCTTCTCCAGTAACTGACTGAGCACTTTCCAACCTAGGAGTCTAATCTTTCAACACTATCTCTTATTTTGTTATGGATTGTCTCAACATTGATATTTTGTGATACACAATAATATATTCAATAGAATATTCAACAGTGGTTCACCATGGCTGCTTTCTGTGCACTACTAGCAAGAGTTAATTTAACTCTCACTGCGGTTGTCTGTGAAAGATCCTCTGCCCGTGTCACCTTCAGCTGCGGCTGCTTCCCTCCAGGAGGGAGGCTCTCTGCCCCCATCCCCACTGCAACTGTCCATTCGCTTCCTGCTGAAGTGATCTGTACTCTTGAAAAGGGTAGGTGCATCTTTAGGCTGGTGCCTCAGCCATGAGCGACCATGCTAGGAACCCAGGATCGCAATGGGAGTCTGGCGTTGCTCTCGGCTGGACTCAGATCCCCTCACTGCATTAAAGTGTGCGCCCAAAATGGAGTAACACCATTTCTCCTTTGGCCAAGCACATGACAGAGCTGCGGCCGCATCCCATTCTGGGCATCCCGCTTGAAGAAGGGAGACGAGCAAGCACGAAAGTGTCCAGAGGAGGGTGACCTGGATGCAGAAGGAGGACCGGCAAGAGGGAGGGACGTTTCCCCTAGAGGAGACCCTTCTTCCATCTTTGAAAGGCCATCACGAGAGCGAGAAGCCGCAGGTGTCTTTTGTGTTGCTCAAGAAGGAAGGACCAAAAGCAGTGGATTCATATTCCTACAAACCTTACTGATGAAGGGCAGCGGGGTGATCAACAGAGGCTGGATGTCTCTCTGCTTTGGGAGTGGGTCCCTTCCAGCTCTTCCCATTCTGTGATTCTAAGGGAATACATTTCATGACTAACATAAAATGACTGTTACAAGGCGGAAGTACAGGAAACCAAGGGAGGAAGGTGACCGATAGCAAGATACTCATCCTTGTGCACTTTCAAGCACTACACAAAGTCCAGGGGACAGTTTTCTGCTGGCTCTCTTGCCCCTCAGGACTCAACGGCTGTTCCACCGGCTGTATGTGACCAGCAGGAAACAATTCCACCACCCCTCACTTCGCACCACCTTAAAAGCCAGAAAAGCGGCCACAAGATGTGAGGTCAATCAAGGGCACAGCTGGCACCAAAGAGATGTTTTGCAGTAAATGATAATATGTTCAACGTAATATTCAGAAGCAGTTGGCAGGATTCACTAGAAAATGCTGGGAAAGGTGGAAGGCAGCAGGAAAGAGGGATTGGCCACCTACAGGAAGCGTCAGGCTCCAGTTTGTAAGAGCTGCGCGAGGTCGTTGGGGACAAGGACCTTTCGGAGAGAAGCTCATTCATGGGGTCACGTTAAGACTTGGAGGCTTGTTGTTGTGACTTGAAGGCTTGTCGTAAGAACAGAAACAACGGCAAGCCACTCTGTGGCCTGTGGGATCAGGAGGACTCTGCTGCGGCCAGAATCTAGCCCAAGGACTGGAGGAGAGCACTGGATGAGGGTTCAAGTTCCCTTCGGCAGGAAGGTTCCACAGAGAGCCAGTCCCCCCGTCTCTCTGCTTGGCCAACCTCACCAGGCCCTTGGGAAGACAGAAAAGGCAGATGGGAGAGCCCCCGCCCAGCGCCTTGGGCTCTCTGCCCCCTTCCCAGCTCCACAGGTTTCCAAACACAAAACTCACCAACACTTCCTTGTCCTCCAGGCCCACCGCCTTGCAAATGGGCTTTGGGGTCAGTCGGTCTCCTTCAGAGCCCAACACAGCCCCCCTTCTCCTCCTCCTCCACCCACCCCCCCCGCTCTGTCCCTCCTCAATGTCTGCCCACCTCTTTGCCTAGCACTCAATCCCCACAGCGCCTGCTCCTTGCTGAGCCTCCCAGGCCAGCCAGGACCCTCAGCCCCCATGCTCTTCTTCTTCTTGAGAGAGAGAGAGAGACCCTCCAGCTTCTTCGCAGCCATTGGATGCCCTTTGCCTCAACTTAGCCCCTGGACGGCCCAGGCAGTTACTATGGGCGGTCACTGCAGCGCCACCACGTCCCCTCCTCTGGCCCCGGACAGGGTCTGCCTGTGAATCCTGAAGGCCTCTGGGCCACCCTCCCCCCAACCTCAGATCCACCACCGCCCACATAAAATGCCAGCAGCCGAGTTTGAACAGAGAGTCCTTCCAGGCTGGAGGACGTGGCAGATGGAGGGCAGAACCCATTTCCCAAAGACTGTGGAAGTCCAGGGCGATGGCAGAGAGAGAGAGAGAGAGAGAGAGAGAGAGAGAGAGAGCTAGAAGGGGGAGAGAAATATGTGGGTTTTTTTTTCCTTCCAAACCTAGAGAACTCTGGATGGTGTTACAATTTGGGATGCCTTCTTTCCAGCCCCTTCTCCTGCCCGTTATTCTCAATCCCCGCCCCCGCCGATTACGCCAGAAGAGGCTTCCAAAGTAGTTGCTCTGCAGGACGCTGGCACCCCCCCTCCTCTCCTGATGCCCACATTGCAACAGTCAGGAGAAAGCTTTCTGCCCCCTGCCCACCCCACTGCTCCACAGCCAGTGGCCATAGTCTAGGCTGTGAGCATGCGAGGGTACGGCTCCACCCTTCATCCCCACATAGCCTCCCCCCCCCGCCCTCGCCCTCGCCCCCAGATCAGCTGAGAAGTGCAGTGGGGTGGCAGAGCCACCTGCCCTGATGCTAAGCTACTTCCAGGTGCCCACCTGGCCGGATGAAGTGGTGAGGTGGGTGGGGATGTTCGCTTCCCACCGAGAGCAGTGTGTGCTTCAAAATGAGGCCAGCCAGGGTCTGGCAGGGGGGTCGGGGGGGGGGTGAGGCCCTTTCCCACCAGGCATGGAGAGTGCCGATGCCCAAATGGGCTTTATAAACACATCAGAAAAGGGTTCTTCCTCCGTGAAAAGAAAAGAGAAAGGAACAAAAAAGAAATGGAATGGTGGGACAGCAGCGCCTCCTGCTCCCCCCTCCCAATAAGCTCACACAAATCATGATCCCAGAGGGAACGTGGCCTTTGCCAGGGGAGGGGGGCTCCTCTGAGACTCCGCAGATTGGCAGAGAACAAGGGTCAGGAGGAGTTCCTGTGTAGGAACTGCAAGAATGGGGGGGGGGGGGGAGTAGCGGACTCCAACTGGTGCAGAGCACTTCTCTAGGGCTTCTCTCTTCTCCCCCCCCTCCCCAGCTGAGGGCTCTCCTTGGCCCCAAGACAACCCCTGCCACTGAGGAGCCCTGGCTAAGGCTGGCCACAGACCACCCCCACCCCCCCAGGAACCGGCACGGGCAGTCCAGACAGCAACACTGCTGCTCTCTCCAACCCCCCCACCACCACCACCACCCCCGTATGAGGTTTCAGAGAAAATCTTGAAAATGGGGCTGCAATGTCTCTTCTGTTGCCTGGAAACCAAATGGCAAAATCAAGAGAGGCCCCAGCATCGCCATGTTATTTGCCAGCTTCACAATAAGTGGTGCGACATTGGAGATTACTGGGGGGGTGGGGGGTGGGGGGGGAGGGAGGAGGAGGAGTAGCTGGGCAGAAAGGGTTCCATCCCACACGGCAGGGAAAGTACCCTCCTCATCCCCACAGATCCAGGCGAGAAAGGCGAGAGCCCAAGGCGGGCAGGCAGGCAGGCAGGGCCAGGGAGGTCGGGCTCCCAGAGGGTCCAGGCTGGTCAGCTGGGTCCCAACCCCGACCCTGACCCCCCCCTTAGGGGCACAACAACGCATGTCCTGCGAGAAGCCACCTTGCTCCAGCTCTCCCACTGAGCCCACCGGAGCAGGGAAGGCGTCCCTTCCCCTCTTTCTGGGAGGCCACTTTCCCACCCAAGTGCCTGGAGGAGGCAGGCCTGGTCCCTCCGTCCGTGGGGGGGGGGGGGGGGGCAAGGCTCCATTTCCTCCCTGCCCAAAGAGGCTATCAGTCCATAACATTGAGACCCTCTTCGTGTTTCTGTGTAAAAGAAACACTTCCACTTGTTTGCTTCTTGTGACCACAACCCTGCTCCCAGCTCTTTTTCCCTCTGGCTGCCCATGGCACCTGCCCCCCCCCCACCGTGGCAAAGGAAAAAGCAAGCCGGCAGGGCCCTCCTGCATCCTCCTTGGCATGGGGACATTCGGCGGCATGAAGTCTTGCACATCTTTGAGTCTGGCACCCAGCCCTGCCCTCCCCCTGTGGTGTCTCTCCATGACACCCCCCCCCCCAATGTTTGCATTTCAGGACAACTCTCTCTTCCCCCCCCCACGCTGCTTTTCTTAAAACCACTTGGAAGCCACGCTCCCCACAGAGCGCATAAGAACACCCCCTCCCCTCCTTTCATTTTCCCATCATGCTTCGCTTCCCTCCAGGGTGTGTGTGTGTGTGTGTGTGTGTGTGTGTGTGTGGGTGGGTGGGTGGGTGGGTGTGTGTGTGGGTGTGATGAAATTACCTGAGGTGGGCTGGGGGCAAAGGAGGGGGAGGGAAGGAGGGAGGGAAGCGTCTGCACTCAGGGCACTTCTAAAAACTGACCCTGGCATGGGGAGTAGCGGGGGGGGGGGGAGAGAGAGAGACTTAAATCCACCTCCAGTCTCGCATACCAGCTCCTCTCCTCTCCTGCAACCTCTTGCACTGAAACAAGGAGGGTCGCTTCCTGCAGAGGGAAACACAGGAGCCCCCACCAGGGCTACCGCAGACAGCATGTGGGAAAGCGAAAACTCAGGTCCTTGACCTGTGGGCTCAAAGGTCAAGGCAACGAGCCCCCCCCTTCGCTCCCTACTTGTCCACCTGGCGCATCTGCCTACCTATCGATTTGCTTCCTGTTCTTGTGGATTGTCCCACTACCCGCTTGGAGCCTGAGGCAAAACCCTATTTAAAATAAAACTACAACACAAACATAAAACACACCTTTCATGAAAGGAGAGCTTCCTCCGGGTTGGGGGGGGGACCAGAAAAACAGAGGAAGAGTGGGAAAGCATGCCTCCATCCCCCCCCCCCGCCACGCTGTTGGCTTTATAGGACCCTCGCAGCCACCCACCCACCCAGTCAGGCATGGCTCATGGTAAGGACAGCTGGGGGCTGCACCCTCACAAGATGGGGGGGGCGGCCTCTACACTTGGCATGCTGCCCCCTTTTCTACAAAGTTTTCTGGCTGCCTGTGAGTTCCTCGAACATTTCTGCTCTTAAACAGCCCGCCTGGACCACAAACACACACAGAGAGAGACAGAGAGAGAGAGAGAGATGCATGCATCCTGGTCCTGCCCCCCCCCCACACACACACACACACAGAGCCTCCTTCCCAGCACAGGAAGGAGGAGAGAGGCCTCAGGGCAGCCTTTCTCAGCAGACCCAGCCCAGGCAGGCAGGCCGGCCGGCCGGCCGCCAGCGGGGGCGGGAAGGGGGGGCTCCTGGCTTCCCTCCTGCAGGGGCTGCTAGCTGGGCCGGGCAGGGGCCACGGGCAGAGGGGGTCGGTCAGGCCCCTGCCGACGTCCCTTCGCCGGCCCTCCCCTCCGTCTAGAGACCACCCGCGCCCGTAAGGCGACGGCCGGGCCCGGAGGGGCCCCCTTTCTTTCCTTCTTTCCTGGGGGTAGTTCGCACTGCGCGGGAAGGCGCCCCCCCCTTCCCGATCTCTCCGGGATGCGTCCGGTCCCGGCTCGGGCAAGGTCGGCGGCGCCTCTGGAGTCTGGAGCCTCGACACGAGACGCCCGAGGACCGGGCAAGGGAAGCGCGGGGCGCCCGTCCCCTCCGGGCAGAGGCGGCCCCTTCCAGTGGGCCCGGCAGGAACACGGGGGGGGGGGGGCGGCGGCGGCGGCGGCGCAGAGGCAGGCCTGCCCGGCGGCCCCCCCACCCCACCCCCGTGTCCTTGGCGGCTGCGGCTCAGCCCTCAGGCCTGCCCTCCCCGCCCCGGCCAAGCACTGGCCTGCGGACCGCCAGCCAGCCCCCCATCGCCCGCTAGAGACCTTGCCGGGCCTGTGAAGGGGGCGCCTCGCAGCATCCCTGCCGCCGCCGCCGCCGCCCCCCCCCCCCGGTCCTCCGCAGTCCCAGAACCGGAGGCGGGGACAACCTTTCGGTGACCGTCGCGGGGGAGCCTCGGAGCCTGGAAAGCGGCGGAGCCTGCCCCCCCCCCGCCGCCGCCGCCGCCGCCGCCTCTTCCCGGGGCCCTGTGGCCGAGAGGAGGCGCGTTCCCGGAGGCGGCCATGCACGACCTAAGGCCCCCTCCCCTCCCCTCCCCTCCCCACATAGACGCTCCTCCGAGAGGCAGGCGCGGGCTCGGGGGGCCTTCGCCAGGACGGCTCCCTTTCCCGGGCGGGGGCGGGGGCGGGGGGCTGCGCTCGGCTGGGCCCCTCCCGGCGTCCGGGAAGAAGGACGTCTCCCAAGGGCAGCGGGGCTCCCGGTTCTGCTGCAGCGGGAGGGAGCGCGCGCGCCTGGCTCTTGCTCGGGAGGGGGGCGCCGGCAGGAGCCCCCGCCCGGCCCGGGGCTCGCCGCCTCCCGCCCAGCGACCCGCGGAGGCCGCTCCGACCCCCCCCCGCCCCCGCGGGCACGGCCCTTCCTTCCCCGGCGCGGCTGGCCCACCTTCGATGGAGATGACGTGCTCGCGGATCTGGCTCTGGAGCGCCAGGTCCTCCACGCGCTCGATCAGGTCGTAGATGGCGTAGATGTTGGGGTGCACCGACTCGAAGCGCCCGATCTCCGCCCGGATGGCCGCCGAGTTGGAGAGGCCGAACTGCGGCTGCGGCGCCCCGCCCGGCGACGGCCCCGACGGGCCCCCCGGGGCGGCCAGGCTCTGCTGCGGCGCCGGCGGCGGCTGCCCGGGGCTCTGCCCGGGCCCGCCCTGGAAGTTCATGGCCGGCGGGGAGGCCCGAGGAGGAGGGCGACGAGGAGGAGGACGAGGAGGCGGTGGCGAAGCGGCCCGGCGGGCAGCGAGAGCGGACGACGACGACGAGGAGGAGGAGGAGGAGGAGGAGGAAGAGGAGAAGAAGCGGCTCTCCGGCTGCGTTGGCGGGCAGCTGGCTCAGCGGCGCGGGGCGGCGGGCAGCCGGGCGGCGGGCTCTGGCCGCTCAGGCATGGCCGGCTCTGCTTCCCTCCCTCCCTCCCTCCCTCGCGACCGCCTGCCTGCCTGCCTTCCTCCCCGGCCGGCGCGGCCCCGCGTCACTCACGCAACGGCAACGGCGGAGGCAGCAGCAGCAGCAGCAGCAGCGCCAGCAGCAGCCGCCGCCTCCTCAACCGCCGCCCCCTCTCCGCCTCCTCGGCCGCCTCCGGCGTCACCGCCGCGCTGGAGCCGCCCCCGCCCCTGCAAAGGAAGGAGGGAGGGAGGGAAGGAGGGAAGGAGCGGAGAGGACGAGAGGAGGGGTCCTTCTTTGCGGTCGCCTCCGCCCGCCGCAGGCGCAGCAAAAAGGCCGCCGAGGGCGGGGGACGGACCGACGGACGGACCGGACGGATAGCGGGCGAGCGGGCGGGGGAGAGAGAGGCGACCCCCTCCCGCCGCCGCTCTGCAAAAGGCGACCGAAAGGGGCGGGCGGGGGTCGAGAGCTGGGGCAGCCCCAGCCCGCGGCCTCCTCTGGCCCGCTCCGACCCTTCGGTCCGGCACGGCCTGCGAAAGGGCCCGGCCACGCTCTCCGCAGCGCCCAGGCCCGGACGGGCGGACCGCGGACCCTCGGCTCGGCCCTGAATCCCCCCCGCCCCGGCTGTCCGCGGGTTCTCCCCAGGCGGGAGGGGGGGCAAGAGCCGTCGCCGTGCGAGGCAACCGGCCGGCCCGCGCCCGCGCCCGCGCCCCCCTGCTCCCCGGGGTGACCGGCCTTCTCCGCGGAGCAGCAGCCCCCGCGGTTGCGGCCCTTCGTTTGGGAGGTGTGGGAAGGAGCTGCCCCTCCCGTGAGGCCTTTCCGGGGGTGGAGTGGGGGCTTTTCCCCGCTCTGACTGCAGGGACGAGCTGCAGCGCCAGGGCCGGAAGGGTGGCCAGTCTTCCCGGGGGGAAAAGACACCCCACTGGTTTGTATGGGAGCAGCCAAACAACAGCCTTTCCTTTTCAGGGCCTTTCTTAATAACATCCCCTTCCCAAAAAAGAAGCTGTGGGGGTCGTGTTTCTGCAAGAGTAGATGGCAAACCCCAGAAACACAGGCTGGAGGAAATCTGCTGGGGCAGAAGGGCTGCCCGGTTTGCAGGTGGCGCGGGGCGGGGGGGGGGGGGCTCTCCCTAGCATTCTTCTGCCCTCCCTCCTGCTCAGCCAGGAGTCCCCAGAAAGAATTTGACTTGGTTGATTCAGGAGCCCCAAAATACAAAAACTTGGCCTGTTACAAAATCTTCTGCTGTTCCATGACTGGAAAGATGTTGTTCACCTTTGTGTTCAACAGCTAATTCTCTCCAGTCAGAAACTTGTTTCTGACCCTCCTTAGTGCATAACCACCTTCAGGAGAAAAGTGGGCCATAAGCCATGGAATGAAAAGGGACTGTGATAAAACGATGACTCTCACCTGCCTGCCCTATTAAAATAATAAAGACCTAGGAAGATCCCAAGTAACGGAGGCCAGATGCCGCTCAAGCAGTGCGCTGTGTCTCCAGAGTGGCCACCAGCCAGACGTTCCAGGAAGAAGACCCCAAGGCAGGGCAGGAGCCAGGCAAGAGTCACACATACTCACAGAGACACACACCCTGGTGTTCACCAACCGCTGGCAGAGGCCTACTGCCTCTGAGCACATCCCTTGATATCTTTTGTGCATCCACCCATCCCCACCCCCCCATAAAGGCATTCAAATTTTGGGATGTGGAACCCACAAAGAGCTCACACACACACCCCAACATCTCCAGCAGCCTCTCCCAAGGCACTGCCAGCAGCTCCCCCCCCCCCCCAGCTAATAGAAGCGAATAACTGTAGAAACACAGGAGGACTGGGATGACTGCAATCCAGCATGAGCACCTGAGCTCTGCTCTCTCACACTCATGTACACATATATGCACAGAGAGAGAGAGAGAGAGAATGTCCCTCTCTACCCTTTGTGACCACCATGGGAGACAGCAGTCACCGAATCCTAGGGCTATAGAGCTGGAAAGGGACCCCGGGGGCCACCAAGTCCACCCCACTGCCAGTGCAGGAAGTCCATAGCTGAAGCACCCCTGGCAGGTGTGCATCCCAGCCTCTGCATGCCCCCCCCGCTCCCAACCTCTGCTTAAAAACCTTCAGGGAAAGAGAGTCAACACACACACACACACACCCCTCCAAGGCTGCAGATCCCATTGTTTAATGGCTCCCACTGTTGGGAAGTTGACATCCATTCATGTAACTCTAACCCGTGACTTCTGGTCCTGTCTTCTTGAACTGCAAAAAAAATTAAAAAAATAAAAATAAAAAACCTGCTTCATCTACTACAGGACAGCCCTTTGGATACTTGGACGATGGCTATCATACCCGTTCTCGGCTGTCTCTTCTCCAAGCCAGACTTGGAAAGTTTGATCAAGGGCTTGTTTTCCAGATTATTCTGGCCGCCTTCCTCTGGGCACATTCAAGCTTCTCAATATCCTTCCTCAACTGTGGTGACCAGAACTGGACTCAGGATACCAGATGAGGTCTGACCAAACCAAAATAAAATGGTCTTCCTACTTCCCTTCATCAGAACTCTCTATATTTTTATCACCTTTGGTTGTTTGCAGAGGTGTGTGCCTGTCTGTAGAAGAAATGTGTCATCTCCAAAATAGACTACTGTAACACTCTCTACGAAGGGCTACCCTTAAGGTCAGTACAGGGGCAGGTCCAAGATGCAGTAGCCAGACTGATCACATGGACATATATGAACACATACTATCTCCAGTTTTGGCACATTTCCATTGCCTTCCTGTGAGTTGCTGTGCTCAATTCATCACCCACCAAGCCCTTAATGGTTTACAACCTCAAAACCTGTTGGAACATCTCTTAACAAAGAGCTACCTGTCCCACCCGCTCTTTGCAGTCTATGATGTTTAAAATAGTAATGCCTGAGGAGGCCAAAAGAGAATATCAGGATCTGGGCTTTTTTGGTTGTGGCCCCATTCCTCTGGAACAAACTTCCAACAGAGGTTCAACAGGTACCTTCCCTCTCTGTTTTTAAGAAATTAGTTAAAACAGAATTATTTGAAGCTACTTTTTATTAGGTCTTGTTACCTGAGATGTTCGCATTGTTTTAATTTGTTTTGATTTTATGATATTTATTAGTATATTGCATTGTATTATTGTTTTGTACTGAGATGGTACACAAGTTGAAATTGTACATACATATACACATATATTCTTCCATTGATCCAACACAATTTATTTATTTGCTTGTTTATTTAATACATTTGTATAGTGTCCCACTTAGTGACATGTACTATTCCGGGTAGTTAACGATGACTTGAACTCAGCCAGCCCCCGCCCCTAGTTCCAATAACCCAATAATAACAACAACAACTAAACATTAAATAATGAAAACCTAAGAGCTAGCCTTGCAGGACAATCCACAAGTACATGAAGCAAAACAGTCATTCAGTTGCCAGGATGTTTATGGATTCAGTGACTTTGCTCTGCCGAGCTGATTCATTGTTTTGCAAAATGGGGATTGTTTTAAACTAACAAAGGTCAAGCAACAAGTTTCACTTCTAAAGCCCCTTTTTCCTGCACCAAGTAGTTGTTTTATTATTTTTCTAACTCTTAAACATACAAGGTTTCAAGCCTTCATCCTCCTTGACTTCTCCAGACCACCAGGCCTCACTTCCCCTGCCAAATTACATGGGATGTCACTCTGGGGCTTGGTATGAGGCGGTCAGCACCAGGGGTGAGGTGGCTGGAAGGGATCCCCAAAGGTCACTCAGTCTGCCCTCTGGGGAAGCAGCCAAAGCATCTCTGAAGGCAGCCCCTCCAAACTCTGGAAAGGAATCTCTCACAAAAGAGACTCTTGCCATCAGGAAGTTTCCTTCGTGCTTGACTGGAGCACCTCCTCCTAGCAACCAGAATGCTTTGTCTCAGGCCCAAATCCCATCTCCCCTGAGGCAGCAGCCTTTCCAATATTTAAGGATGGCTGCTGCCACCCCACCCCCCCCTTCAGAGCCTTCTCTGCTCCCAGCGAAATGCACTGAGCTCTTGTCCCATGTCTTTCTTCAACAGGAACAGCCAGAGCAGGACACAGGATTCCAGGTGAGGTCTGACCAAGGCAGAAGGGAGCAGTATGATGACTTCCCTTGATCCTGACACTATGGTACGTTATGGATGTGGCCTTGCAATCCGTTTCCCTTTTTCTTTTGTTGCCCTATCAGACGTATTCTGTGGTCTACAGAGACTCCCAGATCCTGTTCACATTTACTGTCCGAAAACCACTTTTCATCCATCCTGTATTTGTGCACCTGGTTTTTCTTACCTCAGTGTTTTTTCCAATGGAAATTCATGATTTGTGTTCCCCCAGTTCCCTATTCTATCAAGAACATCCTAAATCCTTATCCTGTACTCTGAGGTTTTGGCTACTCGCCCCAGTTTGGAGTCAACTACAGATTGGATGAGCATCCTCTCATGCAAGTCACTTATAAAGATACTGGACAAGAGCAGGGCCTGTGAGGGAGCCACGAGGCGCCCGGTTGCCTCTCCTCTCCGTGGTGGCCATGAGCCATACATAGGTCAGCTTTCTTTGGGAATAGCCCGGCAATTTGCTGCCCCTCCCCGCCTCACCCACATTTTACCCGCTTGGCCAAAAGTGTGCATGAGGGACCTTGTCTCACCGCATTCCCCGCTAACCAAGCCTGTGGCACTTCTTTTTAAAAAAGAGATAGCATTTGTTTGGAAGGGTTTGTTTTTGGGAAACCTATAGGAGGTCACAGCCACTGCTCTGCCGTTTTCTAAATGCTCATGGACCAACTGTAATAACCTCATTTCCTGGGAAACCCTTCCAGCCGAGCAGTTGGCTGTTGCCAATTGTTTCCCCTCTTTTGAGGACAGGGGCCAACTCTGGCCCGCTTCCAGCCTTGAGGGACTTGTCCTGCTCTTGGCGAATGCTCTGGCGTTGCATCTGCCTGGTCCTCTGGTCTTGCTGGACCAATCTGCTGACCGGCCCAGGACCACTGTCTTTGCTGAAGAGGCGCATCCTCAGCGAAGGCAGCCGCCGTTTGCTGTCCTTTTCTTCTTCTTCTTCTTCTTCTGAACATTGCTCAAAGCACCTGCTCTTTTTCACCTCCCTGGCAGCTCTGGTCCCAATCCACTTCCTTCCACTCTACAGGGCATCTCACACTCCTCTCAGCTTTTCCCTTCCTCATCCTAACAAATCCCAAGAAGGTGCATCACTTCCACCCAGGCTTCCCACTATTTCCACATGGCTGATCCCTTCTTCCCACTTGGAAAGGACCCGATCCACAACAGCCAAGGCTCTTGTTGCTTCTTCTACTTTCTGGAAGATAAAGGTGGCAAGGAAGGTAAGGAATTTGCTGAGCCTTAGTTTCTGGCTACTTTGTATCTACATGCGGATTTATAGAGATTAGTGGGGTCCATATGAGTTGGACAGACAGCAGTAAGTACTGTACGACTAAAGTGAGGCTACTGTATTCTCACATCATGAGAAAACAGGACTCCTTAGGAAAGAGAAAATTTCTGGGAAAGGATGAAGACAGCAGGAAAAGAGGAGGACCAAATGCAAGATGGGTTGACTTCCTCAAAGAGGCCAGGGTTTGCAAGGGCTGAGCAAGGCTGCTGAGGACAGGAGAGTTTCGAGACCCCACATTCATAGGGTGGCCATAAGGAACGAAGCAGCACCTAGAAACGACGACGGCAGCAGCCTATGACATAAAATACCTCAACAGAGATCAGGGTACGTAAAGTGCCCCATTAGTACGGTATACCTCTCCTCCTGAAGAAATGCTAGGTTTTTCTTTGGGCCTCGGAGGGCATTGCCCAAAACTTCAGCCTGGGAGGAGGTGTATGGCCAGCCTCCCCAGAGACATCGCTTTCGTTTCTCTCTCCTCTGATTTTGACCAGATTACCCTCGGTTGGTGCGCCATCTCCAACTCATAAATATCTCTGTTGTGGTCCTTCACATAATGTGTTGGCAAAAGAAAGAAAGAAAAAAACCCTCACAAATATTGTCATCACTTTTAAAGCAAAAACCTTTTTAAAAACTAAAAATTTTATTTCAGCACGAACTTTAATTCATCCAAGTCCCCTTCCTCACAACTTTGGTTTCTTTTTTTCCCCTGCTTCCCCTTTTTCTTTTGCCAGCGTTCTGAGACAGATTAACGCAGCTGCTCCTTTACCTACAAAGCTGTTCTTCTGCCCTGCTGGTTTGCTCTATCCTTTTGCATAATTTATGCCTTTGAACCACCTCATTCCACTTGTGAGCCTCATCCTGCCAGGTTTCCGTGATGTCTCTTACTACGTGACATACTGCCCTTTCTATGCAAGGAGTTCAAGCTCATGGTGCTTCCCACACTCTCTCCATTGATAAAGTGACATTTGGAATTGCAGGCAATTTCCGCCAAGTTCTTCCTGATTGTCCTTTTCATTCTGCTGGTGGGTTCCTGTTCCACCCCCAGCCCCCCATTTGTGATGCATAATCAGTGCTCTTGTCTGCAGGATTTTGTGTCTCCCACTCCTTCGGGATTTTGTTAGAAAACTGTCCTGACTGGATTTGCAAGACTCCTGGCAGACACATTCTCCTGGGTCCTTGGTAAAATGCAAACCATCATTGAATCACAGAGTTGAAAGGGGTCCTATAAGATCAAGCCCAACGCCCTGCTCAATGTAGGAATACAAATCAAAACAGATTGGGCAGACGGTGGTCCAGTCTTTTCTCTTGTGTACCTCCAGCGCGGGAGTGCTCACCACCTCCCCGGGTCATTGGGTCCCTTGTCGTACTGCTCTTACAGGGTTTTTTCCCCCCCTGATGTTCAGTTTTAACCTGGCTTCCTGTTGCTTGAGCCTCCTATGTATTACATGCAGGATGATCGAGAACAGATCCTGCCCCCCCCCCCCCGGTAGGGCTACCTTTCAAGTATTTAGAAAATGCTATTATATTCCTTCAGTCTTCTTTTCTCGAGGCTCAACCTGCCCAGTTCTTCCAGCCTTTCCTCAGAAGGCTTGGCTCCTCCTGCCGGGAACCTTTCTTCACGAAGTACAAACTAAACTGTTTTCTGCGGCTACACCATCTGCACAAAGGAGTTGCTGGCTTCCGCTGTTCCTGCCTCTGTTCCTGGACCATGACCTTCAACAGGGAGGGGCCACATGTGGATAAGCCACAGAGAAAGGGGGGGGCATTTGGCAGAGATGACAGAGACATCACTCCTATAAAGGTCCTGGATGCCCTACAGATGTTCCTATATAGTCAAAATAAAATGGTGCCCAATTTTGGAAAGATGTCACAATGCTAGGCAGTGGTAGGATGCCTGGAAGGTGGTGTTCCAAGAAAGGAACAAGGAAGACGTTTGGGAAGGTAACAGAGGGAGGGGGGAGAGGGAAGAACAGGCACTTTGGGGGAAGGGGAGGAGAGGAGGAGGAAGAGGAGGGAACCACGGGAAGATACGCGACTGGGCAGCTTCTGGGGTTGTCTCCCAATATGTGTGTGAGGACTTGTATTTCCCCTGGCCAAACTTCAGCAGATAGACCCACCAAAGCTGTGCACCCAAGCACACCCTCCCCATGAACCCCAATATAATAAGAAAAGTAGGGTACAAATATTTTAAATACATACATAAATCATCAATCAACCTACCTACCCAAGATGTGCTTGGAAAGGGGATGGAGGACTCATCTTCTCTGTCCTTTATCTGCAGTCCTCTGATCACTCCATTCCCCCCCCACTTCTTTTCCCCAGACACTTGTGCGGGGGGGGGGGGGAACCTCTCCCCAAACGTTCACTGCACTTTTAGAAACCCTGTTCTATCAATCCTTTACAGTTCTAACCAGAATCCCAGACAAGAGTCTCCCCCAACATCCCTCGGGGGCGGGGGGAGGTCATCTCCCCCAGACCACTGCACTGCTGCATCTCCCTCTAACCCAGGGTGACAATCCTCCCCCATTCACTTCCTGTGCTTAACTGGCACCAGTTGCTAGCTCAGTTGGGTGCTAATTACCCCCAGTCATAATAGCAGGTTTCAGCTGCACCAGCCCAGTGACTGACTCATTGGAAATGGGAGATGTCACTGCCCCAGCTGGCCTTATCCTGCAATGGAGGCTTGTCTTACCTTGGCATTGCCCCTGCAGATACCTGGCATCACTGGGGAATGGGAGAGATGGAAGCTGATTGCCGGAGAACCCAAGGCACTGAAACAGGGGAAGGGGGGGGGAAAGAGGGAAGCACCCTTGTGGCTGCAAGAGGGGCCCGTGCTTCTTCCAGCAGGTAAGGGGCACGTGGAAGCTTTCTATGCCCATCTGGCACACAGAGAATAACCAGTGCCTGTTCTGTGCTGGGCAGTTGTCCAAGGGACCAGAGTCCGGGCAGGACAAAACGGGGGGGGGGGAGGGCGGCACCCAGGGAGCTACTGTGTGGCAGGAGGGGCACAGGTGGCCTCCTACAGGACAGAAGGCCGCCTGCTGTGAAGCGGCACTTGGCACCGGGGTGAGCAAGACCTGCAGGTAGTTCTGCATGGAGGGCTGAGCGGAAAAGGCAGGCGCCCGGAGGCTCCCACAGAGCCCTGTGGGCGAGCAAGGAAGAGGGCGGTCAGAGCTCTGCCTTGGTGGACTGCTAGTGAGTGTGGGGCTTTATTCAGTAAAGCCTGCTCTCCAGCTGGGATTCACCCAGGAGGAGGGCAAAAGGGTAGCCGATGCTTCTATTTATTTATTTGGCTTTTATACCGCCCATCAGCCTAAAGAAAACACAAGTCATGGGCCAGGGCATGGACTCACTTCCCTCTATCACCATCTCCACACAAGAATTGGAGGTTGTTCATGACTTTGTGTACCTTGGCTCAACCATCTCTGACACCCTCTTTCTGGATGTCGAGCTGGATAAATGCATTGGCAAAGCAGCTACCATGTTCTCTAGACTCACAAAGAGAGTATGGCTCAATAAGAAGCTGACGACACATACCAAGATCCAGGTCTATAGAGCCTGTGTCCTGAGTACACTCCTGTACTGCAGTGAGTCCTGGACCCTTTGTGCACGGCAGGAGAGGAAGCTGAACACGTTCCATATGCGTTGCTTCCAACGGATTTTTGGTATCACCTGGCAGGACAAAGTTCCAAACAGAGTAGTCCTAGAAGGAGCTGGAATTTTCAGCATGTACACATTACTGAAACAGCGACGTCTACATTGGCTCAGGCACATCGTGAGAATGGCTGACAGTCGGATTCCAAAAGATGTCCTGTATGGAGAATTAGTGCAGGGAAATCGCCCCAGAGGGAGACCACGGCTGCGATACAAGGAGATCTGCAAGCGAGATCTGAAGGCCTTAGGAATAGACATCAACAGATGGGAAACCCTGACATCTGAGTGTTCAGCCTGGAGGCAGGCATTGCATCACGGCCTCTCCCAATTTGAAGAGACCCTTGTCCAGCAGACCGAGGTGAAGAGGAAGTCGCAAAACCAGGGAGCTGGACGGGGGACAGATTGGATTTGTCTTCAGTGTGGAAGAGATTGTCTCTCTCGAATTGGCCTCCTCAGCCACACTAGACGCTGTTCCAAGTCCTCCATACAGAGCACGTTACCATAGTCTTTCGAGACGGAAGGATGCCTAACTAACTAAATACCGCCCATCTAGATGAATCTACTCTGCGCAGTTTAGGAAGATGTTCAAAAGAAATAATCCTCAGAATGTGCTCAGACCGGCAAGAGGGGAACAATGCCCGAAAGGAAGAAAGGTATGCCATCTGCACAGATAAGCTGGGGAAATGCTGGTGGGACGCAGAGAGAAGAAGGGAGAGCCACGTTCTCCCTCAAGGAAAACCCCATGTTCCGTCTGATGCAAGGACAAGAGGGAGCGAAACAGGGGAGGCCCAGGAACCCTTGGCCACTTCAAAAGGAGTCAGTGAACTGCATCCTGCAGGCACTAACTAAAAGAACCTGGAGACATATCAGCAGTTTCTGAGAACTCCTGCAGGACGCAGGGGGTGGGGGGCGGCGGCAGCGGTGTCCCTGAAGACCGCGGCTGGCAGACACAGTTCCCACCTTCAGAAAAAGAGGGTCCCATCAGCCACCAAATGGCCAGCCTGGATGGAGGAAAAGTCCCAGAACAGACCACAGAAACGGTGGCAAAGAACACAGCGTTACTAATTGCCATCACAGGTTTTGTGGCTGACCTGGAACACCACATCCACAGTTCTTGCACTCAAAAGCCTCCCCTTTATCTCAGGTTCATCAGGCCGAATATGAAACTCATCCTGTCTGGAAGCATGGCCTGGAATATACCTGCCTGTCGTGTGGGCCATTTTGTGGGCCTGCTAGTCCGGCACCCTTCTCTCGCCATGAAGAATCTCAACACCAGCAAAGACCCAAGCATACGTCTTTATCATCTTGACTCACAGCAAGGAGTTCCCGGAGAAATTCCACCAGGACTACAATGATTTTCATTCTCCCATCAACTAGGCCACACAACTTGTATACTTTCTGGATCCTACAGTGCAACTGTACAGGGAACATGTTAGCATTACATGTATACCTGAAAGACAACCATTATACTGTACATACTTACCTGCCTCCGGCTTCCACCCAGAACACACCACCAAATCCATTGTCTTCAGCCAGACATAACTGGATTTGCTCAGAACTCTGGGACAGAGACTCAAAACTCGAGTTATAGCAGGCATTTCTTAAACCAGAATAAAAACATGGAGGAAGAGCTGTGCCAAGGCTCTGGAACCCCCTGCTGCTAAAGACAGGGCCACCAGGGAGGACAGAACATCAGCCCTGGTCACTTAGGGCTCCCAATCCAGTTCCATCGAGACACCTCCCTCTCTACAGACAGCCCTGCCAGCCTTAGACAACCACCGACACACAAGAAGCAACACAACATGGAGACAGAGACAGGAACAAGGCCCTGCCACAAACCTAGGTGCCAGCTGTGCCCCCATATTTACACTGGCAGCACCAGCAAGGCTTCCAGCAATGCCAACCACAGTGCCAGGGTGGGGGGGGGAGAGAAATCTCTTTTCTTGTCCCTCCTCTCATGTGATTTTGGCCATCTTCTGCCAGCAGTGATCCTGTGCCACATAAGACCAACAGGAGGATGCAGAATCAGGATGTGGCACGTCATGAATAGAATGGCAACCAGGGATAAAATAAAGGAGGTAGATAAATGCTCGGTTTGGCTGTAGAATGTGAGGATCGGCTCTTTGGGAACATGGAGGGCCCAAGCCCCACCTCAGGCGTTTCAAAAGATCTCCCATGGTGCGGCAGGGAAAGAGTTGCTGCCAAGGGCCAGGACTGTAGCCACCACCGTGGTCAGAATGGACTTTGATAATCAACAAGCAGAAGCACAGTTCAGACAAGACCGGTGTTGGTGGGTGGCAGTTTCCCAAGAAGGAGCCCTCTCAGCCCTGCCGCTGACGGGTGGGTGGTGACCCCGGGGTCCACGGCCTGAGAACAGGGTAAGCTACAAGGCAAACGAGGAATGCTGAGAGGGGAAGGACCTGGAGGCAGACCCCTCCTCTGCCGGTGTTGGGGTTCTTCACTGCGACAGAAGGGTGCGGGACTAGCAGGCCCACATGACAGGGAAGGGTCACCCCGGCCACGCTTCCAGACAGACAGGATGGGTTTTATATTCGGCCGGTCTGCCCTGCTCCCAAGTGGGTTCAAAGGAGGGGGAAAGCAATAACACACCGCAAGACTGGCAGGCCGAGCCCTGGAGGGGTGGCACGCCAGACCTTGCCCTTTCCTTGCTGTATGGAGGCGGTCAACGCCACCCTTGGGCCAGGGCAAATGCGGAAGGTGGGCCTCTGGGGGTGGTTCTCAATCATTCTTTGGGGGAGCCTCGGCCTCTCAGCCTGTGAGCTGCCCGGTTCTCGAGGTCTCTCACACACCACCGTCCGATGCAGGCAGGCAGGCAGGCAGGCGGGACTCCAGGTGGGTGGCCGGAGGGAGGCCGACTTTCCCACCTCGGGCCCTTGGCGGCCTTCCGTCTGCTCTTTGGCCGCTGAACCGGCGAGGGCATCCCCCGGTGGCAGGTGCCCAGCCGGGCTGCCAGGGCAGGACTGGCCAACGGCTCGGGCCTTCCGAGGGCGGCAAGGGGCTGCTCGCCAGGCCAGGCCAGGCCTTGGGCGGACGCGGGGGGGTGTTGATGGCCCCTCCAGGCCAGCCGGACCCAGGCCTGTCCCGCCGCCTTCACGGGAGCTCAGGCCGAGCCCGGAAGGCCAAGACCTCCGCTGGCCGCCGCCCACCCAACGCGGGAGAGGGGCCTGAGGAGAGCCCCGCCCCCCTCCACGCCCAGCCCCACCCCCACCCGCCGGCACTCGGCACGTGCTCGGAGGAGGAGCGCCTCGCCGCGCGGTCACGTGGTCCGCCCGGTCCTCCTGCCCCCCCCCGGAGAGCCGGAAGTGACGCCAAGGGCGCGAGAACTACAGCGCCCACCAAGCCCAGCGGCCGGAAAAAAGGGAAGGGAGGCCGGAAGGAAGGAAGGAAGGAAGGAAGAGGTCGGGGCGCCGATGGAGGAGGAGGAGGAGGCGGCAGCGGCGGATAGAAGAGTCCCAGGTATGGGGGGAGGGGGGAGGGGGGAGGGGCAGCCCAGCCCAGAAGCGACTGGGACTCCGCGCGCGCACACACGCAGACACACACACACACACACACACACAGAGAGTGGAGGGCTCGCGGGGCTTTTGGGGAAGGGGCTCCTCTCCCTTCCTCCGGGCGCCAGAGGGGCCGCTCTCCCCCTCCCTCCCTCCCTCCTTCCCTCCCAGGATCGGGACCTGCAGCGGGCGGGGAGTGAAGCCTCTTCACTCTCGGCGCTTGGGGGGGGGTGTGTGTGAGGGCGGCGAGGGAGGGAGGGAGGGAGGGAGGGGGCGAGGGAGGCAGCACCCCCACCTCTGCTGGGGGGCAGGGCCGACCCAGGAAGAAATGGGACGGGGTGCGGGGGGGCGGTGAGCGCTTGGCCGCGGCTTCACTCCCTCTCCCTCTCTCCTCCCCCCCCCGCCGCCGCCCCCCCCCCCAGTTGCTGCCCCTTCTCACGCCTCCTCTTCTCCCCCCCCACCCCCACTTCTTTCCAGGCTGGTGAAGCCTCTCGCCTCCGCCTCCTCCTCGGGCGCCGCCGCCGCCGCCGCCGGCCATGGCGCTGATCGAGGGCGTGGGCGACGAGGTGACCGTCCTCTTCGGGCTGCTGGCGTTGCTGCTGGTGGTGGCCCTGGCCTGGTTCTCCACGCGCACCGGGGACCGGGCGGAGCCCCTCTTTGCCGCATCCCCCGCCGGGGCCGCCGCCGCGGGGCAGCTGCCCGAAGGGGAGCCCTTGGAGCGGGAGGCGGCGGCGGCGGCGGTGGCGGCAGCAGCCATGGAGGAGGAGGAGGAGGAGGAGGAGGACCACCCTCCCGACCGGAGCGCCAAAGGAGGAAGGCGGCCTTCAACCGGCCAGGTTGTGCCTGACGGGCGGGAGGGGGCTGTGGCCGGGGCCCTGCTGCGGCCCAAGAGGGATCCCGGGCTCCCCCAGTCCCCCTTGCCGGCCCCCGTGGATCGCAACACAGAGCCCAGCCCTCCCCGGGACGACGCCATCATCCTGCGGCTGAAGTTCCTGAACGACACGGAGCGCCTGGCTCGGGTCCGCCCCGAGGACACAGTTGGCACCTTGAAGAGGTGAGGCGGCCAAGAGGGGACCCCCCCCCCCGCTCTGCCCTGGGCTACAGGGGACCAGCCTCTTAGGTCACCTCCCTGGAGTCTAGCCTCTTTCCCCCCCCCTCTCATCCCGTGGATCGGAGTGACCCTCCTCTCCTCCCTCCCCTCCGTTTTTTGAGGCTTTCATGCTGCCTTTCAGGTGCATTATTAAGGCAGTTGGTGGGAGAAATGGCTGCTGCCCTGTGGCAGAGAGTTCCCCATGCCAGCCCGAGGCACAGGTGCTGCTTGGCTTCTGGTTGGAATTGTTCCCTCTGGCTCAGCATGTTAGCAAGAAGCAGCCGGTTCGGTTTCACAGGCCCTCCTTGGGGTGCCGGCAAGAGTGTGGACTGCATGCAAGGCATCTTCTGATGTGCGGCTGAGCATTCCAGAGCCTGAGGCCGGCTCCTGAATGCCGCAGTGACCGGACACAATCCTGCCTTGCGAGGCGCTGCCTAGTGGCAGGCACCTGCCGTAATTCCTCCCTAGCAGCTTCCTCTGGACCCTTGGGTGCGTCTGTCTCGTGGCCGCCTGGTGGGCCTGGCAACTGAAAGGGCCATTGTTTGCATGACCAGGGGGGTGTGGGAGTTGGGTGTTGAGGCTCTGCTTCTGGCTGCAGCTCTCCAGAGGCAGGCCGTGGGGCAAGTGGTCACTCTGCTCTTCCCTCTGTCTCTCTTCCTCTGTGCCAGGGCCCACTTCCCAGGCCAGGAGCAGCTGGTGCGTCTCATCTACCAGGGACAGCTCCTTCGGGACGACTCGCAGACGCTGGCGGCCTTGCATCTCACGCACAACAGTGTGGTGCACTGCCACATTTCACAGCACAGGCCGGGCGTGGTGCCTGCCGGGGTGCCTCCTGGTGCTGCCCATGTGGATGCCACCCATGCTGCACTCAACATGGGCAGCCTGATGGTGCCCCTCTTTGTCCTGATGTTGGGCACCCTCTGGTACTTCCAGCTCCAGTACCGCCACGTGTTCACTGCCACTGCCACCACGTGCCTAGCGGGCCTCACCCTCGTCTTCAGCTTTGTGGCCTTTGCTATGTACCGCAGATAGTGCCTGGTTCTGCCTCCGTGGGCTAAGGGCCACTGGCAGCTGCCGTCTGGAATGGTGGTCTGGGCGTTTCCGGGCCAGGACTTGGTGCCGGTCTGCAAGAGAAGGACAGCCCCTACAGAGAGCTTCCCCTTGCTGCAAGCCGCCTGCAGCAATAACGACAACAACAGACACACACATACACCACAGACCTTTGCTGGGATTTTGGCCAGCTCTGAGTGTGGCCCTCATCTGTCTTAAGTGGTGATCCTGTCATCTTAGGGCCGCTGTTCCCTCAGCGCCTCCAGGGGGCGCTTGTGCCAGTCCTCCATACACCCTGCCGCCCTGCCACCCCTGGCCTTGCGAAGACAGCTTGCTTCTTCCACGTATGTTCTCCTTGCCCTCGGAGAGCAGCTGGTGGGGCAGTGGCAAAAGATGCTCTTGCACACAAATGGCCACTGGGACTCCTTCTGTCCATCAGCCTTGGCTACCTCAAGGGAGTAAGCCGGGGTTGACGGAATCTGGGTGTAACGGGGGGGGGGGGTGTCTATGCCCCTGGGTATGATGTAGCAATGGTTACCCCCCCTTCATATTCCCTGAGAGGGAGAGGCCATGCCTGATTAATGCTTATTTGAACATTAAAAGAAAGCTGTGAAGGCCTTCTCTGTGTCAGGATGGCTGAGAGGTCAGAAAAGCCCTCACAGCTTGCCTGTGAGAAGACTGCGGAAGGAGGGCGCCTTCCTCTCTGGTGCTCCCCTCGGGGCTGCTGGGGCGAGATGACTGGCTGGGCACCCGAGGCTCTGCCCCTGAAGGCAGGCGGGCACCTCCCATCCATTGTCATGGGTGGTGGAAGCCCTTCCCAGAACGTGCCCCCACCCCCCTGGCCTCTATGCCTCTTCTCCTTGTCCTGGGAGAATTTGAGAAATCAGTCTTTATTGTGGGAAACCTGCTTTTGAGTGCCCTTAGTCTGCTGCTGATTTCCTTTCATGGGTTCTGGAATAATTTCTCCCTGCAATGGCTTTCTCCCCCCCCCCCCCCCGCACACACACATACACATTTTGCAGATTAAGCTCCACACTCCCACATTTATTTTTTCCTGGGGAAAATGAGGCCCAAGCCTCACACAGTTTAACTGCCCTGTCCAGTATGCTGAGATGGGAGGTCAGAACTACACAGTCTTCTGGGTGCAGCTTCGCTCGTTTCTTATGCAAAAGACGGGAGTCCTGCAGCTGGATCTGAGCAGAGCCCTCTATATCTGTGACCAGCTGCAAAAATATGTGGCAGTGTATTGCTGGAAAATGGCTGTGAAATTAGGTGCAGAGTCATCTTATTCAGGAGTCCTGGCTTTCTGTGGAGTAGATTGATGGCAGGGCTGTCCTCCTGACATGGGCCAGGACAGATCCAATGCCTCCCTCCCCTGCATTCCCTGGGGCTGTACTCCTCTAGAGTAATACTGAGGGCGTGAGGCCCTTCAGTGCACCCAGGCCAATCTTCAAACCTAGGGCACTTTGTTTCCAAGAAGGGAATCTGGCCTCTTCACAGACACAAAGCCCCCGTTCTCATCCCTTCAGGGTCAGACTCGCTAGAAGGCTAATTTGGGCATCCTGGTCAGTTTGGATAAATAGCTTAACAACCATCATGTGTTCTTTGGCATCAGATTTCCTGGATTGCAACACTCTCTTCAGAGGCCGGGCGTATAACTTCTATAGCCAGACATTTATGCTCATGCGATGGGTCACATGAAATGCAGTTGCTACGCGGAAAGTCCTAGATGGTGGTCCCGGGAGGGGGAGCAGCAGGGGAAGGACCTGGCTGGTGGCTGCTGAGATGTTGGTAGAGACCGTTTGTGTAGAAAGGGGAGGCAGGCATGGAGTCTGTCCACACGGGCATATAGGTCAGTCAGTGGGTCTCTGTGGGCATGGCTTGGTTCGAGTTAAATGACAACATCCATATGTGTTTCCACCTGGATTGCGCCATGCGGCTGCTTTGAAGAGCTGCCACGCACCTTTCAGGCACAATGGTCGAACTGGAGAGGCATCTCCTTCCCTTTTGCAGCCTCTGGATCTCCTCTCATCCTTCTACCCCCTGAAGCCCTTCCCAAAGAAAGGCATATGGGGGGGGGAGGGTGGCAGACAGCCAAAGGAAAAGGGCTCTAGGAATGGGGTTGGGGGCAGCGCAGCCATATCTGTTTCTCAGAACAAAGACAACCTATGGCACCTCATGGCATGCTCAAGGCTCCCCCATTCTGTGGGCTGCACCAACTTTCAGCTGAAGAAGTGGACTGGTTGCTGTTCCAACTATTTGTGGGCTCTTTATGGCCTCGTAAATCAGCTGCCTCCTTCTATCCAATGGTCATTCTGGTGTCCTTGGAGCCCTCCCCCTCCTGTTCCTTGCAGGAAGACTGGATCACCTTGGACCCATGTGCATTGGCTTTGGGGTGTTGATCTTGGAGAACAGGCAGGAGGATTACTTCTTGCGCAAGCTTGTGAGGAATGGAGTCCCATTTTCAATAGCACAGTATAACAGTGGCAGACCGCCGCCCCCCCCCCAGCATCCCTTCAATTCTGCCTTATCCCTTGGGGGGTATAAAGTATGTATATGCATCAGGCCATCATACAGCAACATGAAACCAATATGGTAGGGCGCAGTGCCCCAAATTCAGATGCCCAGGGTAGTAAATCATAGGGATTTGGTGGGTCCTTTGTAATTTCTGTTGATTTCAATGGGACGACTCTTTAGCAAAGTAAATTGCAATTAGAGTAGGTCCCTTTGAATCAATGGAAATTACAGAGGAGTTGACTCACCAAATCCATATTGCTCCAATGGCCCTACTCTAGTGTGATTTACTACATTAATCAACAGGATTTTGGCCATTATATATCTAATCTCACACATGTTCCGTTTGCTTCAGAGGATACAAGATTAGAGTAATTCCTCTGCTATAGGTCTCCAGGTAAGCAATGTGGTGGTAAATTTGGAAACGAAGGTGCTCCTGAAATGTCCGGTTTGGCATAGTTACATTCCTCTTGGATGACTGTAACACAGTCTATGTGAGGCCGCCTTTAGAAGGTGTCAGGAAACTTCAGCCAGTCCAAAATGCAGCAGCCAGACTACTGGCTCGGGCCACTTATAGGGAGCATATCATGCCCCACTTACAGCAATTGCACTGGTTACCAGTTATTTCTGGGCCAATTCAAAGTACTGGCCATTACCTATAAAGCCCTATACAGCTTGGGTTCAGGCTTCCTCAAATTACTGTATCTCTCCATGTAAGCCTTCTTTGTGTTTAAGATTATCAGTGGAGGGCCTCCTCTCAGTCTCATTGCCATCTGCCATTGCCAACATGCTTGATGGGAACTCTTTCTTGAGAGATAAAGTTCACCCTTTCCCTTTTGTCCTTCCAAAGACTCACCTCTGCAGGCAGGCCTTTAACAATCATATGTGACTCCCCGGACGCTGGTTTGTTTTTAAAGTGTTAAATGTTTTTAATCATTCCATGTATGTTTATGACTATTATAGTTTAATTGTTTTTAATGGGTAACTTACAGTGTTTTCATTTTACTTGCTTTAACACTGTGAACCGCCTTGAGTGTCTTAATCAGGTGGCCTATAAATGGGACAAATAAATAAAAATAAACAGGCTTTGCAGCCACCAACCTCCCTCTGGATTAACAATCAGCCTGAAGAAAACACAAGTCATGGGCCAGGGCATGGATTCACCTCCCCCTGTTACCATCTCTACACAAGAATTGGAGGTTGTTCATGACTGTGTGTACTTTGGCTCAATGAACTCTGACACTTTAGATGTCGAGCTGGATAAATGCATCAGCAAAGCAGCTACCATGTTCTCTAGATTCACAAAGAGAGTATGGCTTAATAAGAAGCTGACGGCATATACTGTACTATGATTCAGGTCTATAGAGCCTGTGTCCTGAGCACACTCCTGTACTGCAGTGAGTCCTGGACCCTTTGTGCACGGCAGGAGAGGAAGCTGAACACGTTCCATATGCGTTGCCTCCAACGGATTTTTGGTATCACCTGGCAGGACAAAATTTCAAATAGAGTAGTCCTAGAATGAGCTGGAATTTTTAGCATGTACAGTATACATTACTGAAACAGCGATGTCTACGTTGGCTTGGGCATGTCATGAGAATGGCTGATGGTTGGATTCCAAAATATCTCCTGTATGGAGAATTAGTGCAGGGAAAGCGCCCCAGAAGGAGATTGCAGCTGTGATACAAGGACATCTGGAAGCGGGATCTGAAGCCTTAGGAATGGACCTCAACAGATGGGAAACTCTGACATCTGAGCGTTCAGCCTGGAGGCAGGCGTTGCATCACGTCCTCGCCCATTTTGAAGAAACACTTGTCCAGCAGGCCGAGGCAGAGAGGAAGTCCCGAAACCAGGAAAATCAGGGAGCTGGACAGGGGACAGATTGTCTTCAGCGTGAAAGGGATGGTCACTTTTTAATTGGCCTTCTCAGCCACACTAGATGCTGTTCCAAGTCCTCCATACAGAGTATGTTACCATAGGCTTTAGAGACTTATTAATTAGCAGTCACAAACCTCAGGAGAGCCCAAAATATGAGTGGCTGATGTCACCTGTATGGCTTTGTGAAAAGAGGGAGGAATGCCCAAAGATAATCCCTGTAGTGAAAAGAAAAGTCTGTATGGATGATGGGAAAGATACTTAAAATTGTAAAAGACAAACAAGAAGCAAAAGTAAAAGGTGAAAGAAATAGGGCAATAACTCAAAATGCAGTTTTTCAGTGATTGTCACATAGAGACAGAGAACTACAACAACTGGTGCAAAGAAATAGAGAACAGCAAAAGGGGAAAAACTAGCAAGTTGTTCCAGAAGATCCAAGAAATTAAAGGGAAATTTATGCCTTGATTAGGAATTTTTCAAGAGTAACAGGGAGGTGCACTGTCTGATTAGGATAAAATAAAAAGAAGGTGGAAACAGTACTGTATACTGAAGACCTTCACAGAAATAAAAGGATGACAGACTCTTTTGAAGAGAAGTTCTATGATAAAGAAACTGCAATTTTAGAAAGGGAAATGGAAGTTGATATGACAGCACTAGGAAGAAATAAATCACCAGGGGTAGATAGAATATCAGTAGATATACTCAAGGACTGACTCTGTCAAAATACTAATAACAATATGCCAACAAATGTGGAAAACAAAACAATGGCTCTTGTATATTGTCAACATTCCCTATACATTCCAATCCCCAAGAAAGAGATGCGGTTACTATAGAACAGTTTTTCATGCTAGCAAATGATGTTGCAACAAAGGCCTTTTTAAACCTTATATGGAGTGAGAAATGCCTGATGGTCAAGCTAGATTCTGAAAAGAGGCATTCAAGATCATGTTGCAAATATCTGCTGGATACTGGAGAGCCCCAAAGTTTCAGAAGTTCAGTCTATGCTTTATAGACTAGAGCAAATCATTTGACTGTGTAGATGATGTGAAAAACCAGCAACACCAACATCATGGATTCTTCTGAAGATTTAAATTCGTTTGGCTGGGTGAGCACTTTGAATATTTTTAATGCCTGTTGGGTAATGTGCTTGAAGGCTAGAGATGGCTTAAAGGTATAATGCTCTTTCATTTTAATGATATATTTTTTTAAGAGTTGTATTCTATGGTTTTCTATGTGCCTTTTTAGGCTATCAGCTCCTGCTTTTTTCGAATGTATCCCTAGTACAATTTTGGAAGGTGATTTTAACGTCGGTCTGTAACTTAAGTTTTGTTTTTGGACGCCCTTTTGTTGGCAGCTTATCGTGGTTGGGTTAAGAATTCTGGATGACAATCACACCAGAAGCAAGGGCGGGTTTCTGTTTAAGCGTCCGAGTCTCCCGTTCTTGTCATGGCTGCAAAGCTTTGGGATTTTTGCAATATTTGGGATGTTGTTTCCGTGCTTGTGGGAGCAAAGCACTGTAGAGAAATGAAGCTTGTAGAATTAGACCCGCTGGTGGTGCCTCGAACCCCTGGAGCCACGAGGAGGCTCCGGCCGGAGCGGAAAGGGGTCTCTCTCTCCTTCCCTTCCAGATCAAGTGCCGGCGTCGGAGACCCCCCCGCCCCGTCCCCTGGGGGGGGGAGGCTTTTCGTGGGGGGGGGGCAGGAGGAGTGCGAGGAGGTGCAGCCTGAAGCGCCCAGACTTGCCCCTCTCCCGGGGAGGGGGCCAAGCCCGAGAAAGCCCACGCTGCCCCGAGGCCCCTGGCAGCCGGCGGAGTTTCCGGGCACTAGGACCCTGCGGCCAAGCCCCTCCCCTCCTGCGGAAGGACCCTCCCCACACCAGGGCGGGGGAAAGGGCACGCGTTGGCCCCGCCCCTTCCTGGTTCCTCCGTGGCGGGAGGCGGATCATGGCCCCCTCCATTCCGGAAGTATCAACCCTTGAACTCACTTCCGTCCGCTAGAGGTCACGGGATCGGAACTCGGAAGTGCCTCCGCCCCTCCGCCGGTCCTCCAGCTGGAGAAAGGGGCGGGTCTGGCCGCCGACCTTGCCCGCTGACAGGCCAACGACGGGCGGCTCTGGCCCGGCCGGGAGCGAGCCGCGCAGGCCGGAGTCCCGCCGGGCAGCCCGGGCCTCCTAGGCCTCCGCCGGCCATGCCGGCGCTCCGGCTCCCCGGCCCTCGCCGCCACCGCCTCCTGCGGCTGCTGCTGCTGCTGCGGGGGGACCTCCGCGCCTCCAGCCCCGCCGCCAAGCTCCGGGGCCCCCCCGAGGCGAGGGTGGGCAGGGAGGGGGCGCCGCCGCCGCCGCCGCCGGGCCAGCCCAAGAGCCCCCCGCGCCGTCCGCCGCTCCCCGACGCCGCCTCTGCCTCTGGGACCGGGGGGACCCCGGCGGCGGCGGCAATGGTGGTGCCGCGGCTGCTGCGGCTGCTGGCGGAGGAGCCGCCCGAGTGCCCCCCGCCGGCCGGGGCCTGGGTCGCGCCCGCCTCCGGGGACCCCGGGCGGCAGCAGCTGTTGCTGCGCTGCCTCCGCGCTTCCGCCGCCCTGGGTGAGTCCCGGAGGGGGAGGGGTCGAGGCGCCGGCGGGGGGGGGCTCTGGTCTGGTCCCGTCCGTCGTGGCCTCCCCTCCCTGTGTGTGTGTGTGTGTGTGTGTGTGTGTGTGTGTGTGTGTGTGTCTGTCTCCCTCGCCTTCCGCCCCCTCCCCCCCTTCCCCGCCCGCCGTCCAGCCTGCCTTCGGCCTCCTCGGCCTCCGCCGGCCCCTGACCCTCCTCCGCCTCTCCCTTCTCCAGGCCTGCCCGGCGACCACCCGCTGGTTTGCGCCCTGGAGGAGGAGGCCCGCCGGCGGCTGCCGCGCTTCTGCCCGGAGGACATCGCCCTGCTCCTGGGCAGCATCCTGCTCCTGTACCCGCTGCCGCCGCTGCCGCCGCCCGCCCGGCTGCTGGAAGGGTGCCTGCGCCGCCTAGAGACCCTGCCCGGGGCCCTCCTGCCCCTCCTGCTGCCGCCGCTGCTGGCCTGCTACCGCCTGCGGGCCGGGGCCCTGCGCGACCAGCCGTGCGCCGAGGCCCCGGTGACGCCCGCGGAGAAGCGCCGGATCCTGCGCTTGGTGCTGCGTCTCCTGGAGCAGGGAGAGGTCTTGCCGGAACAGGAGAGGGGCGCGCTGGAGGAGGTGGTGGCCCTGTGCGCCCCGGAGGCCGGGGAGCAGGCCCTGCAGGCGCTCTTCGGCAGCCCGCTCTTCACGCAACACAGCCAGCAGCTCCTGGTCCACAGCATGTCAGGTGAGTGCCAGCCACCGGCGACCAGCCCCCACCCTGGAGGGCCCAGAGGAGCCCAGCGGCCCCTCCCAGCCAGGTTCTGACGGCAGGGGGCTTCAGCTCCACATACACACCGCCTGCCTCCCTCCCCCCCCCCCACAGAACCTCCTGCCTGGGCAGGAGCCACTCTCTTCCGAGCAGGAAGGAGGTCTCCCGTGGAGTCCTGCACCCAGTTCTGGACTCCGCACTTCAAGAAGGATGGGAACAGACTGGAGTAAGTTCAGAGGATGGCATCCAGGATGGCAAGAGGACTGGAAACCAAGCCCCAAGAGGAAAGACCGAAAGACCTGGGCATATTGAGTCTTGAGAAAAGAAGACTGAGGGGAGATAGGAGAGCACTTTTCAAAGACTTGCACCTCCTACCGAGGAGGCGCGGCATCTGTGCTCAGTCATTACAGAACACAGGACACACAACAATGGACTCAAGTTAGAGGAGCCCAGATTTCTTCTTCACTGTTAGAACAGTATGACTTCAAGAGGTGGTGAGTGCCTCAGCAGTGCTGGAGGCCTTCAAGACAAATGTAGATAATCATCTGTCAGATCTGCTTTGATTTGTATTCCGCCGCTGAGCAGGGGTTGGACTCGATGACCTTAGAGGCCCCTTCCAGCTTCATAATTCTGTCATCCAGAGGGGCTTCCCAGGGTCTCTGGGCCCTTTCTTTCAGCTGGGGTGAGCTGAAACTTTCCTCTTGTCTCTGCAGGCTGGTTCCCTGACAAGGTCGAGGGCTTCAGCCCTCCCACCGTGGCCTCCATTGCCCGGCATCTGGCTTGGCACCGCCTGCGGGAGATCCCTTTGCTGGACAGCATCGCTGCCTTCCTGCTTCAAAGGGTGGAGTCCCTGGACATCAAGGTGAGTCAGGCTGGGGAGGGCAAGTGGCCTTTGAAGAAGAGGGGCCATGGCAGGGAGATGCCTGGCCCACCTGCTCTCTGAGCCAGGCTGGTCAGTGGCTGTGGCCACATCTCCATGGGAATCCTTACGCATCGGTCAAAGGTGCCCAAAGGAGAAACCGGGGGGCTGGGGGGGGTGCGATCTGACCCTGGGGGGCCTTCTGGCTTGAGGCCGCCACTTCCTCAGGCTGCAGCCGAGAGAGCAGAGGCCATCCCAGGGCTCCTTCTGCTGCTTGTCAGATTTACTGTGTGGGTCCCACTAAGGGCAGAAGGGGGCTCCCTCCCAGGCAAAGGCCCCCTTTCCTCCCTCCCCCTGTTTTCAGAATAGGAGGAGCTGGTGGCGTGGGGGGGGGAATAAAGTGGGAAGGGGCAGGAGGACTGGCAGAGCAGGAAGAAGCTTGGAGGCCATGATCTTCACACAGAGGGTTATGCTCTTGGGGGGGGGTTGTCCTGCAGGTGATCCAGAGGCTCATCTTCCCCTTCAGCCGTCTCAGCTACCAGCCCCCCAACCACCTGGCGCTCTTCCCATCTCTGGCAGCTGTGCTGAAACAGAAGGCGCCCGCAGCCCCGCTGGCCACGCTCAACATCCTGATGTCCCTCTTTCAACTGCAATACTTCCCGGCCGCCGTCCTGTCCCAGGTCTTCTCTCCTGGTTTCGTGGCCAACGTCACCAGTACGTGCGCCCTGCTTGGAGGGGAGGGAAGGAGGCCACTCCTGGGGGGTGAGCGCTGGGGTGGGTGGGCCACACTTCCCACCGACTCTCCTGCCTGACCCCCTCCCCTGCCCAGGCAGTCCCTGTGGGTGGATTGCGCAGAACTACCTCTCCCTGCTGGATGCAGCTGTGCAGCTGGAGCTCAGCAACTACAGCGGCCCCCGCCTCGACCCCCGACATCGCGTGAGCGTGTTTCACAGGGCACTCGCTACAGAGGAGGTACAATGCAGGTAGAGACTTCTTAAAGGTGGGTTTATTCCAGGCACTTGAGGCTGGAGAGGGAGGGCCCCGGGGCCCTACTTGTGGGGAGGATTGGCTTTGGGACAGCCAGGGACCAGGCGTTGCTGTGGGGGGGGGGATCGCCTGACCTCCTTGTCCTACAGGGATTTGAATCCTTTGGGTCCTTGCCCTGGTACGTAACCCCCTGACCTTCCGCGTTTCCTCCCCAGCTACAAACGTATCGTGCGGGAGGCTCTCCGGCAGCTTGTAGGCAAAGAGGGATATCGTCAAGACACGGTGCTGCCTCCCGGCTACCGCGTTGGTAAGAGGGACCTTTTGGGAGGGGCTGGGCTGCCCCTTGGAAGGAGGAGGAAGGCTTATAGCAGGAGGGAGGAGGAGGAGGAGAGGGCCAGATCCTCCGTGGTGACCTCTGCTTCTGGCCAGACTGGGTGCCTGAGAATGGGAGGGGAGTCTCTTGCCCCCAGCTGTCTGCCCCGGGCATAGGGCAGGCTTATTGGGGTATAGACTGGAGGTCTCAGGCAAACCCAGGTTTGTTTTCTGTCCAGTCTTTGAGCCAGTTCCATGGATGAAATAAATTTTCTTCCTCTGACTGTGTCCAGGGAATCTGAACGGCGCCTTTAAATACGTGCAAGAAAATTCACATGTGATGTTCTCAAGTACAGTCTGTCCTTAAGGTTTAAAGCAGCCAAAGAAACATTCTGTTGCGATTTTGATTATTAGAATAGTTGCATTAGTAAAATAATTTCTATGTGGTGTTTCGAACACAATATGTAAACAAGGTTTTAAGTGAGGTTGACTGCCTTTTTTGCCTAATGGAGCACTTGAATCATAGAATCATGAAGTTGGAAGGGGCCTCTAAGATCATCGAGTCCAACTCCCCCCCCCCCCGCTCAGTGCAGGAATACAAATCAAAGGATATCTGACAGGGTTGTCCAGTTTACTCTTGAATGCTCACCACCTCCCCTTGAAGTCATTGGTTCCATTGACGTAATGCTATAACAATTAGGAAGTTTTTCTTCCTATGCAACCGAAATGAGCCTGTTGTTATGTGTCCTGCTCTCTGCGATGATCAAGAATAGACCTTACCCCTCGAGATGGACTATGGGTTGAAAAAAGGTTTAAATCTCATGCCCAGAAGGGGTTTTTTTTTTTTTTGAAAGGGGACTTTGGTTTATTCTCTCCTGAATTTCCAAGTCTTTCTCCACTCCTGGGGCTCTAGTTCTCTGGGTTTTTCCTTGGGGGGGGGTGGTGGTGGGGGTGGTGGGTGTTGCCATTTCCCTGTCCTTCATCTGCTTCCTCCTTGGGCTTGCGCCTAATGTGACCACAGTCTCCCCTGGTTTCCCTGTCGCCCTCTGTCTGCAGACTTCCTACTCTGGATCACCTCTTCAGGCCGAGTGCTCCCGATTGGGCTGAAGGCCTCCAGGGTTTCTGAGGCTGCCCAGGCGCCTCCTCCTCCTCCCAAAGAGAAGCAAGGCCTGGCTCCCTTCTGGCAAGAGCTGCCTGCCAGGCCCAGGGCGGGTGACCTCCCTTTGCACGACCGAAGCCTGCCCTTGTCGCCCCCACAAGAGGGTTCCTTTGGCCCGTGGAGGGCCAAGCCTCTTTCAGGCATGGCTGACGACCCGGGCAGCCCCGCACGGATGGATTTCTTCCTGTCCAGTGGCAAGAGCAGTGCAGCCACTCTGACCCATTTCTGTTTCCCCACCTGGGAGGGGACGGTCGCTGAAGGACCAGAGGAGACCGAGGGCATCCACAGGTACTGGGCACGTCTTTCTTGCCCTGCAAGCCATGGGGGGGGGGATGCCCTTGGTCAGTGAAATGGGACTGGCTCTTTCCTTTTCTACGTGCCCCCTGCCCCCAGACCCTTTTTCCAGAGAAGCTTGTCCTTCTGCACCCAAAAGACTGGAGCAGCCTGGGTGTCGGGAAGGCCTGCCATTTTTGGATAAAACAGCTTTGCTGTCAGCTGTATTTTAAAAAAAAAAGAGAGAGAGAGGGGGGGGCTGGGTCTCAAGAGAGGGGAACTCAAAGAGTCTGGACTTCGCTGTCACTGTGGCTTTAAGAAAGGAGGTGTCAGCTTTGCTGTCCCTCCAGCCCCCTCATTCATTCTTTAAAAGTGCAGTTTTTTAAAAACCAGAAAAACATTTTTTCTTTCCCAGTTCCTTCTCAGCATTTAGGCTTCACTGGCCTGCAACCTTGGTTTTTGTTTTTTAAAAGGCATTATTATAAGGAGTGTGGATGGGCCTTCATTCCCAGAGGGGAGCACCTCAGGCTTGCCCCCTCCAGGCCCAAGGGAAGGGGGAGCTTGGGCCCTTTTTCCTGTTGGCCACGAGATCCTGAACAGAGGCAGAATGCCTCTTGCCCACCCCCACCAGCCTGGGGCCTGGCACCCAGCCTGCCTGCGGACTGGTTCCCCCCCCCAATTTCCAGGGGGGCTTTTGGCAGGTCCCTCAAGCCCACCCCTCTGCTGCTTTGATTGCGCTCCCTTCCTTGCTTGGCCCTTTTGGAGCAGCCCATGGAGGGAGAAAGGACGAAGCAGGGCTGTGGAGGGCAGGCACAGCCCTGTGAGTGGCCAGTCTGCCCCCCCCCCCCCGGCAGCAGCAACGTTGGTGGGGACTCCCGAGGGCTGCGTTCTAGTGCGCTTGCCTCCCGTTCCCCCGGCTGTCTGGCTGAAGGGAGGCAGTGTCCATGCCCATCGTTTCAGATCTACGTGGGCCCCGATGGGCAAGGGCATCCCACTCTGCTCAGGGGCATGGGTGGGGGGAGGGTTAAGAGAATGGGGCTGCTTGGCTACCCTTGGGGGGGGGGGGACAGTGTGTGCCAGTGACTCCAGCTCTTCCACCAGGGTGGTGCTTTGTGTCAACGACAAGTGGCATTACTGCCAGAACGCGCCCGTCTTGGTGGGCTCCCGTGCCATGCGCAACCGGCACCTCCGCTTGCTTGGGTATTGCCTCCTCCAGGTAAGGGACCTCGAGGGAGGGGAATTGCTGCTCATCCTTTCAAGTGGGGAGGGCAGGGAGGAAGCCTGTGGCCAGACAGAGGGTGACAGGACCGCCAGTGGTGGTGGTGGTGGTCAGACTGAGCCACATGCCCGGAGTCTGGCAAAAGGCGGGGATCCCACGGGGGCTTAATGGGCCCTTTCCCCCCTCCTTCAACCCACAGCTGCCCTACCTGGAACTGGACAAACTGAGAGGCCTTGAGGAGGCCAAGCAGTACCTGTGGCAGAAGCTGAGGGAGCTGCGCCGGCCCGGCCCTGCCCCCTGTCCACCGCCAGGCGGAGGCAGGCAGGACGACGGGCCCGACGGCTGAGCTGGATGGTGGGCCCCTCGTCCGGACATGTTTGGCTCTGGCAGGCAGACCCTAACCCTCGCCCGTCCCTCTTCCACGGGTGGAGGTCCTGCCCAGGCGCTCCTTTGCATGGAAGACTGATGCGCCTTCCTTCGGCCGCCCTCCGGCACCCAGCTGCCCAGGAGGAGGAGGAGGAGGAGCACTTCTTCCCCCATGCCTTCCGTTCTGGCTTGGCTTCCCAGCAGCAGCTGCTCCCTGGACCTTGGCCCCATCCTGCTCTCCCAGACCCTCTTTGTTTCGTTTCCTCTACACCCATGAATGGGGAGGCTGGCAAGTGGGGGAAGGCCCCTGCGGTGGATTGTAATAAAGCGATTTATTGACACTTTAAATTAATCTCTTAAATAAAATCATGCAGGGAGCAGCTGATTGTCTTCTTGGAAGAGGGGTGCCTCCCCCAGGCCCCTTCAGGCTGGTGCGCAGGAGCAGGGCCTGGGCAGCGCTGGTAGAGGTGGGCGCTCCGTGGCAGCTCACGTGGACGGATTCTGTGGAGGGGGGGGCTAGCTCTGTGCAGCGTTCTCTATGGTCAGGTCCCCCCCTGGAGTGGAATGTGTGCCGGGCACAGACGCACATGTCAGGGGCTTATTGCGCAGACCCCTCCTGTCGCTACACTCTCGCAGAGAAAGGCACTGGGGTGGCTGGGGATGGTGAGCTGTGGGCCAGTCCAGGGACAGGGGAAGCCTCAGCTCTTGATCCCTTTGTGGCCAGCTGGTTGGCATTGGCGGGTTTCCTCTGGTCCCTTCAGACGGGCATTGGCATCTCATGGTATTCGTCCATGCCCGTCCTCTCGTCCAAAACGGGCTCGGCCTCGGCGGCATCCAGCTGCAGAAGAGGGGGGGCGAGAGGGGGTGAGGGAAGAGCCCCTTTGGCTTGTCTCTTGCCTGCAGCACAGAGGGCGCCCTCCCAGTCCAACCTCCAGCCAGAGACTGCTCTCCACGCTCGCTCACACACACACCCCCGGTCACGTGTGTGGGCGCTGGCCATACGTACACACTTGAGTTCTCGCTCAGTGAAGATGCGGCTCAACAGGCACATGCGGAGCGGCACGGTGAGGATGAGGATGAAGGGGAAGGCCAGGGAAGCCACAGTGGACATGACCGCCCAGAGCACGGCCAGGCAGGCCAGCTGCATAAGCGTGAAGAGGTGCATGCGCAGCGTCCGCACCTGGGGGGGGGGGAAGAAACTCAGGTTTAGGCCTTTCCTCTTTAAAAGGGCCCAAGGCAGAGATTACATCATTAAAAGGCAACATTTAAAGCTTAATTGGTGTGAATACAAGTAACTTAAAAGGATAAAACAAATATCATGCTAAAAAATGGTAAACAAAAACAAGACCAAAAATACATTCAGAGCACTAAAGAATAACAATCCCTTTAACACTCCACTCAGTCACTTGGAAAGCCTGCCTGAAGAGAAAGGTCTTGGCCTTCTTGTGGAAAGACACCAAAGATGGGGCCAGTCTGGCCTCCAGTGGCAGGGAGTTCCAGAGTCTAAAGGAGCAGCCACAGAGAAGGCCCTCTCCTGTGTTCCCACCAAACATGCACCTGTGAGGGGGGTGGGAACAAGAGAAGGGCCTCCCTTGATGATCTGAACACTTGAGCAGACATGTAAAGAGTGGTCTTCAGTTAGATAGGAGGCATAGGAAGAAAGAATGAAAGGAAGGAAGAAAGAAAGAAAGAAAAAAAAGAAAAGCAAGGGAGACGCAGCCTTTGAGACAACTTGGACCCAAAGCCATTTAGGGCTTTATAGGTTAAAACCAGCCCTTTGAATTCTGCCTGGAAACGGACTGGCAGCCCATGGAGCTGCTCTAACAGAGGGATGTTGTGATCTGTCAGCCATGTGGCTGCAGCATTTTGGACCTGCAGAAGTTTCTGAAGACTTTCCAGAGGCAGCCCCACGTAGAGCTCCTTGCAGTCATCCAGCTGGAAGGCAAGTAACGCATGAGTCCTGAACGGCCAGCCCAGACCTGCCCAGGTGGGGGGGGGGGGGAGAGGGCTAGGGTGCTCCAGAGTGCCCGGTGCCTGCTGGCCTCCCCCTCGCCTTGAACCGTCCCTCTTCCTGTAGGGCTCTTGTCAGGGAAAGACCTCTGGCTCGGCCAAGGAAAAGCAGCCCCTGCACCGGCGGGAGGGAGGCCACAGGGGACCGGCCGCCAGGGCCTGGGCAGGTGGGGCAAGGCAAAGGTTCTCTCTCCTACAGGTTGCCCCCCCCCCCCGCAAAGCACCAAGGGTGGGCAAGGGCTGACCCTGTCAAAATAGGGCAATTGGGGGGGGGGGGCAGACCTGAGAAGCATTTAACGTCCTGGGCTCTCAGCAGCACCGCAGGGGGGTGGACCCCCCAAGGATAGGCAAGAAAGGAGCCCCTCCAGCGAGAGGCCAAGACACCTCCATACAGACAGGCCCCACGGAACATAACGGTGTGCCCTCCACTCGCTTGTGCTTTCTGGTGAAGCTTGCTGGGCTTTCCTAGGTGTGAAGTGGTTTCCCTTGTCCCTCTGCTGGATCTGTGTGTGTGTGAGTGCGCATGCGCGCGTGCGTGGCCTGGGACTGTGCAGCCTGCCCTTGGTTACACTGGCCAGCTTTTCTCCCAGGAGGCCTTGGGGTGGGTAAGGAGTTCCACTCCTGACCCAACGCCCATGTTTTCCAGGGAGGGGTGTGTGTGGGGGGGGGGGGAAGGGTCTGGGGCCCCATTCACACTTTTGGAAAACAGTCTGGCTTCCCAAACCCTCGGCAGCCCCCAGGGACAGAAACGCCAGCAGCAGCAGCAGCAGCAACAACCCCGGGCCTCAACCCCAGGCTGGCCTTTTCCCTGCGTCTTCTCCAAAGCGGCCAAGCCGGTTGGCCGAACAAGCAGACGTTGTTTCAGCCTGTTCTATGCAAAGCACCTCCACCCAAACGGCCGGCCCAGGAGTTCCTTGGGACACCTTCTCTCTGACACTTGCTCCCCGCCTCAACCCCCCCCCCGCAGCCTCTGACCTTCTTGACGTAGGGCATGTCCGGGTGGTGCTTGGGGGGCATGAGCAGCAGCTGGAGGCGCTCGTAGAACTGGATCCCGTTCAGCGAGGTGACCCCCATGTAGAGGAAGATCCCAAAGAGCACAGCCAGGGGGATCTTGCGGAGCAGGTCCCCGATGACGATGGACAGCCCTGCGAGAGAGGAGGGGCAGCTCAGAGCCGAAGCCTGCAGCCCCCAGCGGGCTTGAGGCAGGACCGCCTCCTCTCCACGGCCACTGCCACACGCCTTCCCTCAAGCACCCCCCACGGGGATGATCCCCGAGCTGGGGGGGGGCATCCAGGCATGGCCATGGTCAGTGGGGTGACAGCCTGCCTCTCCTCCTCCCCGGGGTGCCAGAGGTTGTGAGCGGCAAAGGGGTCAGGAGCCGGGCTGGACAGGGGCAGCTGGGGGGGAGGCAAGGCCCAGGTCCAGAGGAAGGGTGTGCAGGAGGGACCTCCCCAGGGCTCCTCCCTCCCTGTTGGGACACGGACACCCCCACGCGCCCCCGACTCACCGACAAGGGCCGCCACCAAGAGGCCCGTCACCCGCTGCTCCTTCACCTCCTGGATCTTGGGCTTGTCCCCGGGCGCCACCGCCTTGCTCATGACCGTGAGCGCGTTGGCATGCGTGACCGAGCGCACGGTGGCTGCCGCCAGCCAGGGCAGCCCGAAGAGCGCGCAGAACCCCCCCATGCCCACGATCAGCAGCAGGTCCAGGTGGAAGCCGGAGCCCTTCTGCAGCTTCCGCTCCTTCTTGCTGATGATCAGGCTGTGGGGGTGGGGTGGGGTGGGGGGTGGGGTGGGGGGTGGGGGGGCCCCAACAGACCACGTGTCAGTCACACCAGCAACCACCCCGCCGCCCACCCACCAAGGGCAGGAGGCTCCCTCTTCCCCAGGGCATGAAGGAACGCTCCCCGGTCACTCTGCACCCTCCACCCCTTTCGCCAAGGCTGCCGGGTGGCCCCACCCGGCCCGCTGGTCCCTGGCGTTGCTCACGTTGTGATTTGCGTCTCCATGAAGATGAGGATAAAGACCAGCAGCGCCGGGAGTCCGCTGGCCACCATCATCCAGACCGGGAAGGGGTGCTCCTGCCCCACAGGGTTGATGACCCAGCCCCTCTTCTCAGGGTTAGTGACGGAGAAGCCATCGGGCACGGACAGCTTCTACATGCAGGTCGAAGGGCCGAAGGTCAGAGCGACGGAGGGAAAGGACACTGCCAGCCCACGCGCTCGCCCCACCCACCCCCTTCTAAAGCCCAGGGGTCAAAAAAGGGATCCCCAGAGGTGCCTTCCGAGCGGGGCCCAAGGATGGCCGTCCTTCTCTCCCCAGCCCTGTCCCTCGGCTCGCCCTCCTGCTCCAGGCCTTCCTCCCCCCTCCCTGCCCATCCTCAAGGCAGAGTCGAGTCCTGGAGGGGTGACGGGGGGGGGGGAGCGGAGAGCCCCGCCCAGCCCAGGGACCCTCAAGCGACGGCTGAGAAGGCCCCTTGCCCTCCGCTGACCTGCGTGTAGGTGTCCTCGATGTTGAAGTCCACCAGCACCATGAGGAGGATGGCAATGGGCACCCCAAAGTCGCCAATCACCCGCCGAACCTGCCCGGAGAGAGAGAGAGAGAGATTGGCGCTCAGCCACAGGGCCCCTGCCCCCCCCCCACAATCTGGGAAGGGGCCGGCAGACCCACAGCCACCCTGGGAGGAGCTTTCAGGGCAGCAGCCATGTGCTACGAACCCGGCTGGCCAAGGGACTGCTGGGGCAGGTGCCGAATCATTCCCACCCCGGCTCCCCTCAGGAGGCCAGCGCCCGCAAGGGGCAGTTCCTCCTCCGGCCCCTCCACCCCATGTGGCCACCGCCTGGGATGTCACCGCCGGCCACCCACCCGGCCAGGGAAGAAGCGGCTGTTCTTGAACTTGCGCAGGAAGAAGGCTATGAAGAAGGTCCCGGCCATGAGCACCAGCGAGAGGAGGGCCGTGTTGGGCTGGCCGGTCACTTCGGAGGCTTGCCTGGCCGTTCCGTTCCCCGGTGCGCCCGAGGCGTCTCCCTCCTCCTGGCCGTCGCCGGTGCCGTTGGCTTTCAAGCAGCCGCTGAGCGGATGGGCCTGGAAAATCTGCCCGAGGAAAAGAGTTCAGGGAGATTGTTTGTTTCGATGACCCACAGGGAAACCCCACCACAAAGCCACGGATCAGCCCCTATGCTTTCCGGGCGGAGGCTTCGCAACCCAGCCCACGTCTTCTTGGCACTTATGATTCATTTCTTTATCTTGGGTATAAACATTGCATAGGAGACTCGAGGCAGCTCACGACGATTAAAATAATCACAGTTTTTAAAACACTGGGAAAAAACTGGACCAAGAAGCAACTAAAATGTTGTCAGGATGAAAACCAGGATTGAAAGCAACTTTAAAAACAATAAATTCAATGAACGTCGCATTCCTGAGCCCCCCACCTATTGCTTGGAAGGCTGCATGAGCTCTTCGGCTGCGAGAGCGATTTTCCCTCGTTGGCTGGTTGTGTGCCTAGGAGCCAGAAAAACGTAAGTGCTTCGGAATTGGGGACTTGTTCTTTCTTTCATATATGATAAGAGGCCCACAATTTGTCTGGGTCAATTTATTCTTTGTCAGTTTGGGCGGCAACCTTAAAAAACATTTCCCATAAAAACATGGTGACCTGGTCCGAGTGCCACCCCCACCCCCCGGGACAAAAGGTGGGCACTTCTTCTCAATGCCACCGGCCCGGGACCCAAGTACCTAGCCGTGCTTCTCTTGCTCGGCCTTGAATGGGCTCAGCACCGTTTGCTCAGGACCCAACCGGGGTGGTGTGCTCCCGGTCCAGCTGAGGCGGAAGGCAAAGAGGCCGCTCTCCGAAGAGGGCTCTGGTTTTGACTCTTCTTCTTCTACTACTTTTTTACCTTAGTCAACTTGTAGAAGGTCTCGTAGATGAAGATGAGGGAGATGAGGAAGGCAAAGATCTCCTGGGTGAAGCGGGAGACGAAACGCACCAGGAAGCTGCCCTCAAAGGCCACCATGAGGGTCACGATCAGGATCAGCCAGAACCCGATCCAGACACGCCCCACCAGGTACTCCATGTTGTGGGACGTGCAGAACTGGGTAAAAAGGAGGAGAAGTGTGTGTGTGTGTTTGGGGGGGGGGGGAGGAGATGAGGAAGGAGAGGCCCCGTAGCGCCAGCCTCTGACCCCTTCTGGGTGCAGCACATACCCCACTGGGTCCCCACCTCTCCCTGGTGGGAGGAGAGGCGCCTCCTGTAGGGAGGGGGGCCCTCCCCTCCCTCCCAGCCGGAGAGGTCGAAAGGGGCCTTGCAGAGGGGCCAGCCCCCTGCCCTCTCTGCCCTCTCTGCCTGAGCCTCGATCGGCCCCAGAGCTTCTAGACCAGCCCCCCCCCCTCCCGGCAGAAAAAGCCAGGCAATGCAGAGACTGAAGTATTGCTTTCCCTCCAAGAGGCCACAAAACGGCTTCCCGAGGAAAGCCCCCCTCATGGGGGGGCCCTCAAAAAGGCGGGAGCCCCGGAATTCACCATGAAGAAGGCCTCCTCGAAAACGAGCAGAGGTCCTGAGAAGCCAATGATGAGGAGGGGCTGTGCCCCCAGCAGGCAGAAGATGATGCCTTGCACCGAGGTGGAGATGATCAGCTCCGAAACCCCAATCAGCCCCTGTGTCTTCTCACCTGCAGGTGTGGGGGAAGGAGGCGCCGGGCTCAGCACAGAGAGAGAGAGAGAGAGACCCCCCCCCGCCAGGGTCTCCCTCGTCACCCACAAACAGCTCCACATACCCCTCCTCCCCTCTCCCCTGCTGCTCTTTCTGCATACAGCAGGGCTGCTCCCAGCCCCCCCGGTCCCACCCTCCCCCCCCGGCTGCCCCCCCTCCCACTCACCCAGCAGCCCTCCGAAGGTGATGGCTGGGGAGAGGGCGGCGAAGTAGATGAAGATCACGGCAGCCAGGCACTGTGGGTCCAGGGCATCCCGGAAGTCGCTGAGGTACTTGGGGTAGCGTCGGCCGACGTCACGGATCAGGCCCCCGAAGGGGCGGCCTGTGCGCCGGAGGGGGTCTTCGTCCTGCTCCTCGTACACCTTCAGCTTCAGCAGCGCTGGCAGACAGACAGACACGCAGCACAGAGATTACGGGGCATCCCCCAGGGTGGGGCCGGCCGGGGAGGGGGGCAGGCAAGCTGCAATGGGCAGGAGCTGTCCTTCCCCACCCAAACACCCACACACAAACCGGATGGAACAGGGCCATTTCTCAGCCCCGGCTGGGTTTTGCACCCCAGTCAGACACAGGGTGCCGAGGAGGTGGCGGTAGCGACGCAGAGAGAAGCATCGTACAGGAGGAGACCGAAAAGGACGAGGGCAGAGGGAGCCCCCCTCCACGAGCAGCGCCCTCTCTTTCCACTTGCCTTCCTGATCCAAGCCGGTGCCTCCTCACTTCAGCCAAGCGGGAATCCCCTAAATGGCTCACAAGTGAAGGGGCTGCCACCACCAATGCAGCAGCAGCAGGAGACCCCCAAACCGCCACGGCCCCTCTAATCTCACAGCGCATCCTCAGAGGTTCCCCCTGGAAGGCGGCAGGCACGGGCAGGAGGCTGTGGCTGAGCCAGGGCCCTCTGCGGGGTGGATCTGGCCCTTTTGTGGCTCAAGCCCATCTCCAGCGCAAGGGCCACGGAGGGAGGAGGCGCCCGCCCCGCCCCACCCTGCCCCCTACCTTTCTCCTCCGGCGACTTGGGCTCTGCAGCATCACCGGGGAGGAGGCGCCGCTCCTGCTCTTCTCGGCGGCGCAGCATCTCCCGCTGGAAGTGGGCCACGCTCCGCAGGAGCTCCTCGCCTTGCACCTCCGAGGGCGGCAGGACCACACTGCAGTCCAGGAACTCGTTGATGGCCGTGAGCAGGTCCTGCCGGTCGTCCGCCAGGTAGGCGGCCTCGTGGAATTGCTGGGGGAGAAAAGGGGGGGCCAGAGGGGTTGAGATTTGAGGGAGGGTCCAGGCTGGGTGGGGAGTGTTACATACAGCACTGATGTTACCTGTCTGTCATGGGTTTGGAGGGAAAGTTCCAGCCTATGGGGAGTGGAAGGCGGGACATCAGGAGGAGGGGCTGTACTGTATATATATGTGAAGCCTGTGTGAAGAAGTTTAGAAGGAGAAGCTGGAGAAGCTGAGAGAAGAAGCTTGAGTGGGAGTCTGTGTGTCAGTCAGTACCAACCTGATAGGTTCAGGTGTCTGTATGGTTAGCCAGAACTGATAGGTTCAGGGTCTGTGCTTCAAGTTAAGTGTTCTGTGTGAACCAAACTGTGTGTATGTATGATTGAGACTAAGCCACGTTACTGTATCTTATTCACCTGATCATTTTATTTTCCCTGTGTGTTGTTTAAATAAACCTTATTCTTTTATTTGTTAAAAATCCATCCCTGGTCTGTGTGACTTCTTATAGGGAATGGTTGGTGGCAGCTTAGTGAAACTGTGGCATATCCCAGTAGGTCTGGGTTTGTCACATTGATTGGTGTCCAGCGTGTGGGATACGACTGGTCCAGTTGTCCAGTGGTCCAGCAAAGCCTTGGCAAGAGTGCCCAGAGCAAGGGGGGTCTAGTCAGGGACAATCTGAGGCGCGTAGGTAATCTTCTAGGTGTACCTCACGGGGAGGTGCGCTAGTGGAAGAACGTGCCAACTGGGGACTAGATTAGGGAGCTCTGAGGCAGCCGGTTTTGGCGGGAAAAAAGCTGAGGCAAAACTGTGTAGTAGCAGTGATCTAGCCTGCCTGCTGAGAGGCCTAGCAGAGGGGGGTAGACTCTGGCTTGCAACTGTTGCAAGTTAGTGCTGAAGAACAGCAGCAATCTATAGAAAGCTGGTTCTGAGGCAAAAGAAAAAAAGAAAAAAGTGGTCGCTTTATTTTGAGGCTTGACTTTTGAAAGCAGCCTGTTCTGGGGGGGGGGGATTATGCCCTTGACTCGAAGCCAAATGGCAGAAATGGGTGAAGTGAAAGACCCCCAGGTTGACCAAGGTTCTGAGGATGAATTTGGCTCAGTGCAAGGTGACAGCACGGGAGAACAGAACCCAGAACTCAGAAAAATACTCCTAGCCCAACAGCATGAACTGAGGGTGAGGGAAATGGAGGAAAGATTAGAGAGAGAAAGAAGGGAGGAAAGGGAAAGGCAATTTGAAATGGAGCAAAGGGAAAGAGAGAAACAAAGGCAATTTGAAATAGAGAGAATGGAAAGAGAAGAAAGATTGGAGAGAGAGAAAATGGCGTTTGAATTAAGAAAATTGGAACTGATGAACCAGAACAATAATAACAATAGGGATTCTGAGGGAGGCCAATTGTCTAAAGCTGACCTGAAGAAATTCCCTGTGTACCACAAGGGAGATTGTCCTGAAGTGTTCTTTTCCCTAGTGGAAAGAGCGTTTGTGGACTTCTCAGTAAGGGAAACTGAGAAGATGACCATCATGCGATCTTTAATCAGTGGCAGCCTTGCAGAAGTCTATGCAGAGATGCCAGAGGAACTGATGAAAGATTTTGCAGAGTTTAAAAAACTGGTGTTTGCCAGACATGGGATAAATGCGGAACAGCTGAGGCAAAGATTCAGGTCAATCACCAAGAAAGCAGAGCAGACTTTTACCCAAGTGGGGGCCCAATTGGTGAGGCTGCTAGAGAAATGGCTATCTCAGGAGGGGACAGAGACCTTTCAGCAGCTCAAAGACTTGATAGCGCTGGAACAGTTCTATTCAGTCCTGCATGGGGAACTGAAATTCCAGGTGAGGGAAAGGAAACCGAAATCTGTGGCAGAAGCAGCCGAGATCGCAGATTTTATTTCCCAAATAAGAAAGCCCTTGGGTGAGGGGAAATCGATGGGGAAACCTAAAGAAACCTACAGCAAGTACTCTCAGGGACCAGGGAAAAGCCAGCAAGGGGGAGGGGCCCATGGTGAAGGGAAGCCCTCAGACATGAAACAAAGACCTCAGATTTTGGAGGGAAAACCAAAACAAGATGAGAAAGACTTAAAATATAGCAGAAAATGTTATTTCTGTCAGGGAAAGGGCCATCTGATCTCAAGAGTGTGAGAAATTAAAGCAGCTAAAAGGAATTGTGCCTCAGGATTCGAGTGGAACCAAGCCAAAAGCTGTGTTCTGTGTCCAGAAAGAGCAAAGCTCCTTGTCACTGAGGGAGCCTGTTGCCATGGCTACTCAATCTGGAACAGTTACATCTGCTGATCAGGCTGAGGAAAATGGTCCTCTTGTGGAGGTCAAGCGCTGCTTGCTCGTGAGAACAGATTCTCAGTTGTTTGAAACAGCAAGGGTGGACGTAGGAATACTTGACCATCAGTATCGGGGGTTGAGGGACACTTGTTCCCAGGTGACCCTTTGCCATCCAGATATTATTCCTAGGGAATATATAATCCCAAATGAGAGCATGAAGGTGGCAGGGATTGAGGGGCAGGTGATCTCACTGCCAGTAGCGGAGGTACCTGTGAACTTTCAAGGCTGGAGGGGAGTTTGGCGGCTAGCGATTTCATCGACTCTGCCAGCAGCCGTGCTCGTGGGAAATGACCTGGCTGAACATGTGAAACAGGTGCTAGTGATTACACGTTCACAAGCCACCACGGGGACAGTTCAGGGGGGTACTGATGAGCCAGAGACGGAAGCAGAGGGGAGTTCAGAAGCTGTGGTGGAAACCTTAACCACAGACAGCCGATTTGGCCAAGAGCAAAAGGCAGACGCCACTCTCCAAAAGTGTTTTGAACAGGTGACTGACGCCCAGCTAACACCTGAAACCCCAGTGAGATTTCTAGAGAAAAAGGGGATTTTGTATAGAGAGACCCTGAGGAATATCTCAAAAGGGGGAGATGGGATCCGAAGTCAGCTAGTGGTACCTGAAAAGTATCGCCCCATGATCTTACAAAGGGGGCACTCTGACATGTTTGCTGCGCACTTAGGGGTGAACAAAACACAGCAGAGAATCACACAGAATTTTTACTGGCCTGACATAGGGAAGCAGATCAGGGAGTTCTGTAAACAATGTGATGTGTGTCAAAGGCAGGGGAATAGCCGCGACAGGACCAAAGCAAAGTTGTGCCCTTTGCCTGTGATTGACACTCCGTTCAAATGCATAGGGGTGGATATTGTGGGACCTTTGCCCAAGGCCACAAAGAAGGGGAACAGGTTCATTCTCACCATTGTGGACCATGCCACGAGGTACCCTGAAGCCATTCCCTTGACTAACATTGAAACTAACACAGTGGCAGATGCCTTGGTGGGGTATATGTCCAGGATGGGATTTGCCTCAGAAATAATCACAGATTTGGGCGCATCGTTCACATCGAAGCTCATGAAACGGTTATGGCAAATCTGTGGAATTAAGCACAAGGAAACCACTGCCTATCATCCTGAAAGTAATGGGTTAACTGAGAAGTTCAATGGGACTCTGATGCACATGATTAGGGCTTACTTGGCAGAGAATCCAAACAATTGGGACCAGAAGCTGCAATCCCTTTTGTTTGCTTATCGATCAGTGCCACAAGCCAGTACCGGGTTCAGTCCGTTTGAACTTTTATTTGGGAGAAGGGTGAAAGGGCCCCTTGATGTGATCAAACAAAATTGGGAGCAGATCACCCAGGATGACCCACAAGATGTTGTGACATATATAGACTCTTTAAGGAATGACCTAAAGAGAAACCTAGAGCTAGCAGCAGAGACCCTGCAAGCTCAAAAGGTCAGAAAGAAAGCTTGGGATGACCAGGAAGGCAGGGAGAGGCACTTTAACCCAGGGGAGGAAGTGCTTTGGCCTAGGCCCTGCAAAGAGAACAAACTGCAGCTGGGTAGCCCAGAAATAAAATACTTGGGTCACATAGTAGGGGGAGGAGTGATCAAACCCCTAGAGGCCAAGATAGAAGCAGTTCGTGATTGGCCTAGACTCAACACCAAGAAAAAAGTCAAATCATTTCTTGGGTTGGTGGGCTACTACAGAAAGTTCATCCCGAGGTTTAGCGAGATTGCGGCTCCGCTGACCGATCTGACGAGGAAGAAGGCTGATGACCGCATCCCGTGGACCAGCGACTGTGAGGAGGCGTTCCGGAGGTTGAAGGAGGCGCTTATCAACTATCCAGTGCTGCGTGCTCCAGACTTCGACCGGGAGTTCATCATCTACACCGATGCATCTAACAGCGGGGTAGGAGCAGTTCTTTGCCAGGAGGATGAAAATGGTGACCAGCATCCAGTGTCCTACCTGAGTAGGAAACTCCAGAAAGGTGAGAGACATTTGGCAACCGTGGAAAAGGAGTGCCTGGCCATAGTCTACGCGATCCAGAAGGCCAAGCCTTACATATGGGGAAGACATTTTATTCTGTGCACTGACCATTCACCACTGCAATGGTTAAAGACAATGAAAACCCACAATAGTAAACTTATGAGGTGGGCTTTAAACTTGCAAGACTATGACTTTGAAGTGAAGGTGGTCAGAGGGTCAGTGAACTGTGTTGCTGACGCCTTGTCAAGAAGACCTGAAGAATGAAGACGGCGAAAGAAACATGGACTATGTATATATTTTGATGACAAAAAGTCAAATGTGTCTGTTTATTAAACATGTTGGTTTGTATGAATAAAGGTAACTTGATGTATTGTTAATGGTAAATGTTTAAATGCCTAATAGAGTGTAAGTATAAGTAAGTATGGTATTGTATGTTATTATATGACTGTTTTTGTTTGTTTTGGGTCCAGGTTGTTTTTTGGTGAAAAGCACCTTAGCTTTCCCCCTACAAAACAACTTATAAAGAGGGGAGGTGTTACATACAGCACTGATGTTACCTGTCTGTCATGGGTTTGGAGGGAAAGTTCCAGCCTATGGGGAGTGGAAGGCGGGACATCAGGAGGAGGGGCTGTACTGTATATATATGTGAAGCCTGTGTGAAGAAGTTTAGAAGGAGAAGCTGGAGAAGCTGAGAGAAGAAGCTTGAGTGGGAGTCTGTGTGTCAGACAGTACCAACCTGATAGGTTCAGGTGTCTGTATGGTTAGCCAGAACTGATAGGTTCAGGGTCTGTGCTTCAAGTTAAGTGTTCTGTGTGAACCAAACTGTGTGTATGTATGATTGAGACTAAGCCACGTTACTGTATCTTATTCACCTGATCATTTTATTTTCCCTGTGTGTTGTTTAAATAAACCTTATTCTTTTATTTGTTAAAAATCCATCCCTGGTCTGTGTGACTTCTTATAGGGAATGGTTGGTGGCAGCTTAGTGAAACTGTGGCATATCCCAGTAGGTCTGGGTTTGTCACAGGGAGGAGCCCCCCCATTCAGAGCACGGTGGGAGGCCCAGGCCCCGCTGGGGGCCGCCTGCGAGGCCGGAGGGGCAGAGCCTACCTTGTCGGACATGAGGGTGGAGATGGAGCGCCCGATCTCGTGGTAGTCCATGTTGGCGCTGCTCGGCCCCAGCAGCACGAAGAGGAAGCGCACCGGAACGGGGACCTCCAGCACCGCGTCCAGCTGGACCGCCTCCTGCAGCCGCACGAAGGCCATGGTCGGCTGGTCCAGGAACTCCACGGAGCCTGCGGGGGGTGGGGGGTGGAGCGGAGCGGAGCGTGCAGACACAGAGGGGTCAGCGGGCCAGCCCAGGGGCTCCGATGCCCCTCCCCTCCCTCCGGGCCCCCCTTCCCTTACCCACAAGCACCACCGTGGCCTCCGCGTTGTCCGGGATCTTCTCCAACAACTTCAGCTCGTGCTTCGACTTGGAGCGGATGATGCCCCCCGAGAGGGCTGGCGCCGGGACCTCCCTCTGCAGGGGACGGCCAAGGAGGGGGTGGGAGGGAGAGGAAGGTCAGCCCCACAGATCAATGGGGCCAGCTGCCTTGGCCAGGGCCTGGCGCCCCCCCCGTCCCACTGGGGGTGCAGAGCCCACCACCCTCCTGCCTCAGCCCCGTCTGGGACCTCCTCCGAGCCCCACCTTGAAAAGGGAGCGTGTGGGGGGGGGACGCGCGCGAAGGAGCGCAAGGGGGGGCTGGCCGCCCTGCCACGCTCCCCCAGCCTCCGAAGGGCCTCACCTCCTTCTCCACATCCACCCGCGTCTCATGCTCGTTCACGGAGCCGCCTATGAGGGGGTCGGTAACGGTGGGCTCGGCCCCCTCGGCCACGTGGTTGGCACTGTGGTGGTGGACGAGCAGAGAGCCCAGCGAGCCGGCCGAGATGTTGCGGGGAAAGGAGAACTCCTTCTCGTCCGAGGGGTGGCTGCCGGGGAAAGGGGGGAAAAAACCCCAAAACTCTTGAGTCCGCAGGCACTCTGGGAGCAGGGAGCCGTTCCTTCGAGGGGGGTGGGGGGTGGTCTCTGCCCTGGAAACCCCTATCCTCATGGGACGGCCTCCCCAACACCCGGAAGGACGAGCGCCTCGGGCCTCACCTGTGCTTCAGCAGCAAGGCCCGCAAGACGTTGGCCCGATCCTCCGCCCGGATCTGGTCCGAAATAATCATCTGCTCCACAACCTGGTGGGCCACCCCAGGGAGGGTCTTCTGGTCCAGGTCAAGAAGGACAGCCCCTGCGGAGGGGAGGGTGGCTGAAACCTCTCTTCCAAAGAGACCTGCCCCCCCCCCACATGACAGCAGCCCCTGCGGGCCCCCCTCCCCTCCCCCCCCCCGCTGCTGCTGCTGCTGCTGCTGCTGGAAGACCACCCTCGGACCAAGAGGGCTTGCCTTCCGCTCCCTGGCCCTTCTCCTGACGCCCCTCCTCGCCCCCCCTCCGGCTAGGCGTACCATGGGACAAGGTCCGGCGCAGCTCCAGGAGGCTGCGGAAGGAGAGGGAGGCCACGTGGGGCTTTCCCCAGCGATCCGTCTCCTCCTCCACGTCCTCCTCAAACTTGATCCATCGGGCTGTCTCCTTCCACTGCATCTCCTGGTTCTTGTCCACCATCAGCTCGTTCAGCTCCACAAAGACCTGCACCAGGAAGGGCCAAGCCACCTCAACGGCTGGGAGGGAGGGAGGGAGGGAGGGAGGGAGGGGCCGGCCGAGGCCCCTCAAGACCAGCAGAGCCCCTTCCTGCGTCGGGGTCGGGCCGCCAGGTGCCTCCAGGAAGCCCGAGCCCAGGGCAGGACAGGGCCCCACACCTGCTGTGCGGGGCCCCACGGCCATCCTCCTCTGGTGGCTACTCACCTCGTGGGGCTGCCGGTCCACTTTGCGCTGGGGGCGGGCGCTGGGCTCTCGGCGGTCCCTCCCGATGTGCACCACTTGGCCCTTGGCGCTCTTCCGAACCAGGTGCCTGCGCACCCCTGGGACGTCCTCAAACCTGTGGCCTGCAGGGAAGCATCCGGGCGTGGGTGGGGTGCATGGCCTTGGCCCCCGGCGCCCTTCTCTGATGGGGCTTGGCTTGGGGAGGGAGCGTGCCCACGAGTACACAACACGAGCCAAGGCTCCTGGCGCTTTCTTGCCAGTGGTGGCACAGCGGCAACCCCAGCTGGGAGGTCGGCTCCACTACCAAGGTCCTCTCGGGACCGAAGCAGGACGCTGGGCATCTGCCATGAGCCCTGCTCCCCTCCCCTCCCCTCCCCTCCCCTTAACATCAGGCCAAGCCCCACTGAGAGGGTATTCATTCCTTGGGTAGAAAAACCTCAAAAGGCAGTTTTGGAGCTCTGAGTGAGAGATGACACGGGGAACCTCCTGCTCCTCCTTCCAGGCACCCGAAAGAGGAAGAAGACAAAAGCCGAGAGGCTAAACACCCCCTCCTCCTTAGGGCTAGCCAAAACTGCCCATCACCACCACCACCACCAGGCGCCATCTCCTCCCCCAGGCCCCCCTCCCCGAAGGCCGTATCGCTGGCCACGGCCTCCCCACCTCCAGAGAGCTACTAACGGACGCCAGAGAGGCAGCTGTTGTCCATTTCAGGTCCTCTTTGTGGACCCCTCAGTGGGCATCGGGGGGGGGCTCCTGAAGGAGTAGAAGGCTGGACTGGACAGATGGCCCTTTGGCCTGACTCAGCCTTGGGACACACACCCACACCCACACCCCGAACACCTTAACGCTCAATGCCCGTCGGAGAGGACATGCCTGGTTTTGCTCCTCCTCCACAGTCCAGCAGCAGTCCACAAAACGTCTGCCACGTGAGGACTGCCAGGCTAACACAGGACATGTGGCTAGGCAGTGTGGCCAAGACCAAGCATGCCACGGCATTCCCGGTTCCAGTGCACAGGCATGAAAGCTGGAAGTGGAGCCACGGCCTTGAGGGCGCAAGACGTGAGCCGAGGCTATTCGTGGCGGAGCCTTCTGCAGGCTGCTGACCCACAAGAGGGCGGCTGGAGGCCAGAAGCCCCTTCATGGGAGATGGCGAGGGGGAGGGGGCCCATCCTCGCTCCCTTTCTTGCAGCCGATTCATTCCAGCCACTGAGTTCTAGCTGGCCATTGGTTTTCCCTTGGGCACTGCAACTCAGGCAAGAGCCTGTGCCATCATCCTCCTCGCCCCCCCATCTCACCCCACCCACCCGGGGGGGGCTCTTGGGCCTCCCCCTCCGTCACTCACTCTTCATGTAGTCCAGGTCAGCGGAGGCCAAGGTCTGGGCCTCCGACTCATCCGTGGGCACCTGGGGGTAGCGGGCTTGATCCACGCCGGTCATGCTGCCGATCCGCCGGCGCTCGTTGAGGTTGTAGCTGCGATGCCCAAGCTGGGACTTTGAGAGGGAGCGCCCAGGAGAGCCTGCCTCGGGCACGACGGGTCCCTCGGTGCCCTCGAGGGCCTCCTCGGCATCTGGGCTGCGAGAAAGACAGTCTCTCTCTCTCTCTCTGTCTCTCTCTCTGTCTCTCTCTCTCTTACACACACACACACACACACACACACACACACACACACACACACACACACACACACACACAGAGAGAGAGAGGCCCAGGGGAGTGCACGCACCTGCCTCAGCAAGAGAGGCTTGCCTCTCTCCCCCATGCAGGCCCTCAGCCGACATCCCTCGTCCACCTCTGCAGAGAAGGGCCACCCCCCTCTCACCTCGGGGAGACCTGACATCCATCGCCCCCATTTAAGCCACCCACTCCACCCCCCCACCCGCACCGCCAGGGTAGGCGAGGAGGGGGGAGGACTTGCCATCACCTGTCCCTCAACATAGCAGGCATCTCCCCTCCCCCAACCTTCAACAGTCAGGGACCCTCCTTCCCTCTCTGAGGCTGTGCTCAGGGAATCCCCCTTCCCCTTAACCCCCCCCTTCGCTCACCTGCTGGCCTTTGACCCCCTGTCAGGTGGGGACCCCCCAGAGTCAGTCGGGGAGCTCAGCGTCATGGTTGAGATGGGCGACACCTCAGTCCGCCGGTCAGGAGCAGCCACCTCCTCCTCCTGGAGAAAGAACTGAGCACCAGGAGGGAGGGAGGTCAACGGCAGGCCCCACCAAGGTCAGCGCACCCCTCCCCTCCCCTCCCGGCCAGGAGCGACTCACCTGGACAGCACCTGCCGGGGAGCTGCAGCGCCGCGGTGTGTCCTCGGGGGCCTGCTCCGTCTCCGTGTCGCAGGTGTCCTCGTCCCCATCGTCCCCCCCGTCGGCCTCCCCTTCGGCCTCCTCCTCGATGGTGGGGGTCTCCCCGGGGACCGAGGCCCGGCGCCGCTGCTTCTTGCCCTTTTTGGGGGCCGCCTTTTTCCGCCGAACATCCGAGGGGAGGTGGCTTGAAAGAGGGTGATGGATGTGGTGCGATGACTGGCGGTGGTCTGGAGGAAAGGGGCAGGGCGTCAGAGGGCCCTGGGGGGCTTGGGCACTCGCCCCCTTGTGCACACCCAGCCAGAGTGGGAAGGGCAAAGGGAGTACCCCAAAGACCAGCCCTGCAGGATCGGGGCTCAGCCACATCCATCCCTCCATCCAGGGGGCTGGGGCAAGAGCCCAGGGAACAAACGGCCGGCCGGCCGGAGGGCCAGAGGCAGGCGAGAACGCAGCCGGAAGAGCTGGAGCAGGCTGACCATGGGACCGATTCCAGAACGCCCTGCCAACATGGTGCCCCCTCCCCAAATCCTTCCTGCCCGACTTGAGCACGGGCCCTTCGCCCCAGCAAGAGATCTCCCCGACCAGGCCAGCTCCCCCCTCTCCCAGCCCCCCGCCCCTCAGCCTACATTCAAAGTCCTCCTCGCTGTAGCTCCGGCCGGCCTCCTCCACGTTGCGCGGGTGCGCATCTTGCAGAATCTCTTCAAAGCGCTCCACCCGCAGGGCTTTGCCCAGGTCCTTCTCCTCTTCCGGCTCCCCAAAGGGGGGTGAGGCCGGGTTTGGCCCATCCGGCTCCA